>NC_037689.1:83158856-83518040 GCF_003255815.1 Theropithecus gelada | reverse complement strand
TTTTTTTTTTTTTTTTTTTTTTTTTTGAGACTGAGTCTGGCTCTGTCGCCCAGGCTGGAGTGCGGTGGCCGGATCTCAGCTCACTGCAAGCTCCGCCTCCCGGGTTCACGCCATTCTCCTGCCTCAGCCTCCCGAGTAGCTGGGACCACAGGCGCCCGCCACTTCTCCCGGCTAGTTTTTGTATTTTTTTTTTTTAGTAGAGACGGGGTTTCACCGTGTTAGCCAGGATGGTCTCGATCTCCTGACCTCGTGATCCGCCCGTCTCGGCCTCCCAAAGTGCTGGGATTACAGGCTTGAGCCACCGCGCCCGGCCTCTAGTTTCTTAAGGTAGAGACTTAGATTATTTGAGACCTTTCTTTTTTCTTTTTCTAATAGGAGCATTTAATGCTATATACATTTGTCTAGATACTGCTTTAGTTGTATCCTAAACATTTTTATATGTTGTGTCTTCATCTTCATTCAATTAAAAAAAATTCCTAATTTCCCTTGTCGCTTCTTCTTTGGCCCATTGGATTATTTTAAAGTATGTTGTTTAATTTCCAAATATTGGAAGGTTCTACAGATAACTTTTTATTAGAGATGTATAATATAACTTTATTGTGGTCAGAGAAAATACTTGGATATTTCAATAATTTTATGATTTCAATGCTTTTAAATTTTTTGAAGTTTGTTTCGTGGTTCAGAATATGGCTTACGATGATGAATGTTCCTTGTGAATTTGAAAAACTGTATTCTGCTGTTGTTGGGTAGAGTGTTCTAAATGTCAATTAGGTCAAGTTGGCTGATAGTGTTGCTCACGTCTTCTATATCTTTATTGAGTATTTGTTGACCTATTCTATTGATTACTAAGAAAGGAATATTGAAGTTTCCAAGTAGTTATGGATTTGTCTATTGCTCATTTTAGTTCTAGCAGTTTTTGCTTTAAGTGTTTTGAAGCTCTGAAAACAATTCCATTTACAATAGCATCAAAAAGAATAAAAACATCAATCTTATTCACAAGATGACATAATCTTGTGAATAAAATTCCTAGTGAATCCAGTAAAATGCCATTATAACTAATCAGCAAGTTCATCAAGATCAATATACAAAAATCAATTATTTATTTATTTATTTATTAGAGACAAGGTCTCACTATATTGCCCAGGCTGGTCTCAAACTCCTGAGCTCAAGTGATACTCTGACCTTCGCCTCCCAAAGTGAGCCACCATGCCTGGCCAATTCTATATAGCAGCAATGAGTAAGCTGAAAATAAAATTGAAACAAGTCCCTTTATAACAGCATCAAAAAGAAGAAAACACTTAGAAATAAAGAACAAGGGCCAGGCACAGTGGCTCACAACTGTAATTCCAGCACTTTGAAAGACCAAGGCAGGTGGATCACTTGAGGCCAAGAGTTTGAGACCAGACTGGCCAACATGGCAGAATCCCATCTCTACAAAAAAAAAAAAAAAAAAAAAATTAGCTGGGCGTGGTGGCACATGTGTGTAATTCCAGCTACTCAGGAGGCTGAGGCATGAGGATCACTTGAACCAGGAGGCAGAGGTTATAGTGAGCCGAGATTGCACCACTGCACTCCAGTCTGAGTAACAGAGTGAGGCTCTGTCTCAAAAAACAAAACAAAACAAACAAACAAAAAGGAAAGGAAAAGAATTAGTGTAAACATATAGTTTTTAGTGTAAACAGCTGGGATGCTGATAGGGATTGTGTTGAATCTATAGATAATTTTGGGGAGTGTTATCATCTTAACAATGATAAATCATCAAATCCATGAACATGGGATATGTTTCCATTTTGTTACATCTTGTTTATTTCAATGATGTTTTATAGTTTTTAGTGTGTAAGTTTACCATCCAATGGGGGAAAGGATAGTCTTTTAAACAAATAGTTCTGGGACAACTGTATACCCACATGATAAAGAATGAAGTTAGACCCTGACCTCATAGCATATACAAGAATTAACTTGAAATAGATCAAATATTTAAAGATAAGAGCTAAACTATAAAACTCACAGAAGAAAACAGAGGGGTAAACCTTCATAACTTCGGATTTGGCAATGGATTCTTAGATATGACAATGAAAGAAAAATAGATAAACTGGACCTCCTCAAAGTTAACAAATTTTGTATTTCAAAGGACATGATCAAGAAAGAGAAAAGACAATTGAAAGAGTGGGCCAAAATTAAGGCATATATCTGATCAAGGACATGTATCTAGAATACATAAATAACTCTTGCTACTCAATAATAAAAGGCAGCCTAATGAAAAATTGGGAAAGGGTGTGAGTAGATATTTCTCCAAAGAAGATATACAATGGCCAATAACCATCTGAAAAGATGCTCAACACCATTGGACATCAGGAAAATTAGTCATCAGGAAATCAAAACCATAATGAGATATCACTATACATTCACTAGGATGGCTAGAATAAAAAACGCAGGTAATACAAGTGTTGAGAAGGAGGTGGAGAAACTAGAAGCCTCATACATTGCTGGTGGAAATGTAAAATGATGCAGCTGCTTTGAAAAACACTCTGGCAGTTCCTCAAATGATTAAACACAGAGTTACCATATGACCTAGCAATTCCACTCCTAGGTATATACCAAAAAAAAAAAAAAGTGAAAATAGGTCCACACAAAAACTTGTGCATAAGTGTTTAACAGCAGCATTATTCATAATAGCTAAAAGATGGAAACAATCCAAATGTCCATCAACTGATGAATGGATGAATAAAGCATGGTATGCCCAGGCAATGGAATATTATTTGACCATAAAAAGTAATGAAGTACTGACACATGCACAACATGAATGAACTTTAAAAATACGCTAAGTGAAATAAGGTAGTCACAAAAGTCCGTGTATTATATAATTTTATTTAAATGAAGTGCTCAGAATATGCAAATCTATAGAAACAGAAAGTAGATTAGTGGTTGCTCAGGGCTTGTGGGAGAAATGCAAGGGTAACTAAAGGGTATATTTCTTTCTTTTTGAGGTAATAAAATGTTCCAAAATTGATTGTCGATGGTGGTTGCACATATCTGTGAATATACTAAAGTGTATTGAATTGTACACTTTGATAGGTGAACTGCATGGCATGTGAGTCATATCTCAAATTGTTTGAAAAATTGAATTTATATTGTGTATTCTTTTGGGACCAACTTCTTTTACTCATAATGTCTGTCATATTCGTAAATATTTTTGTATGCTATCAGAAGCTCATTCCTTTTATTGCTTTGTAGTATTCCATTGTATGAACATACCATAATTTATTTAATCTATCATTCTGCTGATGAACAGTAATGTTGTTTCAAATTTTTAGTTCTTATGAATAGAGCTGTCTTGAACATTCCTGTACATACTTTGGTGAACAAATGCACTCATTTCACCTGAGTATATATATAAAAGGGAGATTTCACGGTCACTGCTGGGATAGAAACATGTTTGGTTTTAGCAGATACTGCCAAACAGTTTTCCAAAGTGGTTGTACCAATTACATTTCCACTCTGGAGTGCCAGAACTCCAGTTCCTTCCCATCCTCATTAACACTTGATTTTTTTTTTAGTCATTTCAGTGAGGGTGCAGCGGCTTCTCAATGTGCATTTTCTTGATGAATAATGATGCTGAGCATCTTTTCCTTTGCTTATTGACCATTTATACATTTTTTTTGGGTGAAATTTCCATTCAATTCTTTTTTTTTTTTTTTTTTTTTTTGAGATGGATTTTCACTCTTGTTGCCCAGGCTGGAGTGCAATGGCATGATCTCAGCTGACCGTGACAGAGACGGGGTTTCTCTGTGTTGGTCAGGCTGGTCTCGAACTCCCAACCTCAGGTGATCTGCCCGCCTCAGCCTCCCAAAGTGCTGGGATTACAGGCACGAGCCACTGCACCCGGCCATTCAGTTCTTTTGTCCATTTTTGTATTGGGTTATTTGTCTTTTCTTGTTGAGTTGTAAGAATTCTTTATATATTCTGGAAGTTGTCAAGCTTATGTATTGTCATATCTTCTTCCTATCTGTGGGTTGTCTTTTTCTTTTCTCAACAGTGTCTTTTTTTTTTTTTTTTTTTTTGGGAGGGAGTCTCACTCTGTCGCCCAGGCTGGAGTGCAGTGGCCGGATCTCAGCTTACTGCAAGCTCCGCCTCCCGGGTTTACGCCATTCTCCTGCCTCAGCCTCCCGAGTAGCTAGGACTACAGGCGCCCGCCACCTCGCCCGGCTAGTTTTTTTTTGTATTTTTTAGTAGAGATGGGGTTTCACCGTGTTAGCCAGGATGGTCTCGATCTCCTGACCTCGTGATCCGCCCGTCTCGGCCTCCCAAAGTGCTGGGATTACAGGCTTCAGCCACCGCGCCCGGCCAACAGTGTCTTTTGACAAACCAAAGTTCTCACTTGTAATGAAGTCCACTTTATCAATATTTTCTTTTATAGTTGGTAATATTTTGTCTCCACAAAGTCATGAAGATATTCTCCTAGGATTTTTTATTTACTTTATTTCATTATCTTTGAAACAGGGTCTCACTTTGTCACCCAGGCTAAAGTGTAGTGGCGCAATCATAGCTAGCTCACTGTAACCTCAAATTCCTGGGCTCAAGTGATCTTCTTGCCTCAGCCTCCCAAGTAGCTGTGACCACAGGTGCATGCCACCACACTGGGCTTTTTTTTTTTTTTTTTTGTAGAGATAGAGTCTCGCCATGTTGCCTAGGCAGTACTTGAACTCCTGGGCTCAACCAATCCTCCCACCTTGGCCCTTCAAAGTGCTAGGATTATAGTACTCTAAGCCACCACACAGCCCCAGCTGGGATTTTGATTGGGATTGCTTTGAATCTATAGATCAATTTGGGAAAACTGATATATCTTAACAATACTGAGTTTTCTAATACATGAACATGGCATATATCTGCATTTATTTAGACCTTTAAAAATTTATTTCAGCCATGTTTCAAGGTTTTGTGGCTTTCAGTGCAGAAGTCTTACACATCTTTCATTATAGATTACTAGGCATTTGATGGATTTTGATGCTATCAAAAACTGTATTTTAAAGGTCATTTTCCAATAATTTCTTGCTAGTATACAGAAATACAATTATTTATATATAAACCTGTATCCAACAACCATACCAATTTCCTTTTCTTTTTTTGACAGAGTCTCACTCTGTCGCCCAGGCTGGAGTGCAGTGGCGTGATATCAGCTCACTGCAACCTCCACCTCCTGGGTTCAAGCAATTCTTCTGCCTCAGCCTCCTGAGTAGCTGGGACTACAGGCATGCGCCACCATGCCCAGCTAATTTTTGTATTTTTAGTAGAGACGGGGTTTCACCATATTGGCCAGGCTGGTCTCGAACTCCTGACCTCGTGATCCACCCGCCTTGGCCTCCCAAAGTGCTGGGATTACAGGTGTGAGTCACAGTGCCCGGCCCAAATTTACTTATTTTTAAAACTTTATTCCAAATCACAGATAAAGAAAACCATATTATATGCATGTCTGTTTGCATATACATAATACATACATATATACACACACACATACATACAGTTCCGTTATAATGTTTGTTTTGAAAATGTGAATTTGTTCCGACATGATTGATATATTAGGTAACAATTAACGTAAATTATGTAAATTAAGTACTTGCTTATGTGCAATTTAGTCTGTGTGAAATAGTAAGTCAATGCAAAAAGCAGCATCTGGCTGAACCAAGCTGTATAGGAATATGAATAACACACACATGTGCACAACTCAAACTTCTATCCACTACCTCAGTTCACTGAATGTGTTATGGGCCACACTCATCCACATCTGTTGCTATAACTTTCCATCAGACTTCAGACAACCGCCTCCCACCACTTCACAGTATCTCACAAGCTGCAATCCTTCTGATATTCACTTCCATAAGCAAATGCCAGGTCTTTTTTAAGGTAAAAAGCCATATCTATTGTAGTATTCATATATTTTTAGTAATTTAACATATACAAAGCCATGCTGTCATTTTATTAGGTTCTTATGTTTTTTTAATATGTCACAGACCAAATATTTTTAGTGTTATACCCCAACCCCATTTTTTCCCATAAGCCCCGTGGTCTTTGTTACACAATTTTGGATACTGTAATAATTTTTAGGCACGCATATGCCATGTAACAGCAAAACTGACTAAACATGTAAAGTATTTTCATCATTGCTAACCCATAACCACATGAAAAAAGTTACCAACTAGAATGCGGTATTCTGCATAGTTCTTTTTGTCTTTAGCCTTGCATCTAATCAAAACAGAGTTTTTCAAAGTTACTTAAATCAGCTTCTTTCTTCCTCACCCCCTTCCATGTGGCCATGTAATTCATTCGTAATACGGTCAGATTCATTTGTCACAGTCTGAATTCCATCTGGGATTCCCTCCACATCCTGATTGATTTATTTTAAAATTGTATCCGGTAAAATCTACTCTTTGTGGCATATATTTCTATTGGTTGTGAAAAATGCATAGAATTGTGTGTCCACTATCACTGCTCCTTATAGAACAGTTCATTACCCTAAAGATTCTCTCATGTTACACCTTTATAGGGAACTCCTACTCCTCTGTCCAACCTCTCGCAACCACTGATGTATTTTCTGTTCCTATGGTTTTACCTTTTCCAGGATATCATATAAATGGAATCATAGCCTTTCAGGTCTGTCTTTTTTCACTTGGCAAATGCATTTAACATTAATTTACTTCTGAGTAGGATTCCATTATAGAGATGTACAGTTTGCTTATCTATTTCAGGTTACACTTGTTGGAATTATGTTGTCAGCTCCCGGAAATGGTAGATTGACTGGGTCTCTGCAGTGCTTTCAAAGTCATGGTTTAGAAATTGCTCCATTATTCTGAGTCCTTCGGATAGGCAAAATGCCCTTCTAATGCACACACAGGGCAGGGGTTATTAACCCCACTTTCCAGATGAGAAGATTATGGCTGAGAAACTAAATGCTGTTCCTACCCATAGAAACAGCAAATTAATGGAGAGCCAGGACTCTAATCCCACATGTTCTGATTCACAATCCACTACTGGAAAACATGTAGAGGAGAAGAATGGCTATGACTAGAAGGTTGGAAAATAGAACCTATTTCTGAAATAGCTGGTCTGAAGAAGACAGAGCTTAACAAATGCTTTGGAAACTGTCTTAAAGCATATAAAGGGTTTACAACTGAAGTTAAAAAAGAACAGATCATCTTTAAGAGGCAGCATGGAGAGAGTGATCAATTAGACCTAAGATGTGAAATGGGTTACTAGGAGGCCTGGAATTATTCCAGTATAATGTTGAATGGAAGTGGTAATAGTGTATATCCATGTTTCATTCCTTGACATCAGTGAGAAGGTGTTCATATTTTACCATTAAATACAAAATAAGGAGTAGTTTGTTTTCAAGTAATGTTTATCAGATTGAGGAAGTGACTTTCTATTCCTAGTTTGTTGAGTGTTCTCATCATGAATGGGTGTGGAATTTTTTTCAAATGCTTTTTCTGCATCTATTGAGATTATTATATTTTCCTCTTTTATTTTGTTAATGTGCACTCATTTTTGAATGTTGAATTCCTGGGATAAACAATATTGGTCATGATGCAGTATCCTTTTTATATATTGCTGGATTCAATTTTCTAAAATGTGTTTAGGATCTTTGCATCTATCGTTTAAGATACTGGCCTGAGGCTGGGTGTGGTGGCTCACACCTGTAATCCCAGCACTTTGGGAGGTCGAGGTGAGTGGATTACCTGAGGTCAGGAGTTCAAGACCAGCCTTGCCAAGATGGTGAAACCCCATCTCTACTAAAAATACAAAAATTAGCCGGGAGTGATGGTGCATGCCTGTAGTCCCAGCTACTCGGGAGGCTGAGGCTGGAGAATCGCTGGAACCCGGGAGGCAAATGTTGCAGTGAGCTGAGATCGTGCCACTGCGCTCCAGTCTGGGTGACAGAGTGAGACTTCGTCTCAAAAAAAAAACAAAAACAAACAAACAAAAAAGACACTGACACTGACTTGTATTTTTCTTTTTAGTTTTTGGAATCAGAGGCATGCTGGCCTCATAAAATCAATGTATTACTTTTTTCTCTATTTTCCATAAGAGATATTTGTATAATATTGCTATTATTTCTTTCTTATATATTTGGAATAATGTACTGTTAAAGCCATTTCCTTTGTGAGAAGGTATTTAAGATTTCATTTCTTTAGTAGGTTTATGACTATTTAAAAGAGTGTAAATAGGACTACTCAGATTATTTTTGGGGGGTAATTTTGTACCTGATCTTAGCGAAAAGGCTGAGAAGTAATGGGGGGCGGGAAAGTAATTTTGGTAGCTGTACTTTTCAAAGAATTTGTCCATTTTGTCTAAACTGTCAAATTCATTGGCATAAAGTTGTTCACAATATCCTTTTTATTGTGATTTTAATGTCTGAAGGATTTGTAGTGATGCCCACTTTTGAATTACTGATATTGGTAATTTGTGTTCTTTCTTGATCCATCTTGCTAGACTTTTAGCAATTGTATTAAATCTTTCCAAAGAAGCAACCTATGGCTTTGTTGATTTTCTGTGTTGTTGCTGTTGTTGTTGTTGTTGTTGTTGTTTTGAGACAGTCTTGCTCTGTCGCCCAGGCTGGAGTGTAGTGGCGTGATCTTGGCTCACTGCAACCTCCACCTCTCAAGCTCAAGTGATTCTCGTGCCTCAGCCTCCTCAGTGGCTGTGATTACAGGCATGTTCCACCATGCCTGGCTAATTTTTGTATTTTCAGTAGAGACGGGGCTTCACCACGCTGGCCAGCCTGGTCTCAAACTCTTGACCTCAGGTGATCTGCCCGCCTTGGCCTCCCAAAGTGCTGGGATTACAGGCATGAGCCACTGTGCCCAGCCTGATTTTCTGTGTTGCATGTTGTTTTTCATTTCTTTGTTTTCTGCTCTTATCTTTGTTACATTCTTCCTTCTACTATCTTTAATTTGCTGTTCTTTCCCTAGACTCAAGTTGGAAGCTTAGATCATCAATTTTCAATCCTTAATCTTTTCTAATATATGCATTTAAAGCTATGTCTTTCCTTTATTTTAGTTGTATCTAACAAGTTTTGATGTCACATTTCATTTTTGTTAAGTTCAATCTATTCCATCATTTTCATTTTGATTTTTTCTTTGACCGATGGGTTATTTAGAAGTGTTTTTTTTAGATTTCCAACAGTGGGGGTTTCCTAATCATCCTTCTGTTGTTGCTTTCTCATTTGATTATACTTTGGATAACATACCTTGTATGATTTCAATCCTTTGAAACTCGTTGAGACTTGCTTTTTGGCCCAGCATATGCTCTATTTTGGTATGTGTTACAAGTGCACTTGAAAAGAATGTGTATTGTGATATATATATATATATATATATATATATATATATATATATATATGTAAAATCAGTTAGGGGTGGACTGAAGTTTAAAGCTTGGGAAATCTTGTGAAAATAAGTAATGAATGTATAGGTAAGGTATAGTACACAACTTATTCTGATCAGGAGACACTGTGCTAAGATAACTGTACAAGAAAATTTCCAGATTCACATTTGTCCTTCGTAAAAACAAACCATAATAAGATATATGTTGGGAACGGGGAGATTGGACTGACATTCCTAATTAGATCAGGCACTTGGGAGAAGGAATAGTATATATCACCGTAAGTATCTGGGAACCATAACAAACCTGTCTCCTCAACCTGGAACCCCTACTATATTTCTTCAGTGACTCTATAGCCCTGTATCAAAGTCTCTACTCACTGCCATTAAGGCTTTGGATTGCAACATTAGGGTAAGCTTATGCTGACTATGAGGCATGATTTAAATGGAATGCTGCCAAAAGTGAAGACTTTTAGGATCAATTTTTATCAGAGATGCTTGAGTATCTCCAGCTAATTATTTAATTTTCTTCCAGGAAATAATCCTAAACTCAGGTTCTCCTATTTCTGTGGCCTAAGTTCTGGCTCAAAATGTACACTAGAAAATCTACTCAAGTTTTGCCATTCTGTTTAATGTGCCTGAGGATCAGCTCCAATTGCCTTTTCTCCTGGCTGATCTCAAAACTTTCATCACTGAAAATTTCTTACCACGAGAATTAATCTCTGAAACAAAAGTAATGCATGACTGATGGCTGTATTAAGCCAATGAAGGAACCAAGCAAAGACTGCCTGCAAAGGAATGAGCATTCAATCCTAGTTTTGGTGTGTACAATGGAAAAGACAAAAAATATTTCTATTTCTAGCATGTGCCTTGTTAAATGGCAACTTTTATCAACTGTATTTGGATAAATTAGAATGACCTTTCCAGTTATGGGTTGAGGAGACTCTAATATATAAATATGTAATACGTAATATATAAAAACGTAGATAATCCTCTGCCCTGCCAGCTGAACTGCATTTCTGCTGGCAGAGCATCCATGCTGGGCTTTGTTCTAAAGCTCTCAGGAGGTTTGCCTTGTTTGTCATAACTACTAATAATTTCGATGATGACACTTGATGAATACTTTATACCAAAGTAAAAATTATAGTACTGGAGATAAGTGAAATTCTTCCTTGCAATGACCTACAAAAACTAAAGCCTTTTCTCTATCTTCCTGTTTTTGTGATAAATGTTTAACTCATGTTATAAAATAAATAGTTTTAAGAAACCAAATCACCAAGATTACTTCTAGCCCTAACATTTGATGATTCGCTATATATAGAGACTCTGACTCCAAGGATGCTCTTAGCAACATCCAAAAATGATAATCTTCAATGGAGACCCAAAAGAGGAAATCTCTTTTCACAGCCAGAAAGAGAGATTCAGAAGCTGTGAGCTTCTTCAAGTTAGAAAGGTTTGAGTATCTTCTCACTGTAAGCAAAGTCATCTTTGGTACAAACTCAACTTCCCCTTAAATTTCCTTTTTCCCCCCTGCAAACCTGCCCTTCTCTGCTCCAAATCCCAAGTTCAATCTCCATTAGGTATTTTTTCTAAATGTTCCTCTCCCAGAGTATACGCTGATAATGACTAAATTGTGAGCTCTCCCAAGGATCTTTGCATAGAGGGTTTTCTAAGATCAAAATGCTCTAAACTAAAATAAATGACTCTCTAATGATAGAATTTCTGGTGTTATAGCAGGATTTCATTTAATAAATATTTATTGAGTCCTATTATATGCCAGGCAAAAATTTAGGAGGTATGGATAAAGAATGAACAAGACAGACAACTTTTCTGCCTGCATGGAACTTAGATTCTATTTAGGGACACAAACAATAAACAACATAGAATATGTCAAGTAGTCAACACACAGGTTAAGGGGGTAAATAGTATTGAAAGTTGCTATTTTTGAAAGGGTGTGGTCTCTGAGGGGGTAAAACTTGAGCAAGTTGGGGAGCAAGGCATATGAATATCTAGGACAAGAGTGTTTGATGCAAAGGAAAGGGCAAATACAAAGGCCCAGAAGCAGGGAAGTACAAGGTGCTATCAGGACATAGTAGGGCTAGAGTACATTGAGCTATGAGGCAGAGTGGCAGGAGAGGTAGCAAGGGCCAGATTATCTATGGCCTTGTAGATTATGGTAAGGACTTGGGATTTTATTTTAAACCCATTTAAATGGGAAGTGCAAGGAGACTGACATGAACTGACTTATGTTATAATACTCTGGCTGCTGTGTGGCTATTGAATTTATTAGGAGGGCAAGAGTTGCAGCAGAGAGGACGCTTGGGAAGCTATTGCAGTGTTCCAAGTGAGACATGAGATAGCTTGAAACTAGGTGATACTAGTGGCCTAATTTGTTATAGAGAATGGGCACATCACAAATCACACTACTTTCAGCCTACTGTGGTTTGAATGTGTCCCCTCCAAAATTCGGGTGTTGAAACTTAATGGCCAATGTGATAGGATAAAAGGTGGAATCTTTAATAGCTTATTAGGACCACAGGGCTCCTCCCTCATGAACGGGGTTACAGATAGCCCTTATGGCCCTTAAAAAAGAGGCTTCCACACAGCACTAGCTTTTCTTGCCCTTCCGCTTTCCTCCCCATGAAGACACAGTGCTTCTTCCCTCTGGAGGATACAGCAACAAGGTATCATCTTGCATTCAGAAAGCAGCCCTCACCAGAAAACTGAACCTGTTGGAGCCTTGACCATAGACTTCCCAGCCTCCAGAAATGTGAGAAAATAAATTTTTCTCTTTTGTAAGTTACCCAGTCTGCATGAGGTATTTTGTTACAGCAGCAGAAACAGACTAAGATACGGACTCATCCCCCACTACATAACCCCTGAATAAGAGATAATCCCCAAACTAACAATGTTCTTCTGTACTACTCCTGACTTCTGTTCACTTGGTTCCTACCATTAAAATTCTATTTATTCTTGAAGAGTAAGTTCAAATATCACCTTTCGGAATAGATCATTTCTTCCTCTGTGGTCCCATATATTCTGTATCCCTATTAGTATAGTTATTTCATTTTGCCTTATATATGTGTAATTGATTACGTTTCTGACCTACTTTCTTTACTGTAAATTTCTTAGGGACAGAGACAGTAACACATTTCCTTATTTCCACAATACATAGTAGCCCTTAGGAATTTAATAAATACTTTGCAGAATAAATGTGGTGAGCTGCTTTCCTTAGGTCACTAATATAATGGCATGTCAGGGTTAATCCTTTTGTAAAAGCCAATTCCCATAGCACTAAAATTTTAATCACTGTTTATACAGCTCTTAATTAACTCTGATTTGGAGTAGATTTTTAAAAGGATGGCATTTTCCATTTTTCCCTCAAGCGTTTATGATTCACTGGCTTTGTAGTTTCCCTCAATGTATCTATTTGCAGTTGGTAGCTTAATCATTTATTTACATTACTGACATACTGGGCTCATTATTTTAGGCAATAGTTCATTGGAAATACATAATCTCAAAAAACATAAACCTTTAACAAGTCAGAATAATTTTTCTAAATGTATATTTCATTTTAATTATTAAAGTACTATATATTCATTGAAAAATTCAAATGCAGAAACAAAATAAAAAGTGAAAGTCTCTTAAACACACTAATACTTGTTCCAAGAGCTATCAAGTGTTAAGTTTGGTGTGTATCCTTTCAAGGCTTTATAGATGATATATACATTCATAAATATATATACATATACACACATTTTATAAGAATATATATATGTGTTTATATTCTAAAGACCTATTATGTGCTAGGTGCACAATACAAAGGTAAGCAAAATCAGACACAGTATCTGTCTTTGTGGAGCTTACAGTCTAGGGTATTTGTGTATACATACACACATATGTTTTAAAAATAAAAATAGAATCAGAAAAAGTCAGCAAAAGTACAGCACTCCAAGGGGAGAAGCACACCCTGAAGTGCAAATCCTTTATCTACAATAACAAGAAAAGGGTTTAGAGGCTAGTAAAGGGAACTTGTCTGGACTTGGTTTCGTTTTGAGAAGCAGAGAAGAAAGAGTGAGCAACAGGTCAGTGAAGCAGTGGGGAGGAAAGAGTCTTTGTTATGAGAAGCCCATAGCTGCCTATATCTACTGGCTGAGAAGATGTGGAGCCTACCAGAACTCACATACACAACAACCTTTGATCTTAAGTAAAAATTTCTATTATCCTTGATCAGATCCTGATCTCCTCTCCACATGTATCATCTGCAAGTAGAAGGTCTAAAGAGACCTCATTGCAATTAAAGATGTTATCAAGCAAAGCAAAGCAAAGCAAAACAAAACAAACAACTCCAGCACAGTTTATACACAAACATACTACATGAAAATGGGATGGAAGAAACAGGAAAAAAAAATGGCAGATGGAGAATTCTCACCAGAGAAATGTTGCCATACGCAGATTAAAATTGTGACTAAACATATCAGCATAAATTCAGTAATATTAATTAAGTAATCATCTCTATAAAACAAGAATATAAAGCAGAAATGCTAGAATTCAGGAAAGAGTTGGTACACGCAAAAGCAAATGGAATATGAGCTATTTCAGAGACAAAAAAGGAAATGGAAAGAAAAAATAAAGCCATCACAGGAATAAAGGTAAAACTGGAAGCAGCAAAAGGAAGTGGAAGCAGCAAAAAGGAAAACAGACACTACTGAATAAACAGTAAGAGACAGAAAACAGGAAAATGAAATGCCAATTGAAATTGGTTGTAATGTCTTCCTGGTTTCCTCATCAGTTAATGAATTAAATAAAATCCTTGATGTGTTCATTTAATATTCCTAAGAGAGTCCTGATTATATCTTTTTTTTTTTTTTTGAGACAGAGTCTTACTCTGTCACCAAGTTGGAGTACAGTGTCAGGATCTCTGCTCACTGCAACCTCTGTCTCCTGGGTTCAAGCGATTCTCCTGCCTCAGCCTCCCAAGTAGCTAGGATTACAGGTGCCCACCACCATACCTAGCTAATTTTTGTATTTTTAGTAGAGATGAGGTTTTACCAAGTTGGCCAAGCTGGTCTCGAACTCCTGACCTCAGGTAATCTGCCTGCCTTGGCCTCCCAAAGTGCTGGGATTACAGGCATGAGCCACCACGCCCAGCCAAGGTTATATCTTAAAAGTACTGACTGAGATGCCCAATGGATACTCCTGACAGGGCCAAGTGTATTGTAAATTGTAACACAAGTAAATTGTGTTACTGGAGAAATGTAAGTCATAGACTGTTTACATTAATCTTTTCTTGACTTCCAGACTGAATCCAAAGTGGCAGCAGAACTTTGTTGAATCTCTGCTTTTTTCTTTTCTATTGAGTTTATGTTTTGTTTTAGTTTCTGGTTTGTGTATAGTCAGTAAGTTATATTCTTCCTTGGTAGCAGCAATGACTGGGAATGTGATTATATGGTCTGACCATTTGGTGGTCTTTGCAATAGGACTATTGGATCATCTAGTCACTTATCTAGTCACTGATGGGTGGGAAATAACAGAGAATTTGTCTTTTTTATTGTTCTATTTGTTCATTTTGGACTCAAATTAATCAGTAATTTCATGTCCACAGGGAAGGTGAACACTTTAATATCTGCACTGACGTATTTCTGTGTTTACTCTCAACTTGTAGCTGAAATTGTAGATCTGCATTCATAAGATCACTTTATCTATGTCTATGTGTCTACAACTGAAAAAGGCTTTGACCTCACATTGTGTAAGTATAAAATATTTTCCTATCTCTGGGAAGTATTAATAAGTTATATTATAAAGTTTCCTAAATTAAAGGAGCTCTGTTCTAATTTATAGACATAAATAAGAAGTTACATACATATATTTTTTTTAATTCCAAGAAAAAAGAGGTTGAACTTCTTCTTCTTCTTTTTTTTTTTTTTTTTTTTTTGAGACAGTTTCGCTCTTGTTGCCCAGACTGGAGTGCAATTGCACGATCTTGGCTCACTGCAACCTCCGCCTCCCGGGTTCAAGCAATTCTCCTGCCTCAGCCTTCCAAGTAGCTGGGATTACAGGCGCCCACCACCACACTCAGTTACTTTTTTGTATTTTTAGTAGAAGACAGGGTTTCGCCATGTTGGCCAGACTGGTCTCGATCTCCTGACCTCAGGTGACCCCCCCACCTTGGCCTCCCAAAGTGCTGGGATTACAGGCTTGAGCTACCGTGCCTGTCCAGAAGTTGAACTTTTAACACTAAAATGTACTAAACTAAAAATATTTTAACAAAAATTCTGCTAACTCAAACATTTTAAGAATCCAAAATTAAGGTAAACCTTTGGCAAATGAGATTTGTTTAATAATTCTTGTTTAAATCAAGAAACTGAAGAGACAGCCCACAGAATGGGAAAAAGTATTTGCAAACTACCCTCTGAGAAGGGATTAATAAGCAGATATATATACAGAGCTCAAACAACTGTATAGGAAAAAAATCTAGTAATCTAATTTTTAAAATGAGCAAAGGATCTGAATAGACATTTCTCAAAAGAAGACATACGAATCGCAAACAGGCAACTGAAAAGGTGCTCCGCATCACTGATCATCAGAGAAATGCAAACCAAAACTACAATGAGATATCATCTCATCCCAGTTAAAATGGCTTATATCCAAAAGACAGGCAAAAACAAACGCTGGCGATGATGTGGAAAAAAGGGAACCCTTGTACACTGCTGGTGGGAACATAAATTAGTACAACCACTATGGAGAAGAGTCAGCAATCCCACTCCTAGGTGTACACTCAAAAGAAAGGAAATCAGTATATTGAAGAGATAGCTGCACTCCCCTATGTATTGCAGCACTATTCACAAAAGCAAAGATTTGGAAGCAACCTAACTGTCCATTAACAGATGAATGGATAGAGAAAATGTGGTACATATACACAATGGAGCACTATTTAACCATTAGAAAGAATGAGATCTAGTCATTTGCAACAATATGAATGGGATTGGAGGTCATTATGTTAAGTTAAATAAGCCAGGCACAGAAAGACAAACCTTGCATGTTCTCACTTATTTGTGGAAGCTAAAAATTAAGCCAACTGAACTCATGGAAATAGAGAGTAGAATGATGGTTACCAGAAGCTGGGAAAGGTAGTAGGGGAGAATGTGGGGATGGGTAATGGGTAAAAAAATATAGAAAGTGTGAATAGACCTAGTGTTTGCTAGCCCAACAGGGTGACCACAGTCAGTATTAACTTAATTGTACATTTTAAAATAACTAAAAGAGTATAATTGGATTGTTTGTAACACAAAGGATAAATGTTTGATGTGATGGCTACCTAATGTACCCTAATGTGATTATCATGCATGGCATGCCTGTATCAAAATATCTCATGTAACCAATAAATAGATACACTTATACCTACAAAAATTAAAAACAAAACATTAAAAAATAATTTTTATTTAAAAGAGCTATGTCGTTTTTGGTGATTTATTTATGTAATGTATAAAACAAGCAAACATTTTATTTTACTTGGGTCTGTTTTTCCTAAATGCATACAGATTTACTAATCAAATAAGATAATGTTACTTATATGTAATATTTAAGATTATGAAAGATGTAAATTTGTGTTCACCTGAAATTGAATCCCTGTTCTGACAAATTTTCATTTCACCAGTAATTACATTCTGTGGTATGTTAGATTTAAGACAATCTAATTAACTTAAAGCACTGGTTTGATATTAAATTGAGTTCATTAATGAATAATCATTGGATACTTACATAAATTTTAATTAATAGACTGCTTAAATATTGATTACTAAGCATAGTTTTTTTGGTTTTTTTTGAGACAGGGTCTCACTCTGTCACCCAGGCTGGAGTGCAGTGGCACAATCATGGCTCACTGCAGCTACAGCCTTCCAGGCTCAGGCAATCCTCCTGCCACAGCCTCCCAAGTAGCTGGGAGTATAAGCATGTGCCACTATTCCTGGTTAATTCTTTAAAAAATTATTTATAGAGACGGGGTCTTCCTATGTTGCCCAGGCTGGTCTTGAACTCCTGGGCTCAAGCAATCCTCCTACCTTGGCCTCACTAAGCATAGTTTTAAGTTTATACACTGTTGCTTCTTCTTCTTTTTTTTTTTTTTTTTTGAGATGGAGTCTTGCTCTGTCACCCAGGCTGGAGTGCAGTGGTGTGATCTTGGCTCACTGCAACCTCCGCCTGCTAGGTTCAAGTAATTCTCCTAGCTCAGCCTCCCGAGTAGCTGGGACTACAGGCATGTGCCACCATGTCCAGCTAATTTTTTGTATTTTTAGTAGAGATGGGATTTCACCATGTTGGTCAGGCTGGTCTTGATCTCCTGACCTCGTGACTCAAGTGCCTCGGCCTCCCAAAGTGCTGGGATTACAGGCATGAGCCACCGCACCTGGTCCTATATACTGTTGCTTCTTATTTTTATATGCTATAAAGTGGCAATATCTTTGGGTCATGTTAATGGTTGTGTTCATTTTCCTCTTTAAAAGGGATGGGTGTGTACATCGAAAGCGCTACATGTGTTCATGAGCTCTGTTAATCTGCTATAATGTTTGTGAGAGATAGTTCTCAATTGCAGCCCTCAAATTTTCTCTTTGAAATAGATATTATTTTGGTTAAAAGTTAAAATTAAAACAAGTGGTTGAGATTATATTATGAGCAAGAGTGACAAACGGGTATATGCTTCTGTTTTTAAAGGGATAGGTAGTTTGTTTCTAAGACAGTAGTTCTCAAACTTTCTGTTCTCAGGACCCCTTCGTACTCTGAAATATTACTAAGGACTTCCAAAGAGGTTTTCCGCATGTATGTTGTAACTACCAATACTTACCATATTATAAATTAAAACAGAAAAATTAAATATATTTATTGACTGAATTGATTTGAGATGAATCTGTTGCATGTTGATGTCAATTTTAATAAAAATAATTTTATTTTAAAAATAAGAAGATTGCTTCACATTTTTGTAAAGTTCCTTACTGCCCAACTTAATAGAAATAATTAGTCTCTACTATTTGCTTCTGCATTCACTCTATTACAGTATCACACATCATATTGCCTCTGGAAAACTACACATTTTAGTATTATTATGAAAACAGTTTTGACCTAGCGGATGCTCTGAAAGATGGTCAATTCGTTCCAGAACATCAAATAACATAATGAAGGACAAACTGGGAAAGTGAAATTTTTTTGCCCTGGTTTAAACCTAAGTCTGAAATAAAGCTATGCAATGTGTTAAAATCATAGCAACGTTATCTAAATTTTGATGGGCTTGCTTCCTTAGTTTGCTGATTAATGCCTTCACCACAATGCAAAAGTTATTCTTTATCTTCTCTGTAATCTGCCTAGATAGGAGATTCTGTGTTTTACAAGCATAATTCTCTGAGCTTTATGTTTTTTTCTTTATTTTTGATTATTTAGTGGCAAACTAACAAAGAACAAAGGTTTCTCACTTGTCAAAGAGCTAAAGTTCTTTAGAATTGTGTTACCTCCTATGTTAGAATGGTGTTACCTCCTATGTACGTTTATTTATTTATTTATTTATTTATTTATTTATTTTTGTGATGGAATCTCACTCTGTCTCCCAGGCCGGAGCGCAGTGGCACAATCTCAGCTCACTGCAACCTCCACCTCCCAGGTTCAAGCAATTCTCCTACCTCAGCCTCCCGAGTAGCTGGGATTACAGGCACGTGCCACTACACCCAGCTAATTTTTGTATTTTTAGTAGAGACGGGGTTTCACCATGTTGGCCAAGCTGGTCTCGAACTCCTGACTTCAGGTGATCCGCCCACCTTGGCCTTCCAAAGCACCTGGCTCTATGTTTATTTTTAAATGTTTGATTGTTACTTTGTTTAGATAGGTAGCCAAGTATCGTTTATTGGGCACTCATGATCCTATTTATTTATTTTATTTTTAATTTGTATAAATTTAAAGAACACAAGTTCAGTTTTGTTACATGGATATATTAAGCAGTAGTGAAGTCTGGGTATTTACTGTAACCATTACCCAAATAATGTACATTGTACCCATTAAGAAATTTCTCATCCTTTAACCCCCTCCCACCATCTCACCCTTCCTAGTCTGCAGTGTCCATTATTCCACCCTCTGTGTCCGTGTGCATACTTTATTTAGCTCCCACTTATAAGTGAGAACATGCAGTATTTGACGTTCTGGTTCTGAGTTGTTTCACTTAAGATAATGGCCTCCAGTTTCATCCACGTTACTGCAAATGACCTGATTTCATTCTATTTTTATGGCTGAGTACTACTTAATTGTGTTTATCTTCATTCCACATTTTCTTTGTCCGATCATCCATTGACGGATACGTAGGTTGACTCCGTATCACTGCAACTGTGAATAGTGCTGCAATAAACACATGAGTGCTGGTATCTTTTCAATATATAATTTCTTTACCTTTGGGTAGATTACCCAGTAGTGGGAATGCTGGATTGAAAAGTCATCAGAGAAATGCAAATTAAAACCACAATGACATATCATCTTACACCAGTCAGGATGTCCATTATTAAAATGTCAAAAAATAACGAAGTTGGCAAGGATGCAGAGAAAAGGGAATGCTTTACACTGCTGGTGGGAATGTAAATCAGTAGAGCTTCCATGGACAACAGTGTGAAGATTTTTCAAAAAACTAAAAACAGAACTATCAGATCCTATTTTAATCAAGTGCCCAATTTGCCTCTAACAACTCTTGATTTTACCTTCCAAAAATTGAATCACAAATAGAGATTACTATGAACTATTGTACATCAAAAAATTTGATAACTTAGATAAAATGACAAATTCCTAAAAGCATACAAACTACTAAATTGACTTTAGAAGAAATAGAAAATCTCAACAGACCTATAACAAGTAAAGAGATTAAATAAGTAATTTAAAACCTCCCAATAAACAAAAGTCCAGGACCAGATGGCTTCACTGGTGAATTCTTCCAAACATTTAAAGAAGAATAAACAGCAGTTCTTCTCAAACTCTTCCAAATAATGGAAGAGGAGGGAATATTTCCTAACTTCTTCTATGAAGCCAGCATTACCCTGATACTAAAGTCAAATGTAGACATTAAAGAAAATTACAAACCAATATTCTTTATGGATATCAATAAAAAATGCCAACAAAATACTAGCAAACCAAATCTTGCAGCATATTAAAGGATTATACAATCTGATTAGGTGTGATTTATCCCAAGAATGCAAGGGTGGTTCAACATAAGCAAATCAATTAATGTAATATACCACATCAATTAAAAAAAAAGGAAAAAAGATCATATTCACTGATGCAGAAAAATCATGTGATAAAATCCAAAATATTTTCAAGATAAACTAGGAATGGAAGGGAATAGCCTCAACCTGATAAAGGGCATTAAAAAAACTCCACAGTTAACATTATACTCAATGGTGGAAGCTCATCCCTAAGATCAGGAACAAGACAAGGATGCCCTCTCTCACTACCGCTATTCAACATTGTACAGGAAGTTTTAGCCAGATAAATTAGGCAACAAAAAGAAACAAAAGGCATCCAAAGTGAAAAGAAAGAAGTGTAACTCTCACTGTTCACAGATGACATGACCCTATGTATAGAAAATCCCAAAGAAACCACAAGAAAGCTACAAATTCGGCAAAGTTGCAGGTACAAGATCAACATGCAAAAATCAATTGTGTTTCTATACATCAGCAGTGAACAATCCAAAAAGGAAATTAAGAAAACAATTCATTTACGATAATATTCAAAAGAATAAATTTAGCCAAGAAGGTGGAAGATCTGTACAATGAATTACTATAAAACACTGATGAAAGACATTAAAGAAGACCTAAATAAATGAAAAGACAGCCTACGTTTATGGATTAGAAGACTTAATATTGTTAAGATGTCAACACTTCAAAATTTATATTATGCCAAGCAATCCCTATAAAAATTCCATCAGCCTCTTTTTACAAAAATGAAAAAGTCAATTCTCAAATTTATATGGAATTGTAAGGTGCCCCAATAGTTCAAAACGAATCTTGAAAAGGAACAAAGCTGGAGGGCCAACACTTTTCTGTTTCAAAGCTTATTACAAAGCTACAGTAATAAAACAGTGTGGTACTACCATAAGGATAGACATATAGACCAACAGAATAGAACTGAGAGTTAAGAAATAAACCTATACATCTATGGCAGACTGATTTTCAACAAGGGTGTCAAGACCATTACATGGGACAAAGAATAGTCTCTTCAGGCTGGGTGTGGTGGCTCACACCTGTATTCCCAGCACTTTGGGAGGCCAAGGTGGGTGGATCACCTGAGGTCAGGAGTTTGAGACCAGCCTGACCAACATGGAGAAACCCTGCCTCTACTAAAAATACAAAATTAGCCGGGCATGGTGGTGCATGCCTGTAATCCCAGCTACTTGGGAGGCTGAGGCAGAAGAATCACTTGAACCAGGGAGGAGGAGGTTGTAGTGAGCCAAGGTTGTGCCATTGCACTCCAGCCTGGGCAACAAGCAAAACTCCGTCTCAAAACAAACAAACAAACAAACAAACAAGCAAACAAAAAAAGAATAGTCTCTTAAACAAATGGTGTGATGGCAACTGGATTTCCACAGGCAGAAGAATGAAGTTGGATGCCTACTACACCATTGAATACAAAAATGAACTCAAAATGGATCAATTACCCAAACATGAGCTAAAACCATAAAACTCTTAGAAGAATATATAGGAATAAATCTTCATGACTTTGGATTTGGCAATGGATTCTTTGACATGACACTGAAAGCACAAGCAACAAAAGAAAAGGTAGATAAATTGGACTTCATCAAAGTTAAAAACTTTTTTACATCAAATGACATTATCAAGGAAGTGAAAAGAAAACATACAGGAGAAAATATTTGCAAATCATATACCTGATAAGGGTTTAATATACAAAATATATAAAGAAATCCTAAAACTCAACACCAAAAAGCAACCCAATTTTAAATATGGGCAAAGAACTTGAATAGGCAAGTCCTTTCCCTCTCTCAAAGATGAAATACAAATAACCAATAAGCACATGAAAAGATGCTCAACACTTTAGTCATCAGAGAAATACTAATCAAAACCATGAGATACTATTTCACCTACTAGAATAGCTATAATAATAAAAAATGGAAAACAACAAGTGTTGGCAAGGAGGTGGAGAAATTAAGATACATTTGCTGGTGGGAATGTAAAATGGCGAGAATGAACTAATACAGTAAATTGGTACCAGTAGAGTGAGGTACTGCTATAAAGATACCCAAAAATGTGGAAGTGACTTTGAAACTGGATAACAGGTAAAAGGTTGGAACACTTTGGAGGGTTTAGAAGACAGGAAGATCTGGGAAAGTTTGGAACTTCCTAGAGACTTGTTGAATGATTTTGGCCAAAATGCTTACAGTGATATGGACAGTGAAGCCCAGGCTGACATAGTCTCACATGGAGATGAGGAATTTCTTGGGAACTGCAGCAAAGGTCACTCCTGCTATACTTTAGCAAAGAGACTGGTGGCATTTTGCCTCTGTCCTAGAGATCTGTGGAACTATGTATGAACTTGAGAGAGATGATCTGAAATTGGAACTTATGTTTAAAAGGGAAGCAGAGCATAAAAGTTTGGAAAATTTTCAGCCTGACAATGCAACTGAAAAGAGAAACCCATTTTCTGGGGAGAAATTCAAGCTGGCTGCAGAAATTTGCATAAGTAGCGAGGAGCCCAGTGTTAATCACAAAGACAATAGGGAAAATGTCTCCAGGGCACCTCAGAGACCTTCAAGGCAGCTCCTCCCATCACAGGTCTGGAGGCCTAGGAAGGAAAAATGGTTTCCTGGGCCAGGCCCAGGGCTTCTCTGCTTTGTGTAGTCTTGGAACTGTGACTTTTAGCCACATCCTAGCCATGGCTAAAAGGGGCCAACACACAGCTCAGGCCATTGCTTCAGAGGGTGCAAGCCCCAAGCCTTGGTGGCTTTCATGTGGTGTTGTGCCTGCAGGTGCACAGAAGTCAAGAATTGAGGTTTGGGAACTTCTACCTAGATTTCAGAGGATGTATAGAAACAAATGGGTGTCCATGGAAAAGTTTGCTGCAGGGGTGGCGTCCTCATGGAGGACCTCTGCTAGGGTAGTGAGAAAGGGAAATGTGGGGTTGGAGCCCCCACACAGAGTTCCCACTGGGGCACTGCCTAGTGGAGCTTTGAGAAGAGGGCCACCATCCTCCAGACGCCAGAATGGTAGATCCACTGACGGCTTGCACTGTGCACCCAGAAAAGCCACAGACACTCAATACCAGCCCATGAAAGCAACCAAGAGGGAGGCTGTACCCTGCAAAGCCACAGGGGCGAAGCTGCCCAAGACCATGGGAACCCACCTCTTGCATCAGCATGACCTGGATGTGAGACATGGAGTCAAAGGAGATGATTTTGGAGCTTTAAGATTTGATGCCCTGCTGGATTTCAGATTTGCATGGGGCCTGTAGCCCCTTTGTTTTGGCCAATTTCTCCCATTTGGAATGGGTGTATTTACCCAATATCTGTACCCCCATTTTATCTAGGAAGTAACTAACTTGGTCTTGCTGTTACAGGCTCACAGGTGGAAGGGACTTGCCTTGTCTCAGATGAGACTTTGAACATGGACTTATGGGTTAATGCTGGAATGAATTAAGACTTTGGGGGACTGTTGGGAAGGCATGATTGGTTTTGAAATGTGAAAGGCACATGAAATTTGGGAGGGTCCAGGGTGGAATGATATGGTCAGGCTTTGTGTCTCCACCCAAATCTCATCTTGAATTGTAATCCCCATAATTCCCATGTGTTAAGGGAGAGACTGGGTGGAGGTGATGGAATCACCAGGGCAGTTTCCCTCTTGCCCTTCTTGTGATAGTAAGTTCTCATGAGATCTGATGGTTTTATAAGGGGCTCTTCTCCTTCACTCGGCACTTCTCCTTCCCGTCGCCTTGTAAAAAAGGTGCCTTGCTTCCCCTTCGCCTTCTGCCGTGATTGTAAGTTTACTGAGGCCTCCCCAGCCATACTGAACTGTGAGTCAATTAAACCTCTTTCCTTTATAAATTACCTAGTCTCAGGTAGTTCTTTATAGCAGTATGAAAATGGACTAATACACCATATGATGGAATATAATTCAGCCTTAAAATGGGAGGGAATTTTGACACATGCTATGACATGGATGAATCTTGAATACATTACTCTAAGTGAAATAAGCCAGTTACAAAAGGACAAATATTGTATGATTTACTTAAAGGAAATACCTAGGGCTGGGCATGGTGGTTCACTCCTGTAATCCCAGCACTTAAGGAGGTCGAGGTGGGAGGATAGCTTGAGCCCAGGGTTCAAGGCTGCAGTGAGCTACGATTGTGCCACTGCACTCCATCCTAGGCAACAGACCAAAACTCTAACTCATAAAAAAAAAAAAAAAAAGAAATATCTAGAATAGGTAAATTCATAGAGGCAGTAAGCATATGAGAGGTTACCAGGGGCTGGAGAAAGGGGGAATGGGGAAATTATTCTTTAATGGGTACAGAGTTTCTGTTCGGGATGATGAAAAAATTTGAAAATAGTGGTAATGGTTGTAAAACTATACACTTAAAAATACTTAAAATAGCATATTTTATGTTATATATATTTTACCACAAAACTTTCATGAAATAAGGTACTGTTTTCCAATAGGGAATTTTACTTTCCTTCATTCTGATATTAGTCACCTTAATTAACTACAGTCATTAAATCTCTGTAATGTATAGACAGTAAAAAAAAAAAACTCTGAAGATTGCCTGAAGTCTATATATAGAATATATATATACACATATATATCTGTATATAGTCTAGCTGTGTGTATATATAAAAATATACTTAGACTATATATAATATGTATATATAGAGAGACCTTTATCTCTATCTCAGTATATCTCTCTATCTACTCTATCTATAGTCTAGTGGTATTCCTAAAAAAGAAGAAATTCATTTTTTTTGGTGGACAGTTAGCATTCTGACGTACTTTTTTATTTTTTATTTTTTTGGAAACAGTGTCTTGCTGTGTTGCCCAGGCTGGAGTGCAGTGGACAATCTAGGCTCACTGCAAACTTTCCGCCTCCGGGGTTCAAGCGATTCTCGTGTCTCAGGCTCCCAAGTAGCTGGGATTACGGGCACACGCCACCATATTTGGTTAGTTTTTGTATTTTTAGTAGAGACAGGGTTTTGTCATGTTGGCAGGGTGGTCTTGAATTCCTGGCCTTATGTGATCCACCCACCTTGGCCTCCCAAAGTACTGGGATTACAGGCGTAAGCCACTGCACCCGGCCCTGACATACTTACTTAAAGAAAAGTCACGGAGGCAATGAATTTTGCTCTGAGCACTGCTTTAGCACTTTAAATTCTAGTATGAGTTATTTTCACTACCATTAGATCCTAGGTATACTGTAGTTTGGATTTTTAAAAAATGTCCAGGTGGTAGGGTTTTTCAAAAAAATGATTCCGTTATTAATTTCTAGTTTTTGCATTGTGATCAGATGATGTTGTTTGTTTTATTTACATGTCTTGGAATTTATTCAGGCCCTCCTTGACACCAATTTTGTAAAACTTCAAAAGGCACACGAAAAGATGATATGTTTTCTGTTCTCAGGATACACAGTATATTTTCAGGCTACAGAGTTTACTTCTATTAAATCTTCTATAATAAGTATTTTATTTGGGTTTTCTCTATCCTTACTTTTTGCTGTTTTTTCATTCAAATGACTGTCACAGACTAAGTAAATTAAATTTTATGTGTTTATGTTCTTCCTTATAATTCCTATAATTTGATACTCAAACTGTCAAAGACATAACACATAAGCAAAAACAAAGTGACAGACCAATAATTTCTAAATGTTGGAAAACAGAATTCATCAACATATTAAAATAATAACATACCATGACCAAATAGGGTTTATTCCAGGAATGAAATGATGACTTAATTTTATAAAATATATTATTGTAACTCAGTACATTAATAGTTCAAAAGAGAAAAATATGATTATCTCCATAAAGTCTGAAAAAGCATGTAATTCAATTGAATATTCGTTGATTTTAACAAATTCTGAAACAGGGACAGAAAA
The DNA here is from genome assembly GCF_003255815.1 of Theropithecus gelada. NCBI lineage: Eukaryota > Metazoa > Chordata > Mammalia > Primates > Cercopithecidae > Theropithecus > Theropithecus gelada. The sequence continues at coordinate 83,491,557 of NC_037689.1, read as the reverse complement.
ATACATTGTAAAAACTTCAGGTCTAAACCTAAAAGCCAATACCACATTTAATGAGGAAATAGTATCAAGATATTTACTTGATACTAGGTTTACTACTGTTTAGATTATTTTATTTATTTATTTATTTATTTATTTATTTATTTATTTATTTTGAGACAGAGTTTCGCTCTTGTTGCCCAGGCCGGAATGCAATGGCGCGATCTCGGCTCACTGTAACCCCCGCCTCCTGAGTTCAAGGATTCAAGGATGCCTCAGCCTCCTGAGCAGCTGGGATTACAGGCATGCGCCACCATGCCCGGTTAACTTTGTATTTTTGGTAGAGACGGGGTTTCTCCATGTTGGTCAGGCTGGCCTCGAACTCCTAACCTCAGGTGATCTACCCACCTCGGCCTCCCAAAGTGCTGGGATTACAGATGTGAGCCACCACGCCCAGCCTATTTAGATAATTTTATAACAAAATATTAGCAGTATCTGATATCTTGATTGTGAAGACTAGCCTACATTTAGTCAAAGTTAAAGCTTGATTAAATTAGACATTAAATCTAGTGATCTAAGATTAATAATATGTTGAACAATAATAAAATATTTAATGATATACTTTCATATAAAGCAAAGTAAAAAATATTCTTATTCTAAGTAGTATGTTACGGAGTCAATACTGATATAGAGTGGGGAAAAAATCAGCTCTTAAGGAATCATTGGGGCTGGGAGTGGTGGCTCACACCTGTAATCCCAGTACTTTAGGAGGCCAAGGTGGGCAGATCACTTGAGGTCAGGAGTTCGAGACCAGCCTCGCCAACATGGTGAAACCCTATCTCTACCAAAAAATACAAAGGTTTAGCCAGGCGTTGTGGTGCATGCTTGTATTCCCAGCTACTCAGGAGGCTGAGGTGGGAGAATTGCTTGAACCCAGAAGGCAGAGGTTGCAATGAGCCAAGATCATATCACTGCACTCCAGCCTGGGTGACACAGTAAGACCCTGTCTCAAAAAAACAAAACAACAGAAAAAAAAACCATTTGACTGGTTATCAAGTACTGCAGTGGCACAAATTTCTGGTGACAAAAGACTTGTTTATTTAGATTCTAAGTTTCTTTCAAACTGTGTTACCAAACTTCCAGTTCCTACTGTACCTGTTTGTTTCAGGAAATTCTGGATGTCATTGCATGTCTGGATCTCCTCAAGTGCACGACTCAGGAACATAGTCTGTTTGGCAACAATGCAACACGATAATTAGTCCCAACAAAAAAAAAACTTTAAACAAATTAATATAATCTCATATCATTTTCATCAAAAACAGGTAAAAATAAATTAATAGAAAAATGATAGTTTAAACTGAACATTTTGGAATTTATATAGAAATATTAGCCTCTATTTGCACATTTCCTTATTGTTTCAGAAAAATGAGGATTAAATAAAAAATCTTGAGCATTATCAATTTCTTTAACAATCTAGAACAGAAGAGAAACACTTCTAGAATAGTTGTGTGAGGAGCTCCACGGATCCTCTCCTCAGCAAAGCAATCATCGTAACTAGTGAAAATTAGAAAACATAATCATGTAAAGGCTCAGGAAATTGCCCTGAGGGTGTAGAGAAAATGAAGAAACATTTATTACAGGAAATCTACTAAGTCTTAGTAAGAACAGTAAGAGCCTGTGACATTTAAGCCATGATTCACTCACCATCCGCCAGCTCAGTGTGATGTAAGCACTACTTTAGGTGGGTGTGGCCAAGAAGATAGGACTCTCTCTACCTCCAGTTTCTGGGCTAGGGATTCTCTGAAGGGCCAGACTGCTGGCACTTCTCATCTCCCCAGATATCTATTGTAGAAGCTCTATTATAAACAAGCATAGCTCAGAAGCCTAGAACTCTCTTTCTCTACCCAGCCTCTATTTGTAAGGCAAAAGCTCTATCCCAGGCATTGCAAGTTCAGGATCCTGGGTCTCAATCTCATCTCATCTCAGCTCTCATCTCAGCTGCTTATAGGCTAAAGTGTCCACACTGGGAGCAGCAAGTCAAGAATATCAGGGACTACAACTCTTGCCCACTCTTCCACTCATACAGTTAGACTGTCACTCTGACAGAAGTGGGCCACTGTCCCTGCCCCTAGCTCCAAAACAGTGGTTCAGTTTCTGCCCAGTAGGAGAGGCAGATCTATAGCACTCCCTATAGATCTATAGCACTCCCTAAAGGAAATGACTTTAGTTGGAACAGAGCGTGGGGAAGTTCAAGTCTAAGGACACTGTAAAAAATCATGGAGATTTTGGTAGTGAGCAATTAAGAGGATATTGGTAGCTCAATGATATTAAGAAGAAAATAACAGACCAACTAGAAGTTTATAGAGAGAAGTATGTGAAGAGACAGCTAAGATTTCTATTCCTTCAAAGGGGTCTTATTTTAATTGGAACAGGCTGTGGGGCAATTTATGCACAAGAGCACTTTAACACACACACACACACACACACACACACACACACACACACACAGAGTAATCACCTAGCAATTAGTCAAGACTAACAGCTGCATGTGCTACTAATAGAAGAACGTCATCTAGAAGCTTAAGAGGTCAGATCAGGAAAAGAGTAACAAAGAACCCTCCTAAAATCACTGTCATCCTTTACCAGAGGGAGGTGTAAGCAGTCTTTGCACAGGCAAAGACTGTGCCTTCTAAGGAGTGACATCAGTTATGGGGAAAATAGACTTCACTATTTCCCTATAGCTAATTCACTAAACAAATAAAGAAGTAAACACTAACATCCACAAACCCCATGGGGAGATCAGTACCCAAAGATACTACAACATATTATCTAAATCGTCCAGTTTTCAACAGAAAATTACAAGATATGCAAAGAGACAGGAAAGTGTGACCTCTACATAGGAAAAAACAGGTAACAGGAACTGATTTTGAAAAGGTCCAGATGTTAAACTTAATAGACACAGAATTCAAAGCAGCTATTTTAAATATGTTCAAATAACTAAATGAAACCACACTTAAAGAAGGAAGGTATGATAAAAAAAATGTTCATCAAAAATGAATCTCAATAAAAGGATACAAATTATAAAAATCAGACGGAAATTCTGGAGTTGAAAATTACAATAAATGAAAATTTAAAACTCACTAGAGGGTATCAACATTAGGTTTGACTTAGCAGAGAAAGCAATCAGCAAACATGAAGATAGATTAGTAGAGATTATGAAATATGAGAGCAGAATGAAAAAGAAAAAAATAAACTAAGCCTCAGTAAAACATGGGACACCATTAGGCACACCAACATACCCATAATGGGATTACCAAAAGGAGAGAAAAAGAGAAAAAATATTTCAAACACATGGCTGAAAATTCCCTAATTTTGATGAAAAACAATAATCTACACACTCAAGAAGCCCAAAAAACTCTAGGTGGGATCAAGAAACACAAAGATATCCAACCCAGATACATTATAAAATGGTAAAAGACAAAGAAAAATTTGAAAGTAGCAAGAGAAACATGACTCGCCACATATAAGGGTGATTAAGATTAATAGCTGATTTCTCATTAAAAACAATAAAGGCCAGAAGGCAGTGGGACAACACATCCAAAGTGATCAAAGAAAAATAAAAATCTACTAATAATCTAATACCTAGCAAAACTATTATTCAGAGAAGGTGAAATAAAGATGTCCCTGGATAAACAAGAGCTTAGAGAATTCATTGCTAAGAGACAATCTTTCAGGTTGAAAAGCAAGTAATGCCAGACAGTAATTTGAATCCAGATGAAAAAACAAAGAGCACTGGTAACATTAATTATATAATTATAAAAGATAGTATTAATATAAATGTATATTTCTTCTTCTCTTTTTTTAAAAAATATATATATAGACATACATGTGAATATGTATTTGTATTGTTGGGCCTCTAACATATAGAAATGAAATGTATTTGACAATAAAAAAAGCTGTTTTGGAGTAAGAAAATGAGACTGATATAGTTTGGCCGTGTCCCCACACAAACCTCATCTTGAATTGTAGTTCCCATAATCCTCATGTGTGGTGGGAGGGACCCGGAGGGAGATAATTCAATCATGGGGGCAGTTTCCCCCATGCTAGTCTCGTGATAGTAAATTCTCACAAGATCTGATGGTTCTGTAAGGGGCTTCCCACTTCACTCGGCTTTCATTCTCTTTCCTGCTACCCTATGAAGAGGTGCCTTCCACCATGACTCTAAGTTTCCTGAGGCCTCCCCAGCCATGTGGAACTATGAGTCAATTAAACCTCTTTCCTTTATAAATTACCCAGTCTCAGGTATTTCTTCATAGTGTGTGAGAGAACAGACTAATCCAGAGACCATACAGTAACTCTAATCTACAGGAAAAAAATGAGGAAAAGCATAAAAGGTAAGTAACATGCTTAATATAAGAAACCATAATATATGCTTTCTTCTCTAAGTTTCTATTTTTTTTTTGAGACGGAGTTTCCCTCTTGTTGCCCGGGCTGGAGTGCAACGGCGCAATCTTGGCTCAGTGCAACCTCCGCCTGCCGGATTCAAGTGATTCTGCTGCCTTAGCCTCCTGAGTAACTGGGATTATAGGCACTTGCCACCATGCCCAGCTAATTTTTTGTGTATATTTAGGAGAGATGGGGTTTCACCATGTTGGCCAGGCTGATTTTGAACTCCTGACCTCAAGTGATCTGCCCACCTCGGCCTCCCAAAGTGCTAGGATTACAGGTGTGAGCTACCACACCCAGCCTCTTCTCTGAGTTTCTTTAAAATACCTAAAATTCTATAAAGTGATACTATAAGATGTATTGTTGTGTTTGGAGCATATATAGATGTAATATGTATAACAAAATAGCATTAAAAAAGAGAAGAGAACACAGCTAATAGGAATAGCATTACTATATCTCACTGAAATCGGGTTTATAATCTGATGTAGATTCTGATAAATTAAGATCTATATTGTAAGCCCTAGAGTGACCACTAAGAAAATAACTCAAATATTGTGTAAAACTCATTAAAAAAACAAAAATGTTACATTAGAAAACATTCACTTAATGCAAAAGAAAAGAGTAAAGGTTCAGAAAATCAGGAATAAAAAATACATGAGATATATAGAAATGGAAAGGTAAAGTGGCAGAAGTAAATTCAACTAAGGGAGGAGACCACCCCTCATATTGTCTTATGCCCAATTTCTGCCTCCAAAGAAAGAAGAAGTAAAAACTAAAAGGCAGAAATGAAATCCACAGGCAGACAGCCCAGCGCCGCACCCTGGGCCTGGTAGTTAAAGATCGACTCCTGACCTAATCTGTTATGTTATCTATAGATTACAGACATTGTATAGAAATGCACGGTGAAAATTCCTACCTTGTTTTGTTCCAATCTAATTACCGGTGCATGCAGCCCCCAGTCATGTATCCCCTGCTTGCTCAATCAATCACAACCCTTTCACACGCACCCCCTTAGAGTTGTGAGCCCTTAAAAGGGACAAGAATTGCTCACTTGGGGGGCTCAGCTCTTGAGACAGAAGTCTTGCTGATGCCTCTGGCCGAATAAACCCCTTCCTTCTTTAACTCAGTGTCTGAGGAATTTTGTCTGCGGCTCGCCCTGCTACACAACCATAAAAATAGTAACATTAAATGTGACTGCATTAAACAACCCAATAAAAGGCAAAGATTATCATATTGAAACAAAGATGATCCAACTATATTCTGTCTACAAGAAATACATATTAGGTTCGAAGACAAATAAATAGGTTGATCATGAAAGGATAGAAAAAGTTATGTTATGGAAACATTGACCATAAGAATGTTAGGGTAACACTACTAATATCAGACAAAAATAGACTCTAAAACAAACAAACAAAAAATTACTAGGGACAAAGAAGAAAATTTTATAATGTTAAAAGGGCCAATTCATTGGAAATATATAGCAATTATAAATATATATAACCTAACAACAGAGCCCCAAAAATATAAAGCAAAACTGGGTAGAATTGAAGAAAGAAAGAGATAATTCAACTTTTATTAGTTGGAGACTTCAATACCCCACTTCAAGTAATGAATAGAATAAGTAGGCAGAAAACCATCAAGGATATAGAACACTTGAACAACACTATCAACCTACAAGACCTACTAGCCATAAAACATTTCACTAACCCAAGTAGAATGTACATTCTTCTCAAGCACTCATGTATGGCACTTTCTCTAGTATAGCTCACATGCGAGGCTATAACACAAACTTCAAATAAATTTAAAATAATTGAAGTCACAAAGTATGTACTCTGACCACAGTGGAATAAAATTAAAAATCAGCAAGAGAAGACAATTTGGGAAATTCACAAATATGTGAAAATTAAACAACAGATTCCTAAATAATAAATGGGTTAAATAAGAAAGCACAATGAAAATTAGAAAATATTTTAAGATGAATGAAAAAAATACAACATACCGAAATTTATGGGATGCAGTTAATGCAGTCCCTAAAGGGAAATTTATAGCTGCAAAAGTTGATATTAAAATAAAAAATATCTCAAATCAGTGACTCCAAGTTTTACCTTAAGAAGCTGTAAAAACAAAAGCAAATTGAACTGGAAGTAAGCAGAAGGAAGATTTGAGTGGGAATTAATGAAATAGAGACTAGAAATGCAATAGAAAAAATGAAACCAAAAGTTCATTCTCAAAAAGAGCAAAATTGATATACTTTTGTCTGTACTGACCAAGAACAAAAAGAGAGAAGACACAAATAACTAAAATTAGGAATAAAAGAGGAGGTATCACTACTGACCTTACAAAAATAAAGAGGACTATAAGGGAATACTATGAACAACTGTAAACCAACAAATTCAATAACTTAGATGTAATGGATAAATTTCTAGAAAGATAAACTACTAAAACTGACTCAAGAGGAAACACAAAATCTGAATAGACTACAACAAGTAGTGAAAAATTTATAATCTGAAAACCACAAAACATTGTTGAAAGAAGTGAAAAGCCTAAATAAATGGAAAGATATTCCATGTTCATGAATCAGAGGCTTTAATATTCTCCCTAAACTGATCTACAGTTTCAATGCAACCCCTATCAAAATCACAGCTGGCTTTTTTGCAGAAATCAACAAGTTGGTCCTAATGGACATTCCAGGGACCTAGAATAGCCAGAACAATCTTTAAAAAGAACAAAGAGGGAGGACTAACGCCTTCCTATTTCAAAACTTACTACATAAAGCTATAATTATCAAGGCAATGTGGTATTGCCCCAAGGATAGACATAGATGTCAATGGAATAGAATTGAGAATAAACCTTCTCATTTATGGTTAAGTGATTTTCAACAATGGTACGAAGATAATTCAATGGGGAAAAAAATAGTCCTCAACAAATAGTACTAGGACAAATGGATATTCACATGCAAAACAATAAAGTTGGACCCCTATCTCATACCATACACAAAAATTAACTCAAAATGGATCATAGACCTACATGTAAGAGCTGAAAATATAAAAAATCTTAGAAGAAAACATCGAGGTAAACCTTCATGACTTTGGATTACAAAATGGTCTCAGACATGATAACAAAATAAATAAAATGGATATCATAAAAATAAAAAATGTATTTCAAAAGGCACTAGCAAGAAATGGAAAAGACAAACCACAGAATAGGAGAAAATAATTGTAAATCATGTATTTGATAAGAGTATAGTATAAAGAATATATAAAGAATTATTACAACTCAGTGGTAAAAAGACAAATAGGCTAATTTAAAATGAGCATGAAGCACTTTGGGAGGCCGAGGTGGGTGGATCACTTGAGGTGAGGAGTTTGAGACCAACCTGGCCAACATGGCAAAACCCTGTCTCTACAAAAATACAAAAATTAGCTGGGCACAGTGGCGTGTGGCTATAGTCCCAGCTACTCGGGAGGCTGAGGCAGGACAATCACTTGAACCTGGGAGGCAGAGGTTGCAGTGAGCTGAAATTGTGCCACTGCACTCCAGCCTGGGTGACAGAACAAGACTCCATCTCTAAATAAATAAATAAATGCAAAAAGATTTCAATAGATATTTTCCAAACAAGATATACAAATGGCCAATAAGCACATGAAAAGATCCTCAACATCATTAGTCATCACAGAAATGCACATCAAAACCACAATGAGGTATCAATTTATACTCACTAGGATGGCTATAATTAAAAAGATATAATAACAAGTGGTGGCAAGGAAGTGGAGAAATTGGAATCCTCATTCAGTCCTGGTAGGAATGTAAAATGGTGCAGATGCTTTGAAAAACTCCAGCATTCCTCAAATGATGAAACATAGAGTTACTGTATGACCCAGCAATACCACTCCTAGGTATATTTCATATTGAAAGAAATGAAAACATATTTCCATGCAAAAATTTGTACATAAACCATGGCATTATTCACAAGAGCTGAAAATTAGAAACAACCCAAAAGTCCATCAATGGATGAACGGATTTTTAAAATGTGATATGTTTATACAACGGAATATAATTCAGCCATAAAAGGAAATGAAACACTGATATATGCTACAACACGAAGAACCTTGAAAATGTTATTTAGGCATTTATAAAAGGAGCCAGTCAGAAAAGAGTACAGAACAAAAAACATTTGACATTTGTATAAAATATGATGATGATGACATTTATATGAAATATCTGGAACAGGCAAGTCTATACAGACAGAAAGTAGACAATTGCTTAGTGCTGGTGGCAGGCAATAAGAAGTGACTGCTAAATGGGTAAGGGGTTTCTTTTTAGGGTGATAAAATGTTCTAAAATTAGTTGCGTCAATAGTCGCACAATTCTGAGAATATTCTCAAAACCAATAGATTGTATACCTAAGTGGGTGAACTGTAAGGTATGTGAATTATGCCTCAATAAGTCTGTTAAAATATAATCAAGGATAGGGATCAGGACACTTTTTGTATAAAAGGCCAGACAGTAAATATTTTAGGCTTTCCTAGCCATATACACTCTCTTTTACATATTTTTCTTTATTTTCAACTACATCTCCCAGCGGCCTGATTTGGCCAGTTGGCAGTAGTTTACCCACTCCTGCTCTAGGAAAAGATGTGGTTCCTTGACAAATTACAATTACTATATGTTTTTACCTATCCCTCACTTTCCCCTAACTCATACTCAGAAGGGTAGAGACAATGTTGATAAAACTATGCAGTCCATCTATATTCCTTCATCAGTTACTTATTTGGAAATATTCCCATTTATGAGGGTTTAGAGAACAGGGAGCAGATGTATACAACAGAAATCAACAAGTATTCTTTAGAGAGACAGAGTACCACGGTCTGATTCATAGGGACCACACTTAGATGATAAAAGGCAGAAGTGCATCTTCAATTATCTAAATAGACATCCTTTCAAAAGGAAAGAAGATTATAGAAAGGTTACTAGATTAGAGAGTTCTGAGGAAACACAGAGGTGTACATGAGAAAGAACACAGAATAAAAAAGAATGGTAGTTAGAAACAAACAAAATAATGATTGTACTTAAGAGTTTGTGAAATTTCCCTCACATCAATTTGATCTCTTTTCACTAAGATAAAAAATTAAACTCAGGATTACCAACCAAAAAGGAAAAACTTTTAGAAATTGAAAAGTACTATATAAAAATAAGATGTTATTACTATTTTTTAGTAAAGCAAAAGTCCCTATTGAGAATTAAATTACATTTACCTTTGTCTGTTAAGTAGAATTTTTGTTTGTTTATTTTGCTCTGGGGCGGGTAGAGTCTTTTCCCATCTTCTTTTAAAATAAAAACACTTCTTAAAAGAGGGCCTCCTCTACTCCTCAGAGGCAAGGACTTTGGCTTCTTTATCTCTGTATCCCCAGTACCTAGAAAAGCGTCTGGTGTGCCAATGTTTTTTGAGCTGCACTCAACAATGGAAGGGAAAAGAAGCAAAATAGTTGGCATAGATCTGGTGAGAGTTTGTTCCAGATCCAAAGAACAATATGAAATAAGAGGAAGGAGGAAGAGAATAAACAGCAAGGGGTTTATATCTCTTGGAGAGGAGAGAAGGTGACAAGTATGAGAAATTAGGAAGTTTTCTTTGTCCAGGTAAGAGAAACCAAGCAGAGCGATCTAGATCTTAAAAATCATACAAAAATGCTATTGATCTGATTTAGAGACAATTTTCTTAGATTGAAAGAAGAAAGGTAAACAGCTAAAAGCAAACCAATAATCTGGTGTATGGGAGATGGTGATATTGATAGCTCCTAAAAGGGGTAACATTTAAGAATCTGACAGGGGAATTCAGGCAAAAGTAAGGAATTCTGTCTTGTAGAAATTAAGTTAATGAGATATTTAAGAATGTGGGGAAAAGAAAGCAAATGCAATTGAGAGAAGAAAAACAAGATAAGTAATAATTTCAGATGGCTATCAAAGCTATGGAAATAGATGAGTTATTCCTTAGAACATGTTATAAGAAACAAAAGTGGAGTCCAAACCCGTGTATAATCACAGGCAGACAATAAAGATAAAAGATATTTAAAAATATTTTTGGAAAGAGTGGTCCATAGGAAGGGGAATTTTAAAAGAAGAGATATCTAATCTTCTTAAAAGAAGAGGCTATGCCAAAAGTAACCTTTGCTTAGGAAGGAATTAGCCATTACAAACTTTTGAAATCAAGATGATGCTGGAGTGGAGAAAAGGATTCTCTAAAGAGAATCAAAAAGAACTGCATCGGGGAAGGCAAACATAACAAATAGCACACTGAACTCTTGTCTTTTCTTTGAAGGTTGCACATTACCTGTTCAAAAGCTGTTGAAGCTTTTCTGCCTTGCTCTAGATCAACTGCAGCTGCCATAAGTAAACATGTTTTCCGTGCAATCAGAATTACTTGATCAGAAGGACAAAACTGGGACATCTGATAAGAAGTAACCAGAACATCAATGAATAGTGAGAATTCTGCCAGGTGAACACAAACAATTGGAATGAAAATCAGCAACTTCCTGATTGAATGAGAAAATTCAGCTGGAAAAGCACATGTCACCATAGAAATGATATAAATTATAATACTGATTTATGCTTTCAATTTTATATTATTTTCCATTGTTTTTAGTACCTTCCTAGAGATAAAAAGCTTCATTTCTTCACAGTATTCCTATCTTTTCCAGTGACAAGTAGTATCATTTGCCCTTGTATTTCTATCTAGTGATTTACTTCTTGGTTTATGTTGTAATTTCTAAGTGATTTTTCCCCTGGCAAATAGATTTCCCCCTTTGTATTGAATAGAGCCAAAATTAGTATGTATATTGTCATGGTTGAAAGAGGCATTGGCAAATCTTGACAGGCATTAGGCATGACCTCATCATTAACATTGTCTAGTTTTAGGAAAAACTCCCAGCTACCACAATAAAACTCTAGGCCATTTGGATTCTTACACGCCAACCCTACAAGTCCCATCACAAATGCCAAAACTAAAACCAATTTATTTCACTTAATTAAAATGGCAGTTATGCCTAAACTTGCAAAGACTATTTCTTAATCTCCCCAAATATTCAGTGATCATAACTGTCATTGTTATTAAATTAATAGCATTTAAAGACACCCCATCTCTTTAGGTCTTTGATTACTCTTATGTGAGATGAAGGAGTTGTGCTAGATTGTCTTTATAGCTCTTTCTAGCTCTAAAATTCTTAACATTTAATTGATCTCAACATATCATACTGTGTATTCCTGAATGTGTATGAAGGATATTCTTTTAGCCGTTCTCCTTTTATCCTCCTGTCAATACTTGGTCCTCTTTCTGGCATTTAACCTCTACCTTGGAGGCCAACGACTATTTAAAAATGCTTATAATTAAATAACAAACTCACAAATCACTACACTCAGGACCTGCTATAGGAAAGTTATAAAGGAGGCCTAAGTTTCTTATCTCTTTCTTCAGCCCCTGCTGTCCCCAGATACTTATTCTATGTTCTTGTAGACTTATTTCCGTAACTCTTCATAATGTGTTGGTAATTAACAACTACTTAGAGTATTCCCCTCCTAAAGATATTGACATTTTAATATAGGACTTTGGGAGGCTGAGATCCCTTCAAAGGCAAAGAAATAAGTCTTAAATGGTAGAACTTCAGCCTCCCTGATGAATGTTTCTGATATTTTAGTATAGAGAGATATGCCCCGCGTTCTTACGCTATACCCTATAAGGAACAAATTCTTCTTAGGTCATTCCCACTTACATATATATTAAAAGTTCCTAGATCAAGAGACAATCTTAGTCTATATTTAGCCCTTTACTATAGCCATAGTGGTTATAGCCTTGTTGTGGTCCATACATGAGATACTTATTAAAAGAAACTTACCTTATAAGAAAGTATGAAAAACTCTCTCATTATCACTGGATCTTTGTCACATTGCACAGCCAAGTTCCAAGCTGGAAATTAACATGAAATAATATAATAATATGAAATTATGAAAATCTACCATTTAGTCTGTACCATTACAATTTCTGATACTTACGCCTTTGATATTAATATACCGGTAAGGGATTTCTCAAGGTTTAAACAATTACCTTTAGGTTTTAAAGAATTTTTCCAGGTAAATTTACAGACTCTCATCAATTCCAATCTTCAACACCAGACCAATGACCAAGGGAGGTATTGCTGAATTTTTAAAAATTGGGGACATGCAATAAGAATTCCTAGCTGAGGCCAGGCTTGGTGGGTCATTCCTATAATCCCAGAACTTTGGGAGACCAAGACAGGAGGATTGCTAGAGGCCAGGAGTTCAGGACGAGCCTGGGCAACAGAGAGCGACCCCGTCTATACAAAAAAATTAAAAACCAAACCAAACCAAAACAAAACTAGCCAGGTGTGGCACACAACTATAGTCCCAGAAGACTGACACCAGGAATTTGAGGTTACAGTGAGCTATGATGGCACCACTGCACTCCAGCCTGGCAACAAGACTCTGTCTCAAAAAAAAAAAAAATTCTTAGTTGACACAAATCTATCTAAAAATGAAGGTCAAAATGAATAGAGCTCACCAACTCTCAGTGGTGAAAGTAAGTTAAAATTCAGCAAAGAACAAGGTACACTAGAATCAAGAGTTGAGAAAAATTATTGGAAAGATTCATATCTTCCAAAGAGCAGTAGAAGCCCTCGTCAGGCAACAGTCAGCATCACGTTCCCCTTGGAAAATCCAAATCAAAATGCAGTAAAAGTAAAAACATTCCTTTTCAAACCTTCAAAAGATTAAAGTCACCAAACTTGTCTATATTTTAGATGTTTGTTATTTTTCATTATTTGCATCAGTTTCTTAGAAGTCAGACTGCAGTATTCATTCCCTTTCTCCGAGGATTAAAACCCTATTAAACCTCATAACACAGGGAAAAGTTCATGTAGAATCGGTCCACTTTGTGGCACTGCTGCTTAATTGCTCATGCTTACTTATCACTGTAGTAACTACCTCCACAAGTTTTAAAATCATTTTATTGAAATAGAGCTGTTATAAAGTATATTACACAACTCATAATTGTACAGCTTGATGAATTTTCACAAAGTGGACATATCCATGCGTCTGGCACCCACATCAAGAAAGATCTTGAACATTACCAGAAACCCTGAAGCTCCTACAACTTTCAAGTCCAACTCCTTTTCCAGGGTAACCACTATCCTGACTTATAACACCATATGTTAGTTTTGCCCATAAAAAAATTATAAAAAAAAAATTATAAATAAAATGAACACCACAATATGTATTCTTCAATATCTGGTTTCTTTTGCTCAACATTATGTTTGTAAGATTCATCCATATTGTTGTATATAGTTCATTTTTGGTAAATCACACTTAGAAATAAATTAAGTATTCCGGGCCAGGTGCGGTGGCTTACACCTGTAATCTCAGCACTTTGGGAGGCCGAGGCAGGCGGATCATGAGGTCAGGAGATCGAGACCATCCTGGCTAACACGGTGAAACCCCGTCTCTACTAAAAGTACAAAAAATTAGCCAGGCGTGGTGGTGGGTGACTGTAGTCCCAGCTACTCGGGAGGCTGAGGCAGGAGAACGGTGTGAACCCCAGAGGCGGAGCTGGCAGTGAGCCGAGATCACGCCACTGCACTCCAGCTTGGGCGACAGAGCGAGACTCCGTCTCAAAAAAAAAAAAAAAAAAAAAAAAAAAATTAATTAATTAAGTATTCTAAACCAAGTTTAGCAGCACAACCTTGGGGATCTGTAGTTATAGTTCATTAGTTTAATCTTAGACCCATTTCTATAGAAAAGGAACACAACTAATGTCCATTGAGTATCTGCTATGATACAAAGGACAAATGCTGTTTCATTTAAAACCCTTAATAACTGCATGAAGTATATATAATTATTTCCATTTTATAAGTAATAAAACAGATTATTATCTCTGTACCCACAGCTACAAATGAAAGATCCAGAATTTGAAATCACATCTGTCTGATTCCACCACCCCACAATGTTTCCCACAGCCACAGAATTTCTTCTTACCTATTTTTCGAAACCACTGAGCTTCATTAACTCTTGACTCCAAACTTAAGTCTTCTTCGCCAAAAGGCTGAGAAAGTTTCACAAAGGCTGCATCAAACAGGAAAATTTGATACTGATAGTTTTATTTTACACTCTAGCAAAGTTGTTTAATCCTGCTTTAAGAACAGTCTCACAGGAGTTTGAATTTAGAAAGTTCTTTTTTGTGTATGTGTGTGTGGGTGCATACCAGAAGTAATTAAAATGACAAAAAGCATTACCAAGTTCCAAGAAGTTGTTAACTCAAATTCTGGGAAACAAACATGTCTTTGGAGAGATTTATAATTTTAATTAGTGCAATCATTCACCACCTGAGGTAGAAAGATATGATTTATATGTGAGGAAATAAAGAATAGAAACAATCATTTAAAAGACTAAACTGGAGATTGAGAATTAGAAGAGTATCAACATGCTGGCATAATATTTACTGAGCCAGCAAGCTCAGGACAGAACCAGAATGTGCTATCACTATCAGAAGGCATGTACATATCCCATGTCCTTCTGAGATATAAGAATGCCAACCAGCAAAGTTTTTCTCTTTTGAAAAGAAGTGGTTTGGTTTCTATACCACTTTGCTATGTTTAACACCCTGTTGACAGGTATTTGAGGCATAAAATTGAACTACTGCAATAAGTAGGATAGAATTTCTAAGATATGAATTTTTTGGTGTGTTTTGGACATAAGGAAAGAGGTACATGGACAGTAAAAATGGGAGATCTGTTAAAAAGGATGCCATGTAAAAAAGCATGTAGTTAGAAAAAGAAATGTGATATAACTAGGAGATTAGCTTGAATAAAGTGGACATGGAAAAATTATTAGTAGATAAGGGAGATGGCACAGACTTGGGTGGACAGCTTCAAAATAAGAGAATATACAACCTGAATTTGATTCAGAGGGTATGAAGAAAAATAGCAGGGTTCAGAGTATTTTTATTTGTCTTGATCCTTTTTCACTTGTTCAATTCTTAGGTTAGGATCAAGTGGCTACTAGAAAAGAAAGGTAGAGGGACAGGGAGTGAGAGAAGGGAAGAAGGGAGAGAAGGAAAGGAAAGGAGGGAGGGAAGGGGGAAGGAGGGAAAGAAGAAAGGAAAGAAGGAAGGAAGGAAGAGAGAGAGGGAGGGAGGGGAGGGAGGGAGGGAGGGAAGGAAGGAAGAGAGGGAGGGAAATATCCTTAAAACAAATAGGAATTAAAACAGAACTGAAATCACATTTGGAGATGAATGCTAATGATGACACACTTTTCTCTGCTTGTGAATGAAGAAACCAAAATAGATTCCTGTGGCAAACATTAATAAGGAGCATGAAGCTTAACTCAAACATAAGATTAAAGTCAGTGTGCTCAGTGTACTTGGAGAATTCAACAGAGAATAGACGCAAGATGAAGAATATAACCAGGGAGATATTTACCTCTATTCAGGCAAGTCAAAAGTCGATCCATTTCTTTCTTCCTAAAAATAAAGAAAAGAATATTTTCCAACTGTTCCAAATCTTTACTATAAAACATAACTAAAAAGGGACACCATTTGTGCCTGAGAATTGAACTAAGAAAATCCAAAATTGTGAAGTTTTTTGCTCAGGACTCCAATCTACCATTTCAACAATCTTCTCCCCCACTGTAGGATACAGTTACTCATTCCCAGTGCCCTCATATTTTTTCTCTCTTCTACTTCTTCATATACCATCAGCAAAGGATTTCAATGACTGTCAAGGTTTTATATTGTAGGGTCATAATACTTGAGAGAAGGTGGTGATCTCTGTGACTTATAAGCTTTTTTGAAGAGGGGGAACTAGAATCTTTATTTCAAATAAAATTGTATAAAAGTCTAATATACAAGAAAATATAAAAGATAAAAGTTGAGCTGCTGTGGTTGAACGAGGATTGGGTGGAGGCTTGGAGCTTCACCTTCCTGGAAGTCCCTGAGGCAGTGCCACAAAATTTCCAGGGTTCTGAGGAATGCGGTTTAAAAAACAACTTATCTTGTACAGACACATCATTTTACAGATGAAGAAAAGAGTAGACCCAGGTTTCTTGACCCCTCTGTCAAGCTTCTTTAAGCACATAAAGTTTAACAGAGAACTTCCGGTTTCCAGTTGTGCATGTAAGGAGCTTGGGAGTTGCCAGCGTCTCCTAACAAGTAAAACGCTGAACACACTGAAAAATTAGTAACTCTTTTTGGACCTATAAGAGAGGAGAGGAAAAAGGGAAAACCACTGCCACAAAGATTGGAGAGACAGGCAAAGATAGGGAGTCACAGCTTACTAGAGCAGAGATTCAAAAGTGGAAACTACCATGATACTCAATGCTGGAGAGGAAAACCTGAAGCGTAACTGACAAATCACTGGAGGCTCAGTGTGGACAAGTCTGAATTAAAAGACTCAGGAGGACCCAGTCATAGTGGGGCCTCCACAGTTTTGTGAGTTTTGCCTCCAGGAGCTTGGTTAGCTACTCAGAGAATACTGGAGCAAAATCTCTTTATGCATCTTGCAGGGGGCAGAGGAAACAAAACACTTTAAAACACGCCAGAGCACCCTGTTCTTAACAAATCTTGCCCTCCGAGAAGCTGCTTAACTACAGCCTGACCTTCTGGGGTGTATCAGAGCCTAACTGATCTCGGAGAAGCGAAATACTCAAATTCAGTCCACTCTAGCCATCCTGTCCCACTAAATGGGGGAGAAAAAAACCTGAGAAGCACTTGTGAAGTTCACAGTCCAGAGGTATAGGCTTACTAAAAGACCAAGACCTAACCATAGGACTAAAGAATGTTTCCCAGCCAGGTGCAGTGGCTCATGCCTGTAATCCCAGCATTTTGGATGCCAAGGCAGGAGGATTGCTTGAATCCAGGAGTTCGAGACTAGTCTGGGCAACATAGTGAGACCACATTTCCACAGAAATGTAAAAATCAGCCAGGTGTGGTTGCACATGCCTGAAGTTCCAGCTACTCTGGAGGCTGAGGTGTGAGGATCACTTGGGCCTGGGTGGGGGTCAAGGTTATAGTGAGCCATGATCATGCCACTGCACTCTAGCCTGGGTGACAGAAAGAGACACCATGTCAATAACAATAATAATAATAATGCTTCCCCTCTCCCCATAATTCACCACCACATTGTTAAAGGCCTATTTATAGTAGTTCCTTTTACCTGGTACATCATGTGCAGCTTTTAAGAAAAAATTAGAAGGCATACTAAAAGGCAGAAAATATAATTTAAAGACACAGCGCAAGCATTAGAACTAGACATAGCAGGAACGTTGGAATTATCAGACAGGGATTTTAAGACAACTATGATAATTGGTCATGATTATGATAATTATTGTAAGGGCTCTAATGGATAAAAAGTAGACAGCATGCAAGGGCAGATCAGCAAAGTAATCAGAGAGATGGAAATTCTAAGAACCAAAAAAGAATACTAGTGATCAAAAACACTGTAACAGAAATGAGAAAACCTTTGATGGTCTTATTAGTAGATTGAACAAAATTGAGGGAAAAAAGTCTCTGAGCTTGAGGGTATATAAACAGAAACCTCCCAAACTGAAAAGCAAAGAGAACAAAGACTAAAAAAAAATACAACAGAATATCCAAGGACTGTGAGACAACTACAAAAGGTGTAACATATGTGTAATGGGAATACCAGAAGGAGAAGAATAGGTAATGGAACAGAAGTAGTACTTGAAATAATATGACTGAGAATTTCCCGAAATTAATGTCATATATATAAAATCACAGATTCAGGAAGCTCAGAACATCAAACAGGACAAATGACAAAAAAATGACATGTAGACATTTCCTTTTCAAACTACAGAAAATAAAATATACAGACAAAATTCTGAAAAAAGTCTGAGGAAAAGAATACCTTACCTAAAGAGGAACAAAGGTAAGAATTACATTCCACTTTTGCTCAGAAACCACACAAACAAGAAGAGACTGAAGCAAATTATTTACATGTTGAGAGAAAATCCCACTAACCCAGAATTTTGTACCTTGTGAAATTATACTTCAAAAGTGAAGGAAAATAAAGACTCTCAGACATAGGGGTGGAGCAAGATTATGGAACAGAAGGCCCACCCATCATCCTCCCCCACTGCAGGAACACCACATTTAACCACTGTCTACACACAAAAAAGGACTCTCATAGGAACCAAAAATCAGGTGAGCACTCACATTACCTGGTTCTAACTTCACATTGTTGAAAGAGGAACTGAAGAGAGTAGGAAAGACAGTCTTTAATCACCAATGCCACCCCTTCCCTATGCCCCAGCAGCTGCCTGGTGCAGAGAAATCTGTGCACTTGAGAGAGATAAAGAGAGTGCAGAGACTATCAGATTTTGCATTGAACTCAGTGCTGCCCTGTCACAGCAGGAAGGAAAACTGGGCTAAACACAGCCAACGCTAACAGAGGGAGCATTTGGACCAGCTGTAGCAAGTGGGGAATCTCCCATCCCAACAGTTGGAATCTGAGTTCCAGTAAGCCTCGTCATCATGGGCTAAAGTGCTCTGGGGCTCTAAATAAACTTGAAACACAGTCTAGGCCACAAAGACTGCAAGTCTTAGTGCTGAGCTGGGCTCAGAACCAATGAACTTGGGGGCATGCAACTTACTGAGACACCAGCTGGGGTAGCTAAGGAGGTGCTTTGCTTGTTCCACCCCTCCCCACCCCTGGGTAGCATAGCTTGTGGCTCCAAAGGAGACCCCTTCCTTCTGCTTGAAGAGAAGAGAGGGAAGAGTAAAGAAGACTTAGTCTTGCATCTTGGATATCAGGTCATCCACAGTAGGATAGGGCACTGGGCAGAGGCATGAGACCCCCATTCCGGGTTGTAGCTCCTGGATGACATTTTGATGCACACCCTGGGCCAGAAGGGAACCCACTGCCTTGAAGGGAAGGACCCAGTCCCGGAAGGATCCATCACCTGTTGACTGAAGAGCCCTTGGGCCGTGAATAATCAGCAGTGATCCCAAGTAGTACACAGTGGGCTCTGGGTGAAACTCTGAGCTGTGGGGGCTTCAGGTGAGACCCACCACATTCCCAGCTATGGCGGCTATTGTGAGAGAAAAGCAGAGGGAAAAGTAAAGAGGACTTTGTCTTATGCCTTAGGTACCAGCTCAGCCACAGTAGGGTAGAGCATCAAGCAGGATCTTAGGATCCCCAATTCTAGGCCTTGGCTCTTGGGTGGTATTTCTGCACCTGCCCTGGGCCAGAGGGGACCCCACTGCCCTGAAAGGTGAAATAAGGCCTGGCAGCATTTACCACAAGGTGGCAGCATTTACCACAAGGTGACTGAAGAATCCCTTAGGCTTTAAGTGAACATCAGCGGTAGGCTGGCAGTACTCCCCATGGGTCTGTGGAAGTGGGAGGGAAGAGTGGGAAGGACTGTGTCTCATGGTTTGACAACCAGCTCAGCCACAGTAGAATAGAACATCTGTGGTAGACTTCTAAGGTTTTTGACTCCAGTCCCTGGCTCCTGGACAGCTTCTCTGGACTCACCTGGGGCCTGGGGGAACTTGCTGCCCTGAAGAGGACACAGACCTAGCTGGTTTCACCACCTACTGACTGCAGAGCCCTAGGACCTTGAACCAACAACATAGGTGGTAGTCAGGTAAGTGGTTACAGTGGGCCTTGGGTGAGAACCAGGGCTGCATTGGCTTCAAGTCTGACCCAGTGCAGTCCTAGCGGTAATGGCCATAGGGGTACTTGTATCAACATACCCCCAATGTCAGACAGTTCAGGAGAGAGAGAGAGAGACTCCATTTGTTTGGGGGACAGTAAGGGAAGAGAACAAGAGTTTCTGCTTGGTAATCTAGAGAATTCTTCCGGATCTTATTCAAGACCACTAAGGTAGTACCTCTATGAGTATACAAGAACCATAGCATTACTGGGCTTGTGGTGTCCCCTAATGCAGATACAGCTTAGATCACAGCACCCAAGTACTTCTCAATACCACGAAAGCCCTCCCAAGAAGGACAGGTACAAATAAGTCCAGAATGCAAAGACTACAATAATACTAATTATTCAATTCCCAGATACTGATGAACACTCACAAGCATCAAGACCATCCAGGAAAACATGACATCACCAAGCGAACTAAATAAGACACCAGGGGTGAGTTCTGGAGAAACAGAGATATGTGACCATTCAGATAGAGAATTCAAAATAGCTGTTTTGAGGAAATTCAAATTCAAAATAACAGAGAAGAAATTCAGAACTCTATCACATAAATTTAACAAAGAAATTGAAATAATTAAGAATCAAGCAGAAATTCTGGAGTTGAAAAATGCAATTGAAGAATATGTCAGAGTTTCTAAATAGTAGAACTGATCAGGCAGAAGAAATAATCAGTGAACTCAAAGACACACTATTTGAAAATACACAGTGAGAGGAAAAAAGAAAAAAGAATTTTAAAATGATGCACAGCTACAAGATCTAGAAGACAGTTTTAAAAGAGCAAATGTAAGAGTTAATGGCCTTGAAGTAGAGGCAGAGAAAGAGACATGGGTAGAACGTTTCTTAAAGGGATAATAACAGAAAACTAGAGAAATCTAGAGAAAGATATCAACATCCAAGTACAAGAACGTTATAGAACACCAAGCAGATCTAACCCAAAGAAGACTACCTTAAGACATTTAATTATCAAACTCTCAAAGGTTCAGGATAAAGAAAGAATCCTAAAAGCAACAGAAAAGAAACAACATACAATGGCGTTGCAATATGCTTGGCAGCAAACTTTTTCGTGGAAACCTTACGGCAGGGAGACAATGGCATGACGTATTCAAAGTGTTGGAGGAAAGAAACTTTTACCCTAGAGTAGTATATCTGGCAAAAATATCCTTTAAACATGTAGGAAAATTAAAGGCTTTCCCAGACAAACAAAAGCTGAGGGATTTCATCAACACCAGACCTGTCCTAAAAGAAATGTTAAAGGGTGTACTTTAATCAGAAATGAAAGGATGTTGAAGAGCAAGAAAAAATCATCTGAAGGTACAAAACTCACTAGTAATATACAAATACACAGAAAAAAACACAATATTATAGCACTGTAAGTATAGTGTGTAAACTACCCTCAAATAGAAAAAACTAAAAGAAGAATCAACCAAAAAACAATAAATATAACAACTTTTCAAGACATAGACAGTATAAGATATAAATAGAAACAACAAAAAGTTAAAAAGTGAGGGGAAGAAGTTAAACTGTAGAATTTGTATTAGTTTTTTCTTTTGCTTGTCAGTAGTTAATTTGTTTACGCAAGCAGTGTTAAGTCATCAGATTAAAATAATGGGTTATAAGATATTATTTGCAAGCCTCATGATAACCTCAAATAAAAAATTACATAAAACAGATACACAAAAAAATAAAATAAAGAAGTTAAATCATACCACCAGAGAAAATCACCTTCACTAAAAGGAAGACTGGACAGAAGGAAGGAAGAGATAGTCAGTATATCAACTAGATATGTGCACTCAAATGTTTGTTGCAGCACTATTCACAATGGCCAAGATTCAGAAGCAACCTGAGTGTCCATCAACAGATGAATGGATAAAGAAAATGTGGTACATATACACAGTGGAGGACTTTTCGGCCACAGAAAAGACTTGAGATTCTGTCATTTTCAACAACTTGGATGCAACTGGAGGTCATGCTAAATGAAATAAGCCAGGCACAGAAAGACAAACTTCACATGTTCTCACTTATTTGTGTGAGCCAAAAATTAAAACAATTTAACTCATGGAGATAGAGAGGAGAACAATGGCTACCAGAGGCTGGGAAGGGTTGTGGGGGGTAGAAGGAAGGGAGGATGGTTAATGGGTACAAAGAAATAGTTAGGAAGACTGTATAAGACCTAGTATTTTCTAGCACAGCAAGATGACTATAGTAAAAAGTAATTTAATTGTACATTTAAAAATAACTAAAAGTGTATAATTAATAAATGTTTGAGGTGATGGATACCCCATGTACCCTGAAGTGATTATTACACATTGCATGCTTGTATCAAAATATCGCAAGTAGCCCATAAATATATACATCTACTATGTACCCAGAAAAAATTAAAAATTAAATTAAAAGAAAAAACCTCTCAGACAAAGAAAGTTGAAGGAATTTGTTGCCAGTAGATTTCCTTGTAAGAAATGTTAAAAGAAGTTATTTAGAGAGAAGGAAAATGATATAGGTCAGAAACTCAGATCTACATAAAGACAGGACAAGCATCAAAAGAAGAATAAGTGAAGGAGATACTACTCAGCCATAAAAGGAATGAAATCATGTATTTTGCAGAAGCATGGATAGAACTGGAGGCCATTATCTTTTTTTTTTTTTTTTTTTTTTTTGAGACGGAGTCTCGCTGTGTCGCCCAGGCTGGAGTGCAGTGGCCGGATCTCAGCTCACTGCAAGCTCCGCCTCCTGGGTTTACGCCATTCTCCTGCCTCAGCCTCCCGAGTAGCTGGGACTACAGGCGCCCGCCACCTCGCCCAGCTAGTTTTTTTTTTTTTTTGTATTTTTTAGTAGAGACGGGGTTTCACCATGTTGGCCAGGATGGTCTCGATCTCCTGACCTCGTGATCCACCCGTCTCGGCCTCCCAAAGTGCTGGGATTACAGGCTTGAGCCACCGCGCCCGGCTGGAGGCCATTATCTTAAGTGAAATAACTCAGAAGCAGAAAGTCAAATGCCACATCTTCTCAAGTGTAAGTGGGAGCTAAATAATGTGTATACATGGACACAGAAAGGGATAAAATAGACATTGGCGACTTGGAAGGATGGGAAGGATGGTGGAGGAAAATAATCCTGAAACCTGAAATACCCATAATGCCTTAGGTGATATTGGAAAAACACTCTAACGGGGAGGGCAGTGCCCAGAGAAACTCCATAATAAAATGGAAGTGGTTTATACATGATCATGCTACCTGTGAATGCAAGGAGGAGGTACTCATGAGCAGAGAGTCTCATTTCCCCTAGGACTGACTTTGGAAATGCATGAAGAGCTGCTGGATTCTATTGTCATTGGGACAGTGCCCTATAAACAGTTCTTAACTGATTGACAAGGAGCTGCTTAATTTATGGATGGCAGTTCCAAGGTGAACAAACAATATTCTGTTTGGAAGGCTACCATCTGATCAAGGAAGGTAAAAACAAATCATCTTAGCAGGCTGAACTGCATGCTGTTTTCCCAGCAGTGAAGGAAGAATTGAACAGCGGTAAAAGCCCCTAGGTTTGGGTTTTGACTGACTCATTGGCAGTGGCCAATGACCTGGCCATGTAGTCTTACAGAAGGGAAATGGAAAACTGGCCCATTAACAGGATGTTTGTATGGTGTATGACTCTATGAAAAATCACTATGGAAATCTGAGGGGTGCATTAATGTAGAACATATTGATATCCATCAGAAGAATCCCCTTCCAGGTTTGGAAGGTGATGAGAATCAACAAGTGGATATCCCTGTGTGCTCCCTTGAGGCGGCCGCCTGGGTCCATGAAATTAGTGGGCATCTGGGGACTCAGCAATACAGAGATGGGTTGAACCTAGACATATCCCTCTTGTACCCTCTGAAGTTGAACCTGGACATATTCCTCTTGTACCTTCTGAAGCACAAAATGCCAATAACTGTTCTGTTTTTCAACAAAAGAGACAGAGACTTAAGGTGGCTATGTGACAGATTCCTCAGGGGGAAGGCCCTGAACACAGCTAGCAAGTCAGACTGATGCTGATAGCCCCAGGGTATGAGTTTCGACAGGAATAGACACTAACTCTGGATTGGCCTTTGCTTACACAGTGGTAGATGCAAATGCTCAGAATGTAATAAAAGAACTGGAAGAGAATATATTGCACCAATTTGGGCTGCTGAGTCACATTTTTTTCAGACCAAGAAACACACTTTACAACCCATAATGTCCAACAATGGGCAGAGCTATATCCTCCTTAGAATAATAGTTAGAAAGGGAAGTCAGAACAAGCAATTGAAACATTGGTTGTCTAAAATGGGGGCAGACACAGGAATGAAGGATAGGCTTACATGCCTTCACAAGCTCACACTCAATATTGGGGGGTGGGGCTAAGGAAGTGTCCCCACTAGATAGACTCCTCTGTTTTTCTGCTGAGTCTGAGGAAGAGGAGTTGGGGAAGGATGCTACTATGACTGCAATTCTTCCCCAGGGTGTAGGACACTGGTATGATGACAATATTTTCTTTCTTTCTTTCTTTCCTCCTCATATCACCTCAACTTTATGTTTCCTACCTGATGAAACATGTGCAAGACCATGGCTGCAACTACAAATGTTGGAAACAGGGCTGATTCCTAAGCAAGAAACCTAACTATATTTTTAAATTTTTATGTCAGAATTCCTAAGGGCCTCATGGGGGCAGGTTGTGTCTTTACCCTATCTAGCAAAATTGGGGTTAAAAGTAAATGCAGTTGTATTGCTTAATGGTCAAGATAGTCCACTAATTCTCTATCTATAAAACCCTACCTTATATAAATGGGAATGGACTGAGCAGGAGGCATTCACTAGATTAGTAGTGCTGCCTGTAATCTGGACTAGCACCTAATATTCTTTCAAATGTGGAAAAGTTTGGTTATAAATAGAAAAAAGGAGGAATAGTAGATGAGAGTAAGAAATGAACAAATGGGTTATGTAGTAAGGGAAATCCAATATTACATCAGTACCTTGAAAGAGTCTCAAAGCAAAAGATGATATTGTCTCTTAGTTCAATTATACCAGATGCCTGAAAAGGTGAAGCCATATATTGTGGAGACCACTCCTGCTTTTGGAATCTGACCAAACAGAAGCCTGGAAACCTCAGTGGCCTTGCCCTGGGAGACAATTTCATGATATAATCATGGACTGGACAAATTATTAATGACTGAATGGGACTCCAGTATTGTGCCAGTATCTCTTTTTTTTTTGAGATGGAGTCTCGCTCTGTCACCCAGGCTGGAGTACCCTGGCGCGATCTCGGCTCACTGCAAGCTCCGCCTCCTGGGTTCATGCCATTCTCCTGCCTCAGCCTCCTGAGCAGCTGGGACTACAGGCGCTCACCACCATGCTCGGTTAATTTTTTGCATTTTTAGTAGAGACAGTGTTTTACTGTTTTAGCCAGGATGGTCTCAATCTCCTGACCTCATGATCCGCCCGCCTCGGCCTCCCACAGTGCTGGGATTACAGGCGTGAGCCACCACGCCCAGCCATGTGCCAGTATCTTTTAACTGTTATGATCCTTTTGTTGTATTTGGGATCTGTGGTCAAACACCAGGGATCTTTACACTGTGGTATTATACTGTGGTATAATTAGAAGTGTATTTGGTCTGAGGTTGCTGGCACAAGGGTCCTAAAACCCTTGGGAGAAAAGAATGGGCCAAAGACCTTAACAGAAATCTTACCAAAGAAGATATACGATGACAAATACACATAAAAAAGATGCTCCAAATCATACATCATCAGAAAAATGCAAAATACAACAATGAGTTACCACTGCATACCTATTAGAATGGCCAAAATCGCAAACACTGACGACACCAAATGCTGGTGAGGACACACAGCAACAGGGACTCTTATTCACTGGGGGCAGGAAGGAATGCAAAAGGGTACAGCCACTTTGGAAGACAGTCTACCAGTTTCTCACAAACCAAACATACATAGTCTTATCATATGACCTAGCAATCACACTCCTTGGTATTAATATTTACCAAAGGAGCTAAAAAGTTACCTGCACATGAATGTTTACAGAAACTTTATTCACAATTGCCAAAACTTCAAAGAAATCAAGGTGCCCTTCAGGAGGTGAATGGATAAATAAAATGTGATACATTCATACAATACAATATCATTCAGTGCTATCAAGACACAAAAATACATGGAGGAACCTAAAATGCATATTACTAAGTGAAAGAAGCCAATGTGAAAAGGCTACATATTGTATGATTCCAACTGTATGACATTCTGGAAAAGACGAAACTATGGAGGCAGTAAGGGGTTGATGAAGGAGGAATGAATAGGTGGAGCACAGAGAATTTTTAGGGCAGTGAAAATACTCTGTATGATATTGTAATGATACATACATGCCATTATATCTTTGTTCAAACCCATAGAATGTACATCAGGAGTGAACCCTAATATAAATTATGGACTTCAGGTGATTATGATATGTCAATGTAGCTTCATCAATTGTAATAACTGTACCACTCTGGTGGGGAATGGAGGAGGCTATGCATGTGGTGGGGAGAGGGGACATATGGGAATCTCTGTGCCTCCTGTTAGTTTTTTTGTGAACCTAAAATTTAACTAAAAAAATAAAATATTAGGGCCAAGCACAGTGGCTCACACCTGTAATCCCAGCACTTTGGGAGGCTGAGGTGGGAGGATCATGAGGTCAGGAGTTTGAGATCAGCCTGGCCAACATAGTGAAACCCCGTCTCTACTAAAAATACAAAAATTAGCCGGGTGTGGTGGTGGACGCCTGTAGTACCAGCTACTCAGGAGGCTGGGGCAGAAGAATCACTTGAAACCAGAAGGTGGAGGTTGCAGTAAGCCAAGATCACGCCACTGCACTCCAGCCTGGGTGAAAGAGTGAAACTCCATCTCAAAATAAAAAAATAAATAAATATATAAATACAAATAAAATATTAAAAAATAAAGTGAAGTAAAAACTTAAAGCAGACAAAGGAATGAATATGGAAGTATTGGCAAACTCAACTAAAGAAGTTTACAGGAAGAAGGGTAGAACATACTATAAGACTGGCCTTATCAGTAGGGGTCTAACATATAAAGACTGTGGTCAGGAAAAGTAGCAGAATTTTCAGGGATAAATCTTAGAAGTCTGGTTTATATAAAGTAACTTCTTAGAATAAATTTTATTAATTTGAATTTCAGCTGAGCTAAAGTTGATTTCTTTACTATTTAATTCGGTGATTCCATATCAAATAATCTAGGAAGGGTCCATTAATAAAAATATACAGTACAAATAAGAATGAAGACATACAAAGGAACATATAATCTATTTAGAGAAAAACTGCTTTTAAAAAATTTAGCATATGAGTTGTTAGTACTTAGGTAGATGCTGCTCATTTATAACCACAGGAATTTTGGAACAGAAAAGGCCTATAAAAATTATCCAGTCCAGTTTTTAAAATTTTACAGATGAGGAAAATAAAGCTTAGAGAAGTTAAAGAAGTTGCCATTGCCTACGGTAAATCAAAACTTATTGAAATAGTTGAACTTATAATTCAATTCTCTTGAGCCCTCTCATTGAATTAGGCGCTTATATTTTTTTTTTACAAGTTAGTCTAATCTATTTGTTAAATCAGGTTCTAACCTCTACCTGAAAACATTGCTAGAGGATATTCTCTATCACTACATTTACTTGAAAACAGTGAAGGTATGTATTTAAAAGTGTTTTGTAATTTCTCATTAATTCAAACAGGATTCCCTCCCTTACCCCATTTCCCAATTGGTTTTAATGTGTGTGGTTTGACTGTATGCCACAATTATGAGGAATATGAAGCACCTTTAAGTCCAGTGCTGGAGATATTATAAATAACTAATATTCAGTCATTTAAATAAATTGAGTGGCAATTATGTGTCAGATACTGCCCTAGGTTTCAGTGATGCAAAGATAAATACAAATATAGTCCCAGCCCTCAAGGCACTCTTACAATCTAGTAGCTATCATAGTTTAGTCCATTTTTAAAAAAGCTTCTTATTGTTGAAAACTTCAAAGATGTCCAAATGTTAACAGACAAGCATAATGAATCCTCATGCACCTATCACACAGCTTCAATAATTATTAACTCATCATCAATCTTATCTCCTTGATACCTCCACCCACTTCTTCCTCTCCCATATTATTTTGAAGCAAATTCCAGACATCATATTATTTCATCCATACATATTTCAAGATGTGTCTGTAAGTGATAAGCAATCTTTTAAAAAACCAACCACACTACAATTATCATGTTTAAAAGTTAATAATTTCTTAGTATCAGCAAATATTTGGTCATTATACAAAATTCCAATTGCTTCATCTTTTGTTTTGTTTAAGTTTGTTTGAATTCCCTTCTAATGGATTTATGAAGCCTATAAAGAAAAGGCAAAACTTATAATATGCAATTGGGTAAAATTTGCATTACGAAAATGACAGTTATAAATATCTGTCCTATTATCTCAGTCAAAGATATTTCCAAAAGAATTTATTTGAAAAAATATATTGCCTCTGGTGAAGTAGAAGGAACTATTACAGACTTCTTGTCTAAGAAGAGAATGCAGAGATGGGTGATATTTCTCTGAAAGTTATCCCTAATCAACACTCTGAGTAGAGTTTTCTTTCAAATAATCAGGAGGTAGTGAGTTTTGTGAATGAAAAATTGGTGACCAAAGTCTTCAATGAATTGTTACGTTTTAATATCTTATTCCAAAGATATTGTGCACAGAAATACATTTGAATACTCTCAGATGACCTGATAGAGAATCATAACCAACAAGCCATCCAGGTTGTATGTTCTGTGGGAAAGTAAAAGATATGTCTATATTTGAGTCATCTGTAAGAAAGGGGGAACAGATGCAATATCATAATTCTATCATAGATAATATTATTGAGGGCTTATTAAGTTCCTGACACTCTAAATGTTTTACATGTATTAACTTATACTCTGGTTTCTCTGCAGATCACATAAGTCTTTTGCCTTTTAGATGTTTTAACTCACTGAGTCATCACAGCAACCCAATGACATAGGTATTATTATTTTTCCCACTTTATGGATGGGGAAACTGAAGGCCAGAGACGTTAAGAAACTCGCTCAAGGTTACACATCTGATAAGTAGTAGAGCCAGGATATGAACCCAAGAAGACTGGCCCCAAAACCTGTATTGATCTTACCCACTACACGAAGTATCTTTTAATATACGATTTATATTGTAAGTTACTATAATTTGTCTAATGGAGAATACATCATTTTTGTTGGAATAACTCACTTATCTTCAGATTCCGGCATTTCAGCAATTTTTGGAAGAACAACACGAAGCAAACACCTGTATGACAGAGTAATATTGGAAGTGATTCTTAGGAAGAAATGTGTGAATGAATACATACCAAGTTACTAACCTTGATTACTCTGGGAGGGAGAAGTGAGAAAAGAGAGGGCAAAGGGGAGATTAATTTTATTTTATATATATATATATATATATATATATATATATAATTGTTTTAACAGTTGCAATGAAAACATACCAATTTTATCCTTTTGAAAGAGGAATTTAATAAAAGAATTTTAAAACAAAAGCGTTGCTTATAACAAATTCTTAAATGGTTCCACAGTTTATATCATTGCTCAAAAACACCGGCTAGAACATCAGGTATGGTAAATCAGTCTTTATATTTTTCTTTCTGTAAAGGAACTGGAACTGGCCTTTGGGTCTCAAACTGGGATCACTATTCTTTGAAGGGATCTGGTAGCATAATGGCAAACTGACAAAATAAGGTAGTTGGTAAAGTTTTAAAACCTAAAAAGCTTTAAAAAATACTATCTGTCCTGAATGATTTTTAAATATTTACCTTACTGAAGGGATGAAAGTATCTCAAGACTCCTCTGACTCTTTTATTTATGTGACTCCATTTCCCTTTTGGAAATGTGGCCTCAAGTGTAACTGACCAACAGGAGAACCACTCTAGAATCCTGCTGGTTTCTCATTTCTCACAGTGGCATTTTCTCAGTCATACCATTAAGTACTTATCAAGTCCCAACCTCACCCTCCTCTGCTTCGCTATTTTATGCAAAAGTTTCCTTGATCTCAACAGCATGATTTTGGCAAACTATATTGACCAAGAGCAAGATGAGCAGAGGAAATACTTTCTCTTCCACAGGATGTAGGTTACTTACTTTACAGCTGTAAGAACTTGTTCCTGGTCTTCTGAATGTTGAGCTAAATATTCCAAAGCTTTTTCTGCCACAATTTGTTGTCCATTCTAAAAAGAACAAATATAATATGTTAAATTACATCTCAAAGTGATACTGAAAAATGTTGTCTATATTCCTGTTCATTAAAGATAAGACAAATATCTAAACATGTTCCTTTTGCATTCTCAAAAAAGCTACTGCAAGATAGTAGAATGAAGATACAATTCACTGACAAAAACAGAACACATTTGTATTAGCCCCAGAAACTGAATCCTCCCTATTCACAAACACTCAATACTTGCCAATACTACCCTTAGTCTACTAGGACTAATCTTATTGTGCTCTTTATCCCCCACTTATTAGCAGTAAACAAAAGAAACCCAGATTGTCAGGTCACCCTCATTTCCAGCACTCTATTCTCAAAAGTCTCCATATATCCCCTCTTCTGTCCTCTTTTTCTATCTCTCCCCCAGTCCTCCAACCATTCCACTATGCTCTCTGAAATTCAGTCCACTCTCAGCAAAATCTCCTCTACCAGCAACCTCTTCCCTAGAAGTTTCCTCCACATTCTTGCTCTAATGGAAATCTAGGTTTCTGCCAAGGATGCTGCTTCCACTGAAGCCCTCTTAAGTGGTGGCTGTTTTTGCTCTCACTAGCTTACCCATAGGCCTGGAGATGGAGTAGGTGTCTTTCTTGCTCTTCATTGCCATTTTAAAATTATTCTCCCATTCTATTCCCTAAAATCCTCAACTTTGATTTCCTATAACCAGACTATATCACCCTTTACCCTTCATTGTTGCTGTGGCCTACTAGCTCCCAGGTCATTTCTTCTCATTTTTTGGTGACTTACTTATTGCTCAGTTATATTTTCCCAAAACTGCTCCTGTCTTAATTTTTGGCATTTTCTTCTAATTTTTGTAGTTTTTTTAGTGATGGGGTTTCACCATGTTGGCGAGGCTGGTCTCAAACTCCTGACCTCAGGTGATCCACCCACCTCGGCCTCCCAAAGTGCTGGGATTACAGGCGTGAGCCACCACGCGCGGCATATTTTAGGCATTTTCAATATATAGGTAGAGGATCCTCCCAATATTCTAGTTTCCTGGTTCCTGAAATTTTACTCTAACAATTACCGTAGCCGTTCACTCCCACAGTCATTCACTAGACTCTGCCATTACTAACAATTGCAATCATTTCATACTCTCAGTCAGGGCTAGGACTAGGGTGGGGCAGGTGAGGTGAGTGAAGCACCTAGGGTGAAAAATTTAAGGAGGCTCTCAGTGTTGTACAAGTACCAAGCCTTTACTTGTACCACCCAGAGAATAGGTTCCTCCTTAAGTTTTGTGCCCTAGGTGTCTCCCTCCCTCCCCCTAGTTCTCCACCCCAGTTCTTACTTTCACATATTCTACTTTCTGTCTACCGTCTCTTACCTTTCCAACTTGATACCTCTATTATCCTGACTCCAGCAATCCTTCAACTGCAGTAAGACCCCCAACCCACTGATGCCGCCAGTTTTTCACTGTCCCTCATCTCCTTGATGTTCTACTGCATACCCAGTTTAAATTCCATGGAGACTAATTATAACCACTCCCTTGTTCCTTGATTTTCCTGCCCTTCTTTTGCTTTATTGTATTCATCTGGCAAAACCCCAACTTTGATTAAGTCCAACTTTCTACTGATTTTGGTGCTTACATCCATTCAGCTGAATGTGGCCAGAAAAAAAATACATACAACTACTTGTTTTATTTTAAAACTTCATCAAATAGCCTTAGTGCTACTGGCAAGCATATCACACTTCCGTAGTCATTCACTTTCTTACTTTCCTGGATGAATAGTTAATACCTTATCCCTTCTTCTCAACTCCCTAATACCTCCTCTCCTGAGCTCAGAATTTGAGACTGAGAATGGTTGAGAAGAAAAGAGGAACTAGCAAAGGAGAAAGAAAGAGTGACTCACGAGGTAGGATAAAAATAAGGATAATGTGGTGTCCTGGAAGCCGACTGTGTTTCAGGGAGGAAAGAGTGATCAACTGCATTGAATGTTGCTGACAGGTCAAATACAATGAGGACTGAGAATTAACCACTGCAATTTACAATAAAGAGGTCATTGGTGACCTTGACAAAAGCAGTTTTGTTAGAGTGGTGGTGCAAACGCCTGATTAGAGTAAGCTCAAGAGAGAATTGGAGACAGTAAATATAGACAAATCTTTAGAGGAGTTTAACTACAAAGGGAAGAAGAGAAATTGGGGAGTAGTTGGTGAGAGAAGGAAGGTCAAGAGGTTTTCTTCCTTTTTGTTTGTTTGATATGGGATAAATGAGCATGTTCATATGCTGATGGGAATAAACCAGTAAGAGAATAAAAAGTTGACAAAGTGAGTGAGAAAAAGGCAAGAGGTGATAGAAACAAGTGTGTAAGCTTAGAGACTGGCTTTAGGAAGGAACATGATAGCTCATCTATGGTGGCAGTTGAGAAGACAGACTATGTGGTGTGATTGCTGGTGTGCGAGTAGAGGTGGTAGTAGGAATCTGTGGAAGTTCTCTTCCTGACTGCTTCAGTTTTCAGAACCTAGAATATCCACATTTTCTCTTGGGAGGTGGGGGAATGAATTTTGTAAAGGGATTTAAAGATAAGGTAGCTTATTTTAAAAGAAGAGAAAGCACTGTTTTGCCTGCTTCATACCCCACTCTCACTCCCTTGTCTAGACTCTCATTATTTTAAAACTGGATTATTATCACCGTCTCCCATTCTGTCCTACGTATAATTTCTCCCCATTCATTTCCCCATGCACAACCCAAATTATTTTCCTAAAGCACTACTTTTACACAAATTACCATCAATATTTTCTTATTGTTTAGAGAATAAAATGTATATATAATCTTGTCACAGCTACTTCTTCTACATTATCTCATACTCCTCCCCTATAGTATCAACATAATAATAAAAGTCATGGCGGGCGCAGTGGCTCACACCTGTAATCCCAGCACTTTGGGAGGCTGAGGTGGGCAGATCACTTAAGGCCAGGAGTTCCAGACCAGCCTGGGCAACATGGTGAAACCTTGCCTCTACTAAAAATACAAAAATCAGCCAGGTGTGGCTGGCGCACACCTGTAATCCCAGTTACTTGGGAGGCTGAGGCACAAAAATCGCTTGACCCTGGGGGGCAGAGGCTACAGTGAGCTGAGATTACGCCACTGCACTCCAGCCTGGGTGACAGAGCGAGACTTTGTCCAAAAAAAAAAAAAAAAAAAAGCCACTATTACATCAGGTAAAACATCTGGAATGGTGGAAACATAAGCCCTCCATCACTTTAACCAAACACTGTGTCTCTCAAGCCAATTACATTCCTTTCTCCATGTCTTGTTTATACCATCCCTTCCTTTAAAAAACATTCTTACTTATGTAAATGCCACCCTTTCCAAAACCCAACTTAAGGTTTCCTTCCACTGTAGAGACTTCCCAAATCAATTCTGGTTCTCAGTGCTCTCTTCCTACTCTGAATTTTGGTAACTTTTAACATATACATTAGCTATTTGGTCTTTATTCTATATACTTACATAGAATTCTATATTCTGTAAACTTACTTTCCTAATGCATGGCTTGTCTGTTCAAATTGACTTGTGAGATCCTGGAGGAACATATTTCTAGCATCTAGCCCAATATCTTGCCCAAAGTAGTTGCTAAATACAGTTTGAATGATACGTATTTTGATGTCAATGAGTAGGGTAATAGAACTCCTGAAGGAAGAAAAGTATTTGGCAGATGCAGATATGGAATGTATTTGTGAAGAATGGGGAAGAAGATGAAAGAGAGGAAACCCAAAGGCAATTATCTTTTTAAAGGAAGGTTTATAAATATACATTTGATGTAGAAAGCCGAAGAGAGCTGCTGGAAGAATTATGGAACTGTAGTTCTGATCAGGAAGATGGTTTTCCTATTTAAAGTAGTTTTAAAAAGAAGATAAACTTAACAGTTTATAAATTACATTTTCAGCCATCTTAATCAATCTTCGTAACAATCCTGGAGGTAGGTATTATCTTTATTTTGCAAAAGATGAAATTAAGACTTGAAGAAGTTAAGCACATATTAAATGGCAGAGCCAGTATTCAAACCTAGTCTAAGAGCTCCACAGATGCTACTATGCTTTTCCTAATTCAATATATTAATAAAACCAGAATTCTGTAAGTAACAAACAGGGATACAATTATTTATTACTTCTAAACTAACATTGTTTTGTGGTTATGAACTCAAAGGATTCACAGAAATTTAAACCATTTTGTTTAAATTGATGAGGAAGATAAGTTTCTATATAGATAGCTATTTATTGACATGGTATGGCATTTTGAATTTGGAGTTTCTTTTAAAAATTAATGTTTTGCTATGTTTATTTTTATGTTGTTTTGAGCACAACTCTGTTACCTCACTGTTTCATTTACTTTAGTCTGCATTATAGCGAAATGAGAAGAAATAAAGCAGTTCTGCAACCAAGTCTGGCCTGAAAGTATGAGGCAAAACAAATGGTAAAGGTCTCTCCTGTGTCTAACTAATAATGATTCTATTAATTGTCTTTCAAAAAGGAAAAGGGATAAAAATCGAGTAGATGAATACATATGAATTACCTCTAGAGCAAACTGGGCAGCTAAACTTAGAAGCATGGTAGGTGAACCTCTCTCTGCAACTAGATCATTATCTTCGGACTCTTCATCTGTTAATACATTCTCTAAAGTAATTATTGCCTGCAAAGCTGAAAAACAAGAAAACAATTAAAAAATGATATACTCTAATCAAAGAAATTACATATCTATGGTTAATTATGCCACAATGAATTTGGAACTTATTTTAAGAACATTAATATCTTTAAAATATTAGTATTCTTAAAGTAATGTGAGTTGCTAAACTTTCAAGGAGGACTCGAACACCAGAAAAATGCCCAATTGGGCAACTGCACTTCTGTGAATTTATCTTATGGATATATTTGCAAAATTAAACAAATATACATAAAGATGTTCATCCAGCATTGTTTGTAAGAGTAAAATATGAAATCAGCCTAAATTCCATCATAATGAATGGGCTAAACACACTTTGGTACATCCATAATTTGAAATATAATACAGAATAAAATAAAAAATTGAGTAGCTGTGTGTTGTATTCCATTATATTCTTAAAGGTGGAATACGACAAGTTAAATGTGTGTACTATAGACAAATAAATATTTGTTCAAATTAATAAGCAAAAAGAGAGATAAATGTAATCATAAAAATTAAATTAATCCAAAATAAACCAGAAAAAAGGAAAAAGAACAAATGGGACAAACAGAAGATAATTAATAAGATGCTAAATTTAAATCTAAGTGTATCAATAACTATGCTAAATATAAATGACCAAATGACCAATTAAAAGGCAGAGACAGTAAGACTGAAAACAAAACAAAACACAACTTTTAAATATATGCCCCCACAAGAAATACACTTGAAATATAAAAACAAAATTGATTGAAAGAAGAGGATGGGATAATATACACTAAAGTGAAGGTAATCAAAAGAAAGTTGGAGTGGCTATATTAATATCAGATAAAGTGAATTTCAGAGCAAAGAATATTATTGGCAGTAAAAGGTTATTTCAAGACAATAAAGGAATCAGTTTATCATGAGGACATAACTCTAGATGCTTATGCACCCAATAAAATTTCAAAATATAAGAAGCAAAAGCTGGTAGAACTGCAAGAAGAAATGAACAAATCCACAGTTACAGTCAAAGATTTCAATATCCTCTCTCAATAACTGATAGCACAGAAAATCAGCAAGGATTCAGTACACTTAACACTAAATCAACTTGATGTGACTAACATTTATAACACTCAACCCGACACCAGCAAAATGTACATTCCTCTCAAGCGCACATGAAATATTTACCAAGAAAAACGATATTCTGGGCCCTAGAACAAGTCTCAATATATTTAAAAGGATTAAAGTCATACAAAGTATAATCTTTGACTACAATGAAATGAAATTAAAAATCAACAAAAGAATGTTCTCTGGAAAATCTGCAAATATTTGGAAAATAAGTAACACATCTAACTAATCCACAAGTTTAAAAAGGAATCAAAAGTTAAATTGGAAAGTATTTTGAACTGAATTAAAATGAAAACATCACATATCAAAATTTGTGTATCGTCACTAAAGCAGTAATTAGATGATAATTTGTAGCATTAACTGTCCAGATAGACCAGAATAAAGGTCTTAAATCAATGACCTCAGTGTTCACTTTTGGGAATAGGAAAAAGAAGAGCAAACGGAACTCAAAGAAAGCAGAAGAAAGGATATGATAAAGATAAGAATGTAAATAAGTTAAATAGAAATCAGATAAAAACAATAGAGGCCAAGGTAGGAGAATCGTTTGAGCCCTGGAGTTTGAGACCAGCCTGGGCAACATGGTGAGACCCTCTCTCTACAAAAAAAATGTAAAAATGAGCTAGGTGTAGTGGCATGCACCTGTGGTCCCAGCTACTCGGGAGGATGAGGCAGGAGGATAAACTGAGCCTGGGAGGCCAAGGCTGTAGTGAGTTGTGTTTGTTTTTTTTGAGACTCTATAAAAAAAAAACAAAACCACCACCACCACCAACAACAAAAAACTGATAGAGAAAAATTAGTAAAACCAAAAGCTGGGTTCTTTGAGAAGATCAATAAAATTGACCTTCTGCATTGATTGATCCTCTAGTTACACTGACCAGGAAGAAAAATACAGAAGACATAAATTTCAAATATCAGGAATAAGAAAGGTGACACCACTGTAAGTTTTACATATGTTAAAAGGATAATATGGGGGATATTATGAACAACTTTAGGCCCATAATTTCAACAACTTAGATGAAACAAATTTTTGAAAGACACAAACCACCAAAGCTAAATCAATAAATAATAGATAGCTTGAATAGCCCTGTATCTATTAAATACATTTAATGTATAATTAAAAACCTTTCCATAAAGAAAACTCCAGTCCCAGATGGCTTCACTGGTGAAATCTACCAAAAACATTTGAGGAAGAAATAATATCAATTCAACACAAACTCTTTCAGAAAACTGAAAAGGAGAATATACTTCCCAATTCATCCTATGAAGTCAGTATTACTCTGATAGCAAAACAAAAATCATTACAGGAATATAAAACTACAGACCATTTTCATTCATGAACATAGATACACATATTCTAAACAAACCATTAGCAAATCAAATTATATAAAAAGGAGTGTACATCATGATCAAGTGGGGCTTGTTCCAGAAATACAGCATTGGTTTAACATTTGAAAATCAATTAATATAACTGACTATATTAACAAATTTTTAAAAAATTGATCATTTCAACAGATACAGAAAACCATACAACCAAATTCAACATCCATTCCTTACCCCTCCCACCACCAAATGGAACTCCCTCAACCTGATAAAGGATATCTGTGAAAAACCTACAGCTAACATATTTACTGGTGGAAGACTCAATGCTTTCCCCCTAAAATCAGGAAAAAGATAAGGATGTCCATTCTCATCAGTTTTATTCAAATTTTACTGGAGAATCTAACAAGAGCAACAAAGCAAGAAAAATATAAATTGCACCCAGATTGAAAAAGAAGTGAAATTATCTTTACCCACAGGCAACATTATTGTCTATTTAGAAAATCTGATGGGGCTGGTGCAGTAGCTCATGCCTGCAATCCCAGCACTTTGGGAGGCCGAGGTGGGAGGGTTCCTTGAGGCCAGGAGTTCGAGACCAGCCTGGCCAACGTGGTGAAACCCCATTTCTACTAAAAATACAAAAATTAGCCAGGCGTGGTGGTGCATGCCTGTAATCCCAGTTTCTTGGGAGGCTGAGGTACAAGAATCACTTGAACCCAGGAGGTGGAGATTCCAGTGAGCCGAGATCGCGCCACCGCACTCCAGCCTGGGCGACAGAACAGGTCTCGAAACAGAACAGGTCTCAAAAACAAACAAACAAAACAAAACAAAAATAAAATCAAATCTGATGGAATCTACAGGGAAGGTACTGTACTGCAACTAAGAAGTGAGTTTACCAAAGTTGTAGGATATAAGATCAATATACAAGAAATAATTTGTATTTCTACATATCACCAATAAGCAATCAGAAACCAAAATTTTTTAAAAATGCCATTTAAGATAGCATAAAATATAGTGTACTTAGGGATAAATCTGACAAAAGATGCACAAGACAGGTACAATGAAAAGTAGAAAACATTGCTGAGAGAAATTAAAGACCTAAATAAATGGAGGTATGTAAGTTACTCATGGTTTGGAAGACTCAGCAACGTCATCAAGATGTCAGTTATCCCCAAAGCTGATCTATAGATTCAATGTAATCCCAATCAAAATTCATTTATGCAAAACTTAAAATAATGATTCCAAAATTCATATGGATATACAAAGGCCTTGGAATTGTTTTGGCTATCCAAAACAATTAGAAAAGAGAACAAAGTTGGAGTTCAAATTTATTACATAGCTACACTAATAAAAACAGTATGGGAATAGTGTAAGGATAGATCTATTAAAGTTGACTTCAAATTTATTACATAGTTACACTAATAAAGACAGTATGGGAATAGTGTAAGGATGGATCTATTAAAGTTGACTTCAAATTTATTACATAGTTACACTAATAAAGACAGTATGGGAATAGTGTAAGGATGGATGAATAGAAGAATGGAATGGAATAGAGTCCAGAAAGAGATCCACACATATATGACAACTAATTTCTGATAAAGGCACAAAGGCAATTTAATCGAGAAAGAATAGTTTGTTAAACAAATGATGCTGGAACAATTGGATAGTCGTGTGCAAAAAAAAAAAAAAAAAAAAAATTCAATCCATACCTTGAGCCAAATGCAAAAATTAACTAAAAATGGTTCATAGACATAAATGTAAACCTAAAATTGTAAAATTTCTTGAAGAAAACATGAGATATTTTCTGTCACCTTGCACTAGGTAAAGATTTCTCAAATACAATGGCAAAAGCACAATTCATAAAAGAAGAAAAATAAATAGGACTATGTCAAAATTTAAAACTTCTGTTCATGAAAGATGGTGTTAACAAAAAGAAAAAATCTGCAAAATACATGTCTGATAAAGAGCTTGTGTCCACTAAACATCAACAAGATGGTGGAATAGGACTTTCCAGCGCTCATTCCCCACAAGAACATCAATTTGAACAACTATCCACACGTGGAAATACCTCCACAAGAGCTAAGGAAACTAGGTGAGAGATTTCAGCAGCTGGCTGTGGCACAGAAATAGAAAAGATGCATTGAAGAGTGTAGAAACAGCAGCTTTTTAATACCCATGTCACCCCTCCCCCAACCCCAGGCCATAAAGCATGAAGACAGATACCCTCCACTTAGGGGAAGAAGAGGAAAGTGAGTACTGGAATTTACCTCAGACCACAACAATGGGCTGGCGGCAGTAAAACTCATCACTGGGCAGGCTCCCATGGCCCCGGACTCCAGGTCATATCCTGCAGACCCAGCTCCAGACCTGCCCGAAGGACTTGGTCTCTAGGACTGCCACATCACCAGGCCAACCCCAGCAGATTCAGGCTCCAGACTGGCCCCAGTGCTGGACCAGACCCATTATCCCCAGGCTTTGGACCTGTCCCAGTGCCATAGCAGTCCTAACAGACTCAGGCTTTAGTCGCAGCCTCCATCCCTAGGACGAGGCTGACATCAGTAGTTCCAGGCACCAGATTGCTGCCAGTAGGAAGCTGGATCCCCCATAGCCCCAGGCTTCAGGTCTGCCTCAGCACTAGGCCAGCCCCACAGCCCTAGTCATCAGGTCAGCACCCATGGACTCAGCCTCTAGGCTGGTCCTTGTAGATATAGGACCCAGGCCTACTCAGTGCCAGGCCAGCCCCTGCAGTCCCCAGGATCCAGGCATACTCCAGGTTTTCAGACCACCTCAGAGCTAGGTCAGCCCACACAGCCCAGGCTGCAGGCCTGCCCCAATACCAGGTCTGTACCACTGGCCACAGGTACGAAGCTGGCACTCATGAACACAGTCTTCACGCCTGCTTGTGTCACTCCACACTCCAGTGGAGCCAGGGTCCAAGTCTGCTCCAGCAGACCAAGGGTCCTGGGCTGTTCCCCATGGATCAAGGCTTCAGCACTTCCCCTATGCAGCCAGGTTCCAGGACAGCTCCCGCAGCTCCAGGACCCAGGTCAGATCTCACAGACCTAGCCTCCAGGCTAGCACACACACACCCATCCTCCAGGTTGAACCCCACAGACCCCGCCCCAGGCAGATCCCCACAGCCTCACACTCTAGGCCAGCCAGTGTGTCTCCAAGTAGCAATTTAGTACCCACAATCCCAGGTTTCAGGCCAGTCCTTATGGCCCGAGGCTCCACATCTGCCCCAAAACCAGGCCAGCTCCAGGCTCTAGGACTGTCTCAGTGGCCCAAAGCTCCAGTAGACCCAGGGTTCAGGCCTGCTGCAGTAGGCCAAGGGTCTAGGACCACCCCAGTAGACCCAGGTGCCAGGCTAGCCCCCATGGACTGAGGCTCCAAAACCACTCCTACAAACCGAGGTTCCAGGCCAGCACCCATTGACCTAGGACTGAGGCCTGCCCTAGTCCTCAGGCTGGAGGCCCACCCCAGTGCCAGGCCAACCCCTACAGACTCAGGCTCCAGGCCTAACCCAGGGGACCCAGGCACAAGGGCCATTCCAGTACCTGGCTGGCTCTTGCAGATTCAGGCTCAAGGCCCACTTTAGTGTTTGGTCAGCCAATGGGGACCTAAACTTCAGGCCAGCCCCACTGGATACAGGCTCCAAACCCAATCCTTCAGACCCAATCAGGAAGTCCACCTCAGTAGATACAGGCTCCAGATCCAACCCCGTGGACCTAGGCATCCAGGCCCACCCGGCTGCTAATCTATGAACAAGGCCAGGCTGCCAAAAGACTCCAGGAGTCAGCCCACCTGTGAACCATGCAAAACAGCCTACCCATAGTTCCTTGATAGGCCAATAAAGTGCCTTCCCAGACTAAAGAGCTGTTGCACAGCAGAAGAAACCATCATCAGAATGAACAAATAAACTATAGAATGGGAGAAAATTTTTACAATCTATCCATCTGACAAAAGCCTAATATCCAGCATCTACAAGGAACTTAAGCAAATTAAGAAAAAAAAGAAGGCTGGGCGTGGTAGCTCACACCTGTAATCCCAGCACTTTGGGAGGCCGAGGCAGGCGGATCACGAGGTCAGGAGATTGAGACCATCCTGGCTAACACGGTGAAACCCCATCTCTACTAAAAATACAAAAAATTAGCTGAATGTGGTGGCAGGCACCTATAAGTTCCAGTTACTCAGGAGGCTGAGGCAGGAGAATGGCGTAAATCCAGGAGGCAGAGGTTGCAGTGAGCCAAGACCATGCCACTGCACTCCAGCCTGGGCGACAGAGCAAGACTCCATCTCAAAAAAAAAAAAAAAAAAAAAAAAAAAAAGGAAACCCACTAAAAAGTGGACAAAGGACATGAACAGACACTTCTCAAAAGAAGACATACACGTGGCCAACAAACATGAAAAAAAGCTCAACATCACTGATAATTAGGGAAATGCAAATCAAAACCACAATGAGATACCATTTCACGCCAGTCAGAATGACTACTATTAAACAGTCAAAAAACAACAGATGCTGGCAAGGTTGTGTGTGGAGAAAAAGGAATGCTTTTACAATGTTGGTGGGAATGTAAATTAGTACTTCAACCATTGTGGAAGACAGTATGGTGACAGCAACAAAAGGGCAAATATCTGAATTATAGGAGTTCAAGAAGGAGAAGAGAGATATGAAGGGCTGGAAAACACATTTCAATCAATAGCAACAGAAAACTTTCCAAACCTGGGGAAAGATAAATATACAGGTACAGGAAGGTCATAGGTATCCAATAA
Organism: Theropithecus gelada; assembly: GCF_003255815.1. Classification (NCBI taxonomy): domain Eukaryota; kingdom Metazoa; phylum Chordata; class Mammalia; order Primates; family Cercopithecidae; genus Theropithecus; species Theropithecus gelada. The sequence goes on along the minus strand of NC_037689.1, from coordinate 83,449,260 downwards.
AATTCAATCCAAACAAGACAACACCAAGACATATTATACTGTCAAAAATCAACATAAAAGAGAGGATCCTGAAAGTAGCAATAGGAAAGCAGCATATCACATATAAAGGAGTTCCAATAAAGCTAGCAGTGCTCTTCACAGCAGAAACATAGGCCATAAAAGAGTGGGAAGATATATTCAAAGTGCTGAAGAGAAAAAACCCTGCCAATTAATACTTTACCCAGTAAAGCTATCCTTCAGAAATGAAGGAGAGAGAAAGGCTTACCAGACAAACAAAAGCTGAGGGAGTTCATTGCCACCCAGACTTGTCCTACTAGAAACTAACAGTTAGTTTTTTTGAAAAGATAAACAAAATCACCAGGTATGGTGGTTCATGCCTGTAATCCCAGCACTTTGGGAGGCTGAGGTGGGGGATCACTTGAGGTCAGAATTTTGAGACCAGCCTGGCCAATGTAGTGAAACTCCATCTCTATTAAAAATGCAAAAATTAGCCAGGCATGGTGGCATGTACCTGTAGTCCCAGCTACTCAGGAGGCTGAGGCAGGAGAACTGCTTGAACCCGGGAGGTGGAGGTTGCAGTGAGCTGAGATGGCACCACTGCATTCCAGCCTGGGGGACAGAGTGACTGTCTCAAAAAACAAAATAATAATAATAATAATAATAAAATTAAAAAATAAATAAATAAAATTGACAAACTTTTATTTAGACTAAGAAAAAAGATAAGGCACAAATAAAACAAGGAATGAAAGAGAAGATGTTACAGCTGATACCACAGAAATATAAAAAATCATGAGACTACTATGAACAATTATACACCAAGAAATTGGATAATCTAGAAGAAAGAGATACATTCCTAGACATATAAAACCCAGACTAAATCATCAAATAGAAAAATGTGAACAAATAATGAATAAAGAGATTAAATGAATAACAAAAAAGCTTCTATGTAAGAAAAGCTCAGGTTCTGATGGCATCACTGCTCTTACCAAACGTTTAAAGAACTAATACCAATCCTCCCCAAATTCTTCCAAAAAATGTAAATCATTTCACAAAATTCAACATCATTTCATGATTTAAAAAAATTCAACAAATTAGGTACATAAGGAATGTACCTCAACAGAATAAAGGTCATATATGACCAATGGACAAATAACATCATACTCAGTGGTGAAAAGTTGGGAGCATTTCCTCTAAAATAAGGAAGAAGACATGGATGCCCACTCTCACTACTTCTATTCAACATACTACTGGAAGCCCTAGTCAGAGTAATTAGGCATGAGAAAAATACAACGCATCTAAGTTGGAAAGGAAGATGTTAAATTGTCTGCTTGTAAATAACATGATCTTATATATAGAAAGCCTTACAGATGCAATGAAAAAAAATTTAGAACCAATAAGTGAATTCAATTAAGTAGCAAGATAGAAAATCAACATACACAAAGTAGTAGCATTTCTACATACTAACAACAAACTATCTGAAAAAAATATCAAGAACATGATTCCATTTACAATAGCTACAAAAATATTTGGAAGCAAATTTAATGTTGAAGTGAAAGACATGTACACTAAAAACTATAAAACACTGATGAAAGAAAGTGAAGAAAACACAAAGAAATGGAAAGATATCCCATGTTCACAGATTGGAAAAATATCGTTAAATGTCCATACTACCCAAGGCAATCTACAGATTCAATGCAATCCCTATTAAAATTCCAATGACATTTTTCCCAGAAATTAATAAAAAAAAATACTGAAGTTTCCATGGAAGCAAAAAGACTCTGACTAGCTAAAGCAATCTTGAGCAAAAATAACATAGCTGAAGGCATCATACTACCTGAAGTCAAAATAAACTACAAAGTTATACTAATCAAAACAGCATGGTATTGGCCAAAAAACAGATACATAGGCCAATGGAAGGAAATAGAGAGCCCAGAAATAAATCTGCACATTTACAGTCAATTGGTTTTCAATAAAGGTGTCAAGAACACACAATATGAAAAGGACAGTTTCTTCAACAAATAGTGTTGGTAAAACTGGATACCCACATGCAGAATAATAAAATTTGACCCTTTTCTCACAATATATGAAAAAGCTATTAAAAATAGATTAAAGATTTAAACATAAGACATGAAACGGTAGAACTACTAGAAGAAAACATAGGGGAAAAGCTCCATGACATTGGTAAACGCGAAAGTAGACACATGGGATTACATCAAACTAAAAAGCTTCTACACAGCAAAAGAAACTGTCAACAAAGTGAAGACACAATGTATGGAATGGGAGAATATATTTACAAACCAGGCATTTGCGAAGGGGTTAACATCCAAAAATATATGAAACTCAAACAATTCAATAGGAAGGAAACAATAACCTGATTTTAAAATGGGTAAATGACCTGAATAGACATTTCTCAAAAGGAGATGAGCAAGTGGTCCACAAGTATATGAAAAAATGTCTAACATTACTAATCAACAGAGAAATGCAAATTAAAACCACAATGATAACATCACCCCAAATCTGCTAGAATGGCTGTGATAAAAAAGACAAAAGACAACAAGTGTTGGCAAGGATGTGGAGAATAGGGAACCCTTGCATATTGTAGGTGGGAATGTAAATTAGTATAGCCATCATGGAAAGCAGTATGGAGGTTCCTCAAAAAATTAAAATAGAACTACCATATGATCCAACAGTCCCACTACATGGTAGAATATCCAAAAAAAAAGTGAAATCCATATGTCAAAGAGATATCTACACTCCCATATTCACTGCAGCATTATTCACAATAGCCACGCTATGGAATCAACTTAACTCTTCATCAGTAGAAAACGTATAAAGAAAATGTGGTGTGTATATATACACAATGGAATACTATTCAGCCTCAATAAAAGGAAGAAATCCTGTCATTTATGAAAAAAAAGTATGGACCTTGAAGACATTATATTAAGTGAAATAAGCCAGGCACAAAAAAAATAAATACCACATGATCTCATATGTGAAATCTAAAAAAGCTGACCTCATAGAAGCAGAGTAGAATGGTCATAGAAGCAAAGTAGAATGGTGGTTACCAGGGACTAAGGCATCAGGGAGATTAGGGAGATGGTGAAAGAATACAGAATTTCAGTTGAGTAGAAGGAACAAGTTCAAGAGATCTATTGTACAACATGGTGACTATAGATCATAACAATGTATTCTATTCTTAAAAATCACTGAGAGTTTAAGTGTTCTCACCACAAAAAAATGCTAAGTATGTGAGGTAGGGTTGGGTGTGATGGCTCACGCCTGTAATCCTAGCACTTTGGGAGGCTGAAGCAGGAGGATTGCTTGAGCCCAGGAGTTTGAGGCCAGCCTGGGCAACATAGTGAGACTCCATCTGTACAGAAAACAAAAAAAGATGAGGTGGAGGATCACTTGAGCCTTGGAGGTCAAGGCTGCAATGAGCCGTGATCATTCCATTGCACTTCCACTTGGGTGACAGAGTAAGATCTTGCCTCAAAAAAAAAAACAAAAAACAAAAAAAAGGATATGAGGTAATGTATATGTTAATTAGCTTGATTTAGCCATTCCACAATGTATACGTATCTTTAAAACACCATGTTGTTCATGATCAATATATATAATTTTTATTTGCCAATTAAAAAATAAGTTTTTAAAAAAGACAACTTGTATCCAGAATATATAAAGAACTGACAAAAATCAATAATAATAAAACAAAGTACCCTATCTTAAACTGGGAAAAAGATTTGTACAAACACTCCACCAAAAAAGATACTTGGATATAAAATATTAAACATTAGGGAAATGCTAATGCCACAGCAAAACACTACTACCCACTATCAGAATAGCTAAATTTTTTTTTTTTTTTTTTTTGAGACGGAGTCTCGCGCTGTGTCACCCAGGCTGGAGTGCAGTGGCGCGATCTCGGCTCACTGCAAGCTCCGCCTCCCAGGTTCAGGCCATTCTCCTGCCTCAGCCTCCGAGTAGCTGGGACTACAGGCGCCCGCCACCACGCCCGGCTAGTTTTTTGTATTTTTAGTAGAGACGGGGTTTCACCATGTTAGCCAGGATGGTCTCGATCTCCTGACCTCGTGATCCGCCCGCCTCGGCCTCCCAAAGTGCTGGGATTACAGGCTTGAGCCACCGCGCCCGGCCGCAGAATAGCTAAATTTTTGTTCTTTTTTATTTTTTTAAGTTCTAGGATACATGTGCAGAAAGTGCAGTTTTATTACATAGGCATACATGTGCCATGGTGGTTTGCTGCACCTGTCAACCCATCACCTAGGTTTTAAGCCCCATATGCATTAACTATTTGTCCTGATGTTCTCCCTCCCCTCCCCACCCCCAACAGGCCCCACTGTGTGTTGTTCCCCTTCCTGTGTCCATGTGCTCTCATTGTTCATCTCCCACTTATAAGTGAGAACATGTGGTGTTTGGTTTTCGGTTCCTGCATTAGTTTGCTGAGGTTGATGGCTTCCAGCTTCATCCATGTCCCTGCAAAAGACATGATCTTATTCCTTTTCATGGCTGCATAGTATTCCATGGTGTGTATGTACCACATTTTCTTTATCCAATCTATCATTGATGGGCATTTGGGTTGGTTCTATGTCTTTGCTATTGTGAATAGTGCTGCAATGAACATACGTGTGCATGTATCTTTATAATAGAATGATTTATATTCCTTTGAGTATATACCCAGTAATGGGATTGCTGGGTCAAATAGTATTTCTGGTTTTAAATCCTTGAAGAATCACCATGCTGTCTTCCACAATGATTGAACAATTTACATTCCCACCAACAGTGTAAAAGCATTCCTATTTCTCTACAGCCTCACCAGCATCTGTTGTTTCTTGACTTTTTAATAATCTCCCAGAATGGCTAAACTTTTTTAAGTGGACAATTTCAAGTGCTGATGAGGATGCAGATCAGCTAGAACTCTTAGCCATAGCTGGTTCACATGTGAAATTGTATAATTGCTTTAGAAAACAGTTTTGCAGTTTCTAATAAAGTTAAACATATATTTACCATGTAAGTCCACAATCCCACTCCTAGATATTTACCCTACAGAAGTAAAATATCATCAAATTAACTGAGCGTGGTGGTGCACACCTGTAGTGCCAGCTACTCAGGAGGCGGAGGCAGGAGAATCGCTTGAACCTGGGAGGTGGAGATTGCAATGAGCTGAGATCACGCCACTGCACTCCAGCCTGGGTGACAGAGCGAGACCCCATCTCAAAAAAACAATATTATTATCACACAAAAAAATGTAAAGAGATGTTTTATAGCACCTTTATTCACAATTGTCAAAACTGAAAACTTTGAACTTGTCTCAGAGGTGAAAAAATAACCCCCAAAACCATTCAAATATCCTTCAACTGGTGAATGAATTTTTCCATACTGTGGTATTTCCATACTATGGAATGCCACATAGCAATAAAAAAGAACAAACTGTGGATAAACACAATATGGGTGAGTTTCAAATGCATTAAGCTAAGTGAAAGAAGCTCAAAAAGATTCATACTATATGATTTCATTTATATGACATTCTGGAAAAGACAAAACTAGAGATAGAAGAGATCACTGATTTCCAGGGCTGAAAGTGGTGAGAAGGAGTAACAGTAAAGGGGCCTGAGGTATTTTTTTTCTACATTGTGGTGGTACTTACATGACTGTATGCACTTATCACAACTCATAATTTTTAACCTATATAAACCTCATACGACCATACACTAGCAAGAATAAATTTATTACATGTGTCTTCAATATACATGACTTTTAAAAAATGGTCACAGACAACTGAAGAAGAAATAAAAGGGTTGATCTGATGTTGTATTTAAAAAGTAAAATAATTTTTAAAAAATAATGTTAAAACAAAAGATTTAACAGGAAATTTACTAATATTTTTGCCATTTTTACTGGCAAAAAGCTTCAAATTATTTTATCCTTAAACATAGTATATCAAGTAAAACAAATGCCTAAAAGTCTCTAATGAAAACTTTGATGATGAACATGACAGCAATATTAACGTCTAATTTACTATTCCTTAATTATTATACAGGTATACTTTACTATTTTGGAACATTTATTTTTTAATGTAAAATAAATGATATTTTTTCTTATGGAGTGAATAATAGAGTCCCTTGCACCTAGTAGGTGTCCATAAACAGTTGCTTAATTGGATTCGTATACATTTTGTTTGGATCCATTAATTTAAGCTTCTTAACTTCTGCCAAACAAATGGCAACCAGTCTGGAGCTCAGACTCCTTCAGGATTAGTTCAGCTACCTGAGGGCTGAAGGCATTAATATCTGAGCAAAGGCATATCTATAACCAATTCAACATATATGTGCCTATGCAGACACACCAGCTAGGAAACTATGCTTAACTTAATGGAAAGGCCTCAACATTAATGGGATGAGGGTCATGTGTGAAATTCCAACACTGTCCACTCTATGGACAGAAACTCCATTTCAAGGCCAAATCTCTCACCAATCACCTTCCAAATAAGTGAAAACAATCAAAAGGTACCCCAACTTTCATTTTTTGAAGACAATTCTTAACTGATATGGATCTTTAGTATAACCTCACCCACACACAGCTTTTTAAATTTAATTTTTGAATAGGTTGGTTTAAATAAAAGTATAAAAAAGTACATAGTGATAAGACTTTCCCCCAATTCTTATCTGGTGTTTGCCCAGTTCCTATTCCCTCAATAGGTAACCACTGTTCTTTTACTTTTATATAACCTTCCACAGTTTCTTTTTGCATTATTGTATCATCTTTACACATACATCTTTACATATACAGAACGTATATTCAATTCTATTGTCTTAAAAACAATGTTCTTTTCCCATTGTGGTTGAAGAGGATTACTTATTATTTGTGTTAAGAGCCAAATATAAGTTACAAATAAAATTTATACCTCTTTCAGAGTTGCCCTCTATGACTGCAATCTTGAATATATAAAATTGAGTGAAAACGTTTCTAGGATCATGTCGTTCAGCTTCTGCCACTGCCTCTTTGGCCTGAAAAGAAAAACATTGGGTCCTTTTAATAAAATCTGTAAGGAAGGATTTACCATATTTTACCAATATCATTAAGGTAGTCAAAATGGCTGAGGGATATTCATAATGAAAATATATGAATCTAAGAAAATATTTGCAGAACTGCTCTTCTAGAATGCTAATGTAACAGTGAGTTATACTTCTGGAAATAGAGTAAGTTACATATGTCAGACCAACCCTCCTGCTGAAAACAGCCAAAAATGTTGGATGATATATTAATTTTTTCCAGAAAGAATAAAAGAACAACTGTAAATGAATTTACAGTAAAAGATAGTAAAATATTACCAAGTAAAAGAATAGTAAAAGAACTACCAAGTAAAAGATAGTAAAAGAATTACCAAGGCAAAATCTAAGGAAAACTGAGGTCTCAGAGAGGTAAACAGAAAAGTAAAGTCACTTTTATCTGGTAAGCATTTGCAAATGTAACCAAATTTGGTTAACTTCCGTTTTGAGGGACATCACTAGGTCAGGGGAACAGACATCAAGTTCCAAGGGATCACACTCCTAGACTAGGGACAAGCCAAAAGTAAACCCACTCCTACCCACATTCCTAGAAAACTAACTGCAAATAAAATTACCTTAGTGCTGGATAGAAGGCAGCACAATGGGGTGCAGGGAAACAATCCATGAGGTGTAATACTAGGAGACTCATGTATTCACTGACCCAAACTACATTATACAGGAAGCTAAAAGACCTAAAGCTGAGAATTTAGTTTAGATAGTTCTCAAACATCTACAGAGGCAAATGTAAATTCTTCTCTGGGGGAAAGCACCTTATCTTAGCCTTCAAAATAATTCCATAAACAATTTTTCAAGAACCATGAGTTGTACACGTTACAAAAATAGCAAAGCACACTCATAAACAAGGTACCATAAACAGCAAAAACAAGAGATAGCAGAAGCAGACCCTCAAGATGCAGATACTAGAATTATGAAAAACTGGTTATAAAACATCTATGCTTTCAAAGTCTAAAGAAATACAATGTATGCTCAAAATATATGTATGTGGGTTGATATACAGTGGTACAAATTAATGCAGTTATAGTGGTTGTTTCTAGATGGTATCCATTCTGTCTCATTATTGCCTGTGCCATACAAGTTATTAAATACTTTGCGTATCAGTGAAGTTAGTAGTAGGAAACAGAGACCATAAAATGTGACCTTGGGGATTTGAAACAAAGAAGCTTTTTGAAATGAGAAACCCAATTACCCAAATTAAAACATAATAGACAGGTTTAGCAGCAGATTAGAAACAGGTGAAGAGAAAATTAGTGGGCTGAAAGATAAAACAGAATAAAATAGCCAAAGTGTAGCACAGAGCGATTACAAACATGGAAGACAGTTAAGAAAGGATTCTATACTTTCTAGGATAGCCACTAAAAGATTAGAAGCAGTAAGTAATTTTCACACTAGTAGAAGGGGAAGACTGGAATGAAAAAAAAACCCGAAAACAGTATTTTTAACAAATGGTGCTGGAACAACTAGACATCCACATGTGAAAAAGTAGATCTAGACATAGACCATAAACCTCTCACAAAAATTAACTGAAAATGGATTATAACCTAAATATAAAACCCCAAACTATAAAACTCTTAGAAGATAACAGAAATTTTAGGTGAACTTGGGTTTGGCAATGACTTTTTAGACACAACACCAAAACCATATCTATGAAAGAAAAAACTGGTAAATTAAACTTCATTAAAATTAAAAACTGGTCTGTGAAAGACATCATTAAGAGAATAATGATAAAAGCCACATATTGGGAAACAATACTTGCAAAACACATATCTAATAAAGGACTGGTATTCAATACGTATGAAGAATTCTTCAAACTCAACAATAAGAAAACAAACAACCCAAGTATAAAATGGGCAAAAGACATGAAGAAACACTTCACTAAATAAAATATACAGATGGCAAATAAGTATATGAAAAGATGCTTAACATCTTACGTCATTAGGGTTTTGCAAATTAAAACAGCAATGAGATACCACCACACATCTATTAGAGTAACTAAAATTCAAAACACTTTAACAACATATAATGCTGGCAAGGATGCGGTGCAACAGGAACTCTCATTCATCACTGGTGGGAATGAAAAATGGTATAGCCAACTTGGAAGACAGTTTGGCAGTTTCCCACAAAACTAAACATACTCTTGCCATACAATCCAGCAGTTGCACCTTTGGTATTTATTCAAATGTGTCAAAACTTTATGTCTACACAAAAATCTACATAAAGATATTTATAGTAGCTTTATTCATAACTGCCAAAATTTGGAAGCAACCAAGATGTTCTTCCATAGGCGAGTGTATAAACTAATATATCCAGATAGTGGAATATTATTCAGCACTAAAAAAATGACCTACAAACCCATAAAAGGACATGAAGGAATCTTAAATGCATATTGCTAAGTGAAAGAAACCTATTTGAAAAGGCTACATACTGCGCGATTCCAATTATGTGACATTCTGGAAAAGGCAAAACTATGGAGACAGTAAAAAGATCAGTGGTTGACACTAGTTCAGTGAGAGGGAGGAAGGGATGAATAGGTGAACCACCGGAGGTTGAACTACTCTGTATGGTATTATAATGGTAGACACGTTTTTATACATTCATCAAACCACATATGATGTACAACACAAAGACTAAACTATAATGTAAAATATGGACTTTAGTTAAAAATAACATATCGATATTGGCTTATCAATTGTAACATATATAGCACACTAGTGCGAGATGTTAACGACAGGGGAAACTGAGTATGTGAAGAATGGTGAGGGAGTATATGAAAACTCTCTCTGTTTCCTACTCAATTTTTCTGTAAACCTAAAACTGCTGTAACAAGTAAAGTCTATTATTTAGAAACATTGATCCCAAAGAAGGCAAGTGAGGAGAGAAAAAGAAACAGGATAGAAACGACAAATAGAAGCCAGGCATGGTGGTTCATGCCTGTAATCCCAATAGTTTGGGAGGCTCAGGCGGGCGGATCCGCTGAGATCAGGAGTTTGAGACCAGCCTGGCCAACATGGTGAAACCCCATCTCTACTAAAAATATAAAAATTAGCTGGGTGTGGTGGCACACATCTGTGATCCCAGATACTTGGGAGGCTGAGGCATGAGAATCACTTGAACATGGGAGGTGGAGGTTGCAGTGAGCAGAGATTGTACCACTGCACTCCAGCCTGGGCATAGAGTGAGATTCTGTCTCAAAAAAAAAAAAAAAAAAAAAGAAAAAAGAAAAAAGAAATAGAAAAAAGAAACAACAAATAGAAAGCATGAAGTTATAGATTTAAACTCAAATATACCAATATTGTATTAAATGTATAAACACAAAATGCCCTAGTTAAAAAACAAAAATGGTCAGACTGGATTAAAACTATGTAACTACATGTTCTTTAGAAGTGGCACACCTAAAATATAAATATATCAAAAGTTCAAAGTAAAGGGATTAGAGAAGATCTATCTGGAAAATATTAACCAAAGTGTGGATATATTAATATCAGACAAAAATGACTTTAAGGCAGAAAATAATACTAGATATAAAAATCACTTCATAACAATAAAACTTCAACAAACAAATATATTACAGTACCAATTTTGTATGTATAAATAGTATGGCCTAAAATATATAAAGCAAAAATGATAAAATTAAACAAATAGATCAATTCAAACCATAAAGGGACATTCCAGCACCTCATCTCAGTAAGTGATAGAGTAAGCACACAAAATACGAGTTTGGATACAGAAGATTCAAACAAAATGAACAAACAATCTAAATTTATACATGTATGTATACAGGTGGTCTCTGTCTTATGATTTTTTGACTTTACCACGGGTTTTTCAGGATGTAACCACATCGTAAGTCTGGGAGCTCCTCACAGCTAGTGATGGGGTTATGGTTTCTACTAAATGTATATTGCCTTTACATCATTATAAAATCAAAATATCATTAAGTCAAACCATCATAAGTTGTAGATGCCTGCCATTTTGCCAGCATTAACTGCATTTTCACCTTACGATAAATTTATTAGGATATAACTCCACTGTAAGTCAAGGAACATTTGTACATATATGTACATACACAGTGCCTAAAAACTGCAGAAAACACATTCTTTTCAAGCACACACAGAGTATTTACAAAAACTGACCATTTACCTAACCATTAAGCAAATCTCAACTTATTTCAGTCTAAAATCAATTACAATGTTATAATTAAGCTAGAAATCAATTACTAAATAAGTTACTTAAAAAATGCCAAGAAAATCCCCATAGGTTTCAAAATTCAGAAATAACATTTTTACATCATTCATGAGTCAAAGAAAAAATCACAAGGGAAATTGGAAAACATTTTGAATTGTATAATAATAAAAATATTACATGTATTAGTGTTCTCCAGAGAACACGAATTTTTCATTTTCCATTAAGTCTCTGTGTTGGTATCTCCACATTAGATGAAGTGGCCACCTCTCCTAGGCTTCATGAACTTTCCTTGTACAGGAAAAGACCCCCACCAATCAGCACAGTCAGAGATTCTAGGGGCCTCTCAAAGCTTCATGCTAGTCCAGCCTGCTTGCTTTGTTCTTTTCAGCCCCTAGGCATGTAAGGTATGCCTGGTCACATCAGTGCACTGGGACAAGTTATACTGAAGCCGGTTCCATGGGTGATTCCCAGCAAAGTTGGATGGTTAGACACTTTGTCCAACTCTTTCTCTCCCCCAGGGAGAAGCTGAGAGCTGGAGATTTTTGTCTACTTGCTCTGCGCTGAACTTAGGAGAGGGAGGTCTATGGTGACTGCCAGCTAAAATCTCCACCTCTGGCCAGGCACGGTGGCTCACGCCTGTAATCCCAGCACTTTGGGCGGCCAAGGTGGGTGGATCACTTGAGGTCAGGAGTTTGAGAACAGCCTGGCCAATATGGTGAAATCCCGTCTCTACTACTACTAATAATAAAAAATTAGCTGGGTATGGTGGTGCATGCCTGTAGTCCTGGCTATTCAGGAGGCTGAGGCAAGAGAATCGCTTGACCCCAGGAGGTGAAGGTTGCAGTGAGCCGAGATTGTGCCACTGCCCTCCAGCCTAGGTGACAGAGCAAGACTCTGTTTCAAAAAAAGAAAAAAAAAAATCTCCATCTCTGCTCTCACTTGCCTCCAAATGGTTAGATAATGCCAGGTCCTGTCACCACTTTGGGATAGGCAAGTCAGAGGCCAGTCATTTTGGTAGCCCATGGAAAAGTAATGGTGTTAGATGCCTGGACCAACTCTTTCCCTCCTGACAAAGAAGCAGACCAGCTGTGGTTTTTGTGTGTTCACTCTGTAATGAGCTGGGGGGTAGGAACTATGGTATTTACCAGCCCGAGCCACTGTCTTAGTTCTCCCCAGCCGGCTATACTATGCTAAACCTGTCAGAGCTTCAAGACTAGCAAGATAGATGCCAGATCTTGGGGTAACCCCAGAGAAGTTGGGGCATTGAATACTCTTCCTCTCCCCAGATCAATTCTTTCTCTCCACAGAGGGAAGCTGAGAGCTGGAATTTTTAATCTGCTCACTCTGTGCTGCCTAGGGCAGAGAAGCATGATGTTGACCAGTCCAAGCTGCTATATCTATTTTCCTCCAGGTGGCTAGACTGTGCCAGGCCTGTGAGAGCTCCAACACTGGCAGGACAGAAGCCAGTCCTCTGGTGAGTCCCCTCAGAAAAGTTGGAGTTCTGTACACATGAACCAATTTTCTCTCTCCCATGGTTGAAGTTGGGAGCTAAAGGATCTATTTCTGATCATATGTTGTGCCCAGGAGTAGGGATTCTAGTAAGAGGGTTTCCTGAATCTCCATGCAGGCTTTGGTGAGTCTGGTTTTACATTTACCCAGAGAGCAGGAGTCTTTTGATCAGTTTCTGGATTTCTCATAAAGAGAATTTGTCCATGAATTATTGCTGAATCAGTATGCTTGTTGAGGGAAGGGGCATTCAGGGCTTCCTACTACTCCATCTTACTGGCATCACTCTCCAGATAGCTTTACATTTTAGGGAAGAAATGACTCAAGTCTTACAAACTTTTCTAGAGAACAGAGAAAGGAATGCTCTGCAACTTTTTAATAAAATTGGCATGACCTTCATATAAAAATCAAATAAGGACAGACATGAAAAATAAAAATTAGAGACCAATTTCACTCACAAAGAGAAATGCAAATATCCTAAACAAAATATTTACAAACCAAACCAAGTAAAGTAGGAAAAGAATAACATCATGACTGAGTTTTCTCCAGGATTGAAAGGTTGGCTTAAACCAAAAACTGGCCGAGCGCAGTGGCTCACACCTGTAATTCCAGCACTTTGGGAGGCTAAGACAGGCGGAACGCCTGAGGTCAGGAGTTTGAGACCAGTCTGGCCAAAATGGTGAAACCCCATCTCTACTAAAAACACAAAAATTTGCTGGGCATGGTGGTGCGTGCTTGTAGTCCTGGCTATTCATGAGGCTGAGGCAGGAGAATCGCTTCAACCCGGGAGGCAGAGGTTGCAGTGAGCTGAGATTGTGCCACTGCACTCCAGCCAGATTGACAGAGCAAATCTCAGAAAAAAAAAAAAAATCAATAAATAACTCCATCAATATAATTCAACACATTAGCGACATAAAGGAGAAAAAAAAATCATATGATCATCCCAACAAAACAAAACATAAAACCTCTTAACAAATGAGCCATAGATGAGGGCTTCCCAAATCTGATGTATGTTATCTGTACTGGGTTGAATATTGTCCCCTCCAAAATTCGTGCCCATCATAGAGCCTCAGAATGCAACCTAATTTAGAAATTAGGTCTTTGTAGATATAGTCAAGTTAAGATGAGGTCATAATGGATAAGATGAACTTTAATCCAATGACTGGTGTCCTTATAAGAAGAGGGAAATTTGGACACAGACACAGATAGTTGAACACCATATGAAGACAGAAGACAGTAATAACACCATGCAATGACAGAGGCAGAAATTGGAGTGATGAACCTACAAGTTAAGGATTACTGGCAAACATTAGAGTCTAGGAAGAATCCTCTGCTAAAGTCTTCAGAGAGAGCATAGCTTTATCGACACCTTGATTTTGGACTTCCAGCCTCCAGAACTATAAGTGTATACATTTCTGTTGTTTTAAGCCATCCAATTTGTAGTACTTTGTTATAGCATCCCTAGGGAACTAATACCGTATCTATACAACAACAACACAAAAAAAACCCTAAAGCAAACATCATACTTAATGGCAATTTATGGTAGCTTTACCTTTTAAATCTGAAACACCACTTTAATTCAACATAGTAGTTGAATTATTAGACAAAATAAGACAAGAAATATATAAAGCATATTGAAAAAGAAGAAACATAATTGTCAACTTATATAATTGGATATGCAGACAACCCAGAAGAATTTATAAGCAAATTATTACAATTATTAAGAGACTTTAGCAAAGGTAGCTGTGTGTGTATATATATATATATGCCATATGAGCATATATATATGGCATATATATACATATGGCGCATATATATATGGCATATATATATATATATATATATATATATATATGCGCCTCTGAGACAGGCTCCGCACTAAGGAGAAACTGCTGAGAGTACAATAAAAAACTGAACAAGACAGTGACAACAAAGATGAAAGAAAAGGTATAGATCAGTGTTGTCCAATAGAGTTCTGTGATGGTGGAAATGTTCTATATTTGTGCTATTCAATAGAATGGTCATTAGTCACACATGGCTATTTAGCACTTGAAATGTGGCTACTGCCATTGAAGAAATAAATTTTTATAACTTTATTTAATTTTAATTAATTTAAATTTAAATGTACATAGCCACACATGCCTCATTGCTATCACACTGGACAGTGTGGGTGTACACCAAAAGACAGGGAGAAGCAGAGCCAGGAAATCTCAGAAAAAAAGTTGCCTTATTTTTAAACACTAACAAACCAAACCAAACCGAAAACAAGAAAGGGAGCTCTGTGAAGTAGTAACACTTTCTAAATGTCTACCTTTTTATAAGTTAAGGAAAACTAATTTCACATCAAAATGAGAAACAGTAAAGCTTTAAGGTAAATACTCTAAAAAGTTGTAAAAAAAAAAAAAAAAGGCAGCAGCAGCAAAGTATCCCCACAGAAAATGAAAGCATGTCACAAAAATGTGCTTTAAAAAAAGGTCAAAATCATAACTGACTATTTCAAAATGAGCTAAACACATTTAAAAATGATACAAGATATGAAAGATCAACATAAATAAGAATTAGAGGCGGGGCATGGTGACTCACACCTGCAATCCCAGCACTTTGGGAGACTGAGGAGGGCGAATCACCTGAGGTCAGGAGCTCTGCCTGGCCAGCCTGGCCAACGTGGTGAAACCTCATCTCTACAAAAATACAAAAATTAGCCAGGCATGATGGTGGGTGCCTGTAATCCCAGCTACTCGGGAGGCTGAGGGAGGAGAATTGCTTGAACCTGGGAGGCGGAGGTTGCAGTGAGCCGAGATAGCACCACTGCACTCCAGCCTGGGCAACAGAGCGAGACTCAGTCTCAAACAAACAAACAAACAAACAAACAAAACCATAGTAATAATTAGAAAAACTCAGAAATGAGGTGGTAGAGCTAAGGAAAATATTAGAAGTAAAAGAAGTAATTTCAGAAATGAAGACTAACAAGAAGAAAGTCAAAAGTAAATAAATACAGCCAATAATGCCAAAAGAGACTAAAAGTCAAAAAGAAGAAAAAATTTGAAGTTAAGAAGGAATGAAGATAATGTATATTTTACCACAGTAAAAGATAAACACTAAAAAATCAAGATACCCAAAGTGATCTACAGATTCAATGTAATCCCTGTGACAATTCCAAGGGCATTTTTTTTTCATAAATACAAAAACCCATCCTAAAATTCATATGAAGTTTCAAGGGATCCTGATTTCAAGACTTAGCTATGAAGATATAGTAATCAAAACAGTATAGTACTGAGATAAGGACTGACATATAGACCAATGGAATGTAATAGAGAGCCCAGAAATAAACCCTCACATATATGGTGAAATGGTTTTTGACAAGGGTTCCCAAACTATTCAATGGGAAAAGGACAGTCTTTTCAACAAATGGTGCTGGGAAACCAGGATATCCACATGCAAAAGAAAGAAATTGGATCTTTACCTTATATCACACATAAAAATTAACTCAACATGGATTAACGGTGTAAACATAAGAGCTAAAACTACACAAGTCTTAGAAGAAAACACATGCGAAAATCTTCATGACATCGGATTTGGAAATGATTTGGATATGACACCCAAAGCACAGTCGGCAAAAGAAAAATCAGATAAATGGGCCTCATCAAAAATTTTTAAAAATCTACTGCTCTTCAAAAGACACTAAGAAAAAGACAACCCACAGAATGTGAAAACATATTTGCTAGTCATATTTTGGTAAGGGGTTAATATCTGAAATATATAAATAATTCCTACAACTCAACCACTATAAAATACAAACCCCAATTAAAAATGGGCAAAGGACTTCAATAGGCATTTCTCCAAAGAAGATACACAAATGGCCAATAAGCACATGAAAATATGTTCAACATCACTGGTCATTAGGGAAATGCAAATCAAAAACACAATAAGCAAACACTTCAAACCCATGAGGATGGCTTTTGTCAAAAAACCTAAAAATAGTAAGTGTTGACCAGGATGTGGAGAAATTGGAATACTTGTGTATTACTGGTGGGAATGTAAAATGGTACAACCATTGTGGAAAAAAGTATGATGATTGTTCAAAATGTTAAACATAGAATTACCATATGATCCAAAGATTATATTATTAGGTAAATACTAAAAAAAACCCTGAAAGCAGGAACTCAAAAAGATACTTGTAATATCTATGTTCATAGAAGTATTTACTCATAATAGCCAAAATGTCAAAGCAACCCAAGTGTCCAATGAATAGATGAATGGATAAACAAAATGTGGTACAGTTATGTGTCACTTAACAACAAGGGTACATTCTGAGAAATGTTCCATTAGGCAATTTCATCTTTGTGCGAACACCGTAGTGTACTTACACAAACTTAGATGGTATAGCCTACTATACACGACTATATGGTATAGCCCATTGCTCCTAGGCTACAAATCTCTACAGCATGTGACTGTACTGAATACTGTAGGCAATTTTAATGGTAAGTATTTGTATATCCAAACATATCTAAACCTAGAAAAAGTACAGTACATATAGAGTATAAAAGATAAAAAATGGTACACCTGTATAGGGTACTTACATGAATGGAGCTTGTAGGACTGGAAGTTGCTCTGGGTAAGTTAGTGAGTGGTGAGTGAATGTGAAGGCCTAGGATATTACTGTATACTACTATAGACTTTATAAACACTGTATACTTAGGCTATGCTCAATTTATAAAATGATATTTTTCTTTCTTCAATAATGTAGTTTACTGTAACTTTATTTATTTATTTATTTATTTATTTATTTATTTATTTTAATTATACTTTATGTTCTAGGGTATGTGCACAACGTGCAGGTTTGATACATATGTATACATGTGCCATGTTCGTGTGCTGCACCCATTAACTCGTCATTTACATTAACTTTATAAACTTTTTAACATTTAAAAAACTTTTTGAGTATTTTGTAATAACACCGAGCTTAAAATACAAACATTGTGCAGTTATACAAAAATATTTCCTTTTTATATCCTTATTCTATAAGATTTTTGATTTTTAACATTTTAAAATCTTTTTTGACTTTTCAAACTTTTTTGTTAAAAACTAAGACATGAGCAAACACATTAGTCTAGACCTACACAGGGTCAGGATCATCAGTATCACTGTCTTCTACCTCCACATCTTGTCCCACTGGAAAGTCCTCAGGGGCAATAACATGCATGGAACTGTCACTTACTATGATAATGCCTTCTTCTGGAATACTTCCTGAAGGACCTGTCTGAGGCTGTTTTATGGTTAATTTTGTTTTATGTGCTCTAAAATAGCAATAAAAGGTTGGGCGTGGTGGCTCACACCTGTAATCCCAACACTTTGGGAGGCCAAGATGGGAGGATCACCTGAGGTCAGGAGTTCAAGACCAGCCTGGCCAACATGGTGAAATCTCGTCTCTACTAAAAATACAAAAAGTATCCGGGTGTGGTGGTACACGCCTGCGATCCCAGCTACTTGGGAGGCTGAAGCAGGAGAATCACTTGAACTCAGGAGGTGAAGGTTGCAGTGAGCTGAGATTGTACCACTGAGACTCCGTTTCAAAAAATAAAAGAAAATAAAACAAAATAGCAATAAAATATAGTATAGCAAGTACTAGGTGATAGGAATTTTTCATCTCCATTATAATCTTATGGGACTACTGTTGTATATGTGTTCCATCATTGACTAAAATGTTATATGGCACGTGACTGTATATACATACAATGAAATATTATTCAACCTTAAAAAAGAAGGAAATCCTGACACATGTTGCAACATGGATGAACCTTGAGGACAATTTGCTAAGCCAGACACAAAAGAACAAATACTACATGATCCAATTTATATTAAGTACTTACAATAGTCAAGATCATAGAGACAGAACATAGAATGGTAGTTTCCAGGGACTAGGGGGAGGGGAAATGGGGAATTTTTATTTAAAGGGTATAGTGTTTCAGTTTTGCAAGATAAAAAGAGTTCTGAAGACAGATGGTGGTGGTGGTTTTACAACAATGTGCCTGTACTTAATGCCACTGAACTGTATACTTAAAATGGTTAACTGTAAATCACTTTCAGTGGTAAATTTTATGTTATATATATATATTTTACCACAATTGAAAAAAATCAATTGAATTTCTATATGTTAGCAATGAAAAACTGGAAATTGAAATTAATAGACCAAGATCATTTGCAATATCATCAAAAACATAAATTCTTTAGGATAAAGTTAACAAAATATATACAAGATTTTTGTGCTTGAAAACTACAAAATATTGATGAGAGAAATTAAAGAAGACCTAAATAAGTAGAGATCTACACTGTATTAATGGATTGGAATACTTATTAATACTGTTAAGATGTTAACTGTCTCCAAATTGATCTTTAAATTCAATGCAATCTCAATCGAAATTCCAGCAGGCATTTTTGTAGAAGTTGACAAGCTAATTTTAACATTTAAATGAAAATGTAGATAATCTAGAATAGTCAAAATGATTCCAAAAAGGAACAAAGGATTTACACAGCTTAAGTTTTCTACTTACTATAAAACTACAATGATCAAGAGAATGAGGTATTAGCATAAGAATAGATATCTAGAACCAATGAAATATAATACAGTCCAGAAACAGATCCAAACACTTATGACCAATTGATTTTTGACAAAAGTGCCAAGGCAATTCAATGGAGAGAGGATAGTCTTTCAATACTGGCGCTTGAACAACATGATGTCTACATGGAAAAAAAAATGAAACGATCTATTTCTCACACACACACACACACACACACACACTTACTTTATTCAAGATAGATCACAGACCTAAACACAAAAGCTAAAAGTATAAAATTTTTAGAAGGAAGCATAGAAGAATTATTTTGCCATTTTGATGTAAGCAGAGATTTCTTAACTAAGACACAATAAGACATAAACCATAAAAGAAAAATATAATAAATTTGATTTCATTAAATGAAAACCCATAACATATCTAGTAGAACAGTTAAAACTTAAAAGATTGGAAATGCCATATGTTGACAAGGATGTGGATGAACTGGCATTCTCATTCATTGCTGGTATGCTGGTAGGTATGTATAAAGGTACAGCTGCTTTGGAAAACAGCTTGACAGTTTCTTATAAACTTAAAAATACACTTATCATATGATCCAGCAATTTCATTTCTAGAAACTTTGGTTTCTCCAAAGAGAAACCAAAACAAACACCCACACAAAGACCTGTACTTCAATGTTCATAGTAGCTTTATTCATAATAGCCTCAAACGAAAACAACAAAAATACCCATTAGCAGATGAACAGATAAACAAATTGTGGTATATCCACACAATGGACTACTACTCAGCAATTAAAAAAAAAAAAAAAAACTATTGATATATTCAACAACAAGGGTGATTCTCTAAAATTCTAAACTTGAGTGAAAGAAGCCAGATTTTAAAAACAGGTGAAGTACATACCATATAATTCCATTTATATGAAACTCTACGAAAGATAAATCTAACCTATAGTTTTGGAAAGCATGCCAGTCATTGCCTGGGGCTGGAAGTGGAGGTGAGGATCGACTGGGAAGGAACACAAGGAAATCTCTTGGGATAATGGAAGTCTTCTATATCTAGACCATGGTAGTGGGTAAATTTGGGGTATAAATTAGTCAAAATCATCGAACTATACCTAAAATGAATGCATTTTTGTATGTAAATTATATTTTTATAAATTCATTTTAAAATAAATTAGTAATGCCTTGTAAGGGTTCCTTTAGTTTTAAAATTCAGTGATTAATGAGCCTAGTCCCCCACAAAATCCTCTTTGACTATAATAAATTTTATCAGGTTATACTGATATTTTAGAAAAATGTGGGCAGAAGATACCTCAAAGTTCTCGTAGTCAAAAAATTCTTCTGATGCTTGAATCTCCTCTATAACATTTATACCAAGTCACTCAGTCTTTACTTAAATATATTCAAGAAGAGAGAATTCACTCTATTTTAAGAAAATCCATTTCAGTGTTTTGGTATGTCAAATCATTAGAAAGGGTTTCCTTATGATAATCCAAAATCTCACTCTTTGTAGGTCTCAACCAAGGAAACACTCATGAAATAAATTTAATTTCTTTACTCCCTGACAGTCATTCAAACATTAGAAAAAAGCTATCATGTTCTCCTAAATCTTCCATTTCCCAAGTTTAACATCCACACTTCCTTTAACTGTTCTTCAAATAAGATGGTGTTTAGTGCTCTCACCATCCTGAGTGCCTTCCTCTTGGCACACTTGGGTTTGTCAATATCCTCCTTCATAAGTGGTGCCCCTCAATCCAATACAATACAGATGCTCCTCAACTCATGATGGGGTTACATCCTGATAAACCCATAGTAAACTGAAAATATCCTAAGTAGGAAGTGCATTTTCAACTTATGATGGATTTATCCAGACATAACCCCATGGTAACTTGAGGAGCTTATTGAATGAGTATTGCTTTCATACTATCATAAGATTGATAAATCCTAAATCAAACCCTTGTAAGTCAAGAGCTGTCTATACAGTTGTTCCCTAGTATCTGTAGAGGATTGGTTCCAGGACACCCTCAGATATCACAGCCTGCAGATGCTCAAGTTCCTTATAGTAGTTGCATATAACCTACACACATCCTTTTGTATACTTTAAATAATCTCTAGATTACTTACACTTAATACAATGTAAATGTTCTGTAAATAGTTGTTACACTGTATTGTTTTATATTTGCATTATTTTCTATGTTGTATTGCTATTTTTTAAATTTTTTTTTTCTGAATATTTTCAGTCTGTGTTTGATTGAATCTGTACTTCAGATATATTCTAACCAGAGCAGAATAGAGGGTAATTGCCACTTTTTCTCCTTCTATACATTAAATCTCTATTGATTCAACCTAATTTGAGTAAACCCTCTTAGTATTTTTGGCTTATGCAGTGCTTATAGTCAATCAAATGTACAAGTGATTCACATATGCTGCTGTTAAAGCCGTATTTTATCTATTTTGTTCTTGTACAATTGGTTTTGGGGATCCAATTAGAGGATGTTTTGTTGTTTCCTGTTTGTCTTGGTCTTGCTAGAATAGGCTCATCATTTTAACCTATTAAGGTCCCTTAAGATCTGACTCTATCTTCTAACAAATCAGTTACTCTTTTCAGCTTCACATCATATGTACATTCAATCAATATTCACAAATGTCCTCATCTATATAATCCTATTCTAAGTTCATCTGGTATATACCACACAATGATGAGTGATTGAACAGTATTTTATTGTTTTCTAATTATTTTATATATGTAAATATTGTTTCTGCATTAATATTTTAGGCTCACTTACAGAATAGATCATGTCTTCTACTTATTCTATAGTGCTTGGCACAGATTAGACATTCAATATTTGTTGACTTGAAATCTCAATTAGGGTATTTTTACAGTACAGCTGTATCAAATGAGTCACAGCTGACCTTCATCTGATGTTTCTTTAGTGCTTTTTTTTTTTTTTTTTTTTTTTTACATCCATATAGGTGCATTTGTGGGAAAGGTACATCTACCTAAGAATTACAAAACAAAACTCAGAATCAGTCAAGCACAAGCTGATGAAGTACAGAGGCCACAGTGCCATCTAGTGAATATCACTAGTTTATGTCTGCTGGTCCCAAGCTCATTTTTGGTCCTATAATAGAAGGGCATGATTTTTCGAACTTTATATGGTAAAGAGAAACAATATATAATCAGCACATGAGACGTAACTGTCTTCACTTTAGGTCACATATTCTATGAATAGTCTCATCTTTGTGGCTGTTGTAAGTCTTATGGCCATTCTGTGGTTTGAGAGTGTGGTTCAGTTTTATCAAACTATAGTAGTACTAATGACATTCATGTACCTAAACTGCAGTTGCAAGCTGAGGATGAGACTTCTGTACTGAGCTAAAGAGTACCCAATTGTGCATTCCCATTAACTTACACAGATTATCACCAAAACAAGTCATTATCCATCTGTCAACTAACATTAAGGTTTTATTATGGTTTGCAGCAAAATCCCAAGGTGTGATAAATTGCTTCTGTATTTAGAACCCAAGTTCATTTCCCTCATCCTTAATCCATTCAAGCCTATGACTTGCACAAACCAAACATTTTTAAATCCTCAAAAATAATATAGCAAAATCATGCTACTGGGCTTAAGGCACTACAAACACCTCAAAGGCAGAGTCGATACCTATGAAACGACATTGTTCAATATTGTCTCATGCAAAGTACTGAAGATATCTGAATGGATAATAGCAATTTAAAAATTTGTATTTATACAATTTAGAAAACAAACCAAAGAAATGATCTATAATTAGCACTGTTATCTCAAAAAGATTTTGCCAAGTGTGTGAGCTAATGAATCTGTAACCTAATCTACTAAAAGTTCAGAGGAATCTATTTCCCAACTCCTTTGGCCTGCCTGCCCAAATTAACTTCTGACCTATGATTCAATATTTCATTTTAAATCAAAATAAAATGTGTTCTCCTCACCCTCAAAAGAGAAAAGAGCTGAGCTGGAGAAAGTTATAGTGGGATGATTTTTAATAATACAATCCCATTCAGTTCTGATAATCAAAGAGCACTCACAGATCTTAATCACTATTAATTTCCAATTATGCATAGTAGCAAGGACAGAAATAGCATGAGGAAATGGAATTCCTTTATCAGAGGAAGTTGATTGACAGGTATTTATTGAGTCTCTATAACTATTTTTAATGTAATGAGCATCTACTATGCATTAGGCACTATGCTGGGTACAAGGGCAAATAAAGATAAGATATGGTCTCTATCCTCAAGGAGGTGACTGACAGTCCAATAGATGACTAAGACAGGTATAGAAATAACTAAAATATAATGCAGAAAGTAAGTATCTGGGGATAAACAGAACTGTTACAAAGTCTTGGAGGAAAGGCAAGACAAGGAAATTTCCTCAGGAAGCTAAGAATGTCATTAAGAGTTAGGCTTTGAAAAAGGGAATTTTAAGCTAGGCTTTGAAAAGGGAATTTTTAGGTATGCAGGAAAGAGGTAATTTGCAATCAAGAAGCATGAAAAAAGATACTGAGGTAGAAAACATAGATCATGGCTAAGAAGCAGCAAGTACTCCAGTTGAGGACAAACATAGTATACAAGGAAATAAAACAGAAACAGTTTCCATGAAAGTAGGTTGTTATAAACCCAGGAAGCCCCTTGGATTATGTCTCCTGACATGAGTCTACTTCCCTTTGACTTTCTGCTATGTTTTGATCCAGCACAAAAGCCCTCACCAGAAGCCAAGCAAATGCCGGCACCATGGCCCTTGAACTTCCCAGCCTGCAGAATCATGAGCTTAAATAAACCTATTTTCTTTATAAATTACTCAGTCTTAGGTATTCTATTATACCAACACGAAACAGACTAAGACACCACTACTTCCCTGATCACATCTCCTAATTGCCCTAATGTTCCCTCGGCTCTAGCCACAGTGGTCTCTTTGCCATTCTTTAAATACCCTAGGGCCTTTGCAGTTGTTATTCCCTCCATCTGGAATGCTCTTTTTCCTCAGGTCTCTACTTAAAAACAATCTTCTCAGTGAGGACTTCCCTGACCACTCTATCTAAAATTTCAACCATTCACCCTCCTCCAAAACATTTAATGTCACCCTTTCCTGCTTAGTTTTCTCCTTAGCACTTATCAATATTTAATATACCAGGAGTCAACAAACTATAGCCTTTGGGCAAAATCTGGCCCACCATATTTTTTGTACAGTTCATAAGTTAAGAACAATTTTACATTTTAAGTGACTGAAATAAATCAAAAGAATCATATTTTATGACACATGAAAATTACATGAAATTCAAATTTCAGTATTCCAAAATATAGTTTTATTGGAACACAGCCATACCAATTTGATTACATACTGTCTATGGCTACTTTCAAGGCACAACAACAGAGGTGATTAGTTTCAACACAGACTGTATGGCCTGCAAAACCTGAAATATTTACTGTGGTTCTTTACAGAAAGTTTGTTGACCCCTATAATATAACATAATACTTATTTATCTTTTTATTGTTTGCCTCTCCCAGTGAAAAATAATGGGGACAGCAGTATTTGTCCATGTGGATAAAGGTTTTTATATATTTTATTCATTACTATATCCCCAGTGCCTACAACAGTACTTAACACATAGGAGACAATAAATAAATATTTTTTAATGAATGAACACTAAAAAATATAGACAGTACTTTTGGATTAGAAAGTTTGGCAACAAAAAGAAGGATACAGAACTGAAGTTTGAGGAGGATTACAAAGTTGAAGGAAGATTTTTGGATAAAGAAGACTTCAAGGTAATTATATTAACAGGAGAAAGAAACAGTAGGCCGGGCGCGGTGGCTCACGCCTGTAATCCCAGCACTTTGAGAGACCGAGGCGGGCAGGTCATGAGGTCAGGAGTTCGAGACCAGACTGGCCAACATGGTGAAACCCTGTCTCTACTAAAAATACAAAAAATTAGCCAGGCATGGTGGCCCATGCCTGTAATCCCAGCTACTTGGGAGGCTGAGACAGGAGAATCACTTGAGCTCGGGAGGTGGAGGTTGCAGTGAGCTGTGATAGCACCATTGCACGCCAGCCTAGGCAACAAGAGTGAGACTCCGTCTCAAAAAATAAATAAATAAATAAATAAATAAATAAATAAAAGAAAACAAAAGAAACAGTAGAGAATGATAGAGAATTATTAAACAGCTAGGGTTGGGATCTGTAGATTAAGGTCCCCAGACAAAGTTACTTCTTTCTCGTAGGTAAGAGAAAAGAAAGGATGGGTGAAGAGGTGAGAAACTGATGAAGTTCATGTCAGTGGCTACAAGCTCAGCAAATCACACAATAAGGTCTTTTGCTGCAACAAAGGAGAAAGCATGGGTGCTTAAGGCAGAAAAAGATGTTTTGGAATTACCACTGTGGGGAATGTGATTAAAAACTCAACAAGAGTCAGTATTGACTACCTAGCTGGAAAAACATGAAATTTTAGCAGATCCAATAAACATGGTTTCATAAATTTTCCCAACAAAGCTCAAGCAGCTCAAAGGAAGGAGTGAAGAAAGACAATGAAAGTTAACAAAGGTCAGACACTGGTGAGGTGGGATTATTAAAATATGATGGACTGTGTATTTTTTTCATCTTTCTGTCTGTCCTAGTGCATAAGAGGATATTCATTGCATATGGAGGGTATCCAATCAATGTCTGCTAAATTCAAGACAAGAAGGATGAAATGGAGAAATATACTGACAGTAATCAACAAAGTTACCTTGAACATATTCAAAATATCCTTTGGCTTCACCACTAATCTGGCCATAAATGATACAGTTACATATTGAGTACACATCATTAAAATACGCCTGGTTTACTGTTCTCCTATTCTTCCTAACCTCACTATTAATACCACTTGAATTTCCAGTTATAAACTCAGTCCTATACTAGGCTCTAGGACCAAACTTGACATTAGAAGAGATGTAAGTAGCATTGCTTCAAGTCTCAGAAAACTGTATCTAGTCAACTTGTATTCCTCTTCTGGTCACTGCTTCCCTGTTTGGCTCTATGCAGGGGCTATGCTCTTAAAAACAGTCTCATATCCTGGTCCTTTTAGGTTTGGAGATCTGCTTTGCTCTTTCTAGTATGTCTGCACACACTCCCAATCCTCAAAGATTTGTGTACTGTCTCAGAGTCCAAATCTCTGTGATTGAAACCCTGTTCCCTGCTGTTATATTTACGTGATGTCAACCACCTGTGTGCTTGACTTAGAGAATATTTCCAACATTTAGATTTCTCTCATTGCCATGCTCTGCCTATCTGCCCATTAGGATACCATGATGTCAGCTGCTTGGGTGAGTTGAAGGCAACTATACCTTGTTCGTCTCTGTAACCTCAGAGCCTAGCACAATGTCTGGTACTGTGTTCTTTCTTTCTTTCCTGACTGGCTGATTAGATATCCTCCCTTGGCCTGTAAATGCACCCATTCCCCAACTAGCATGTCTACATCCAGATATAGGTCCTTCCCAAGCTGCCTGGCTCACTGTGTCATAAATCATGGAAGTTATAAAAGCTCTGTGATTGCCTTCTTTATTGGTCTTTAAGTAAACAGTAGGCAACTACCTTTCTGAAACAGTGCTGTCCTGTGCAGAATTAGGTAACAAAATCTACATGATCATCTTCCTTTTAGATCTTAAACTGTAGGTAACTATTTTCTGAAACAGTTAAATGCTAGCCTGTGCAACACTATGATGAATTAAGCAACATTTCAAGTTCTCTTCCAGGGCTGTGAATTTATAACATATAAACTAAATAGCAAATATTTTCTTGAAAGAAAATCTAAAGTATTTAACTCAGATAAACAACCCTTCAAAAATAAACCTTCAAAGAAAATATCTGGAATCATTACCCTTAATCAACTAGGTGAACAAAGGTTAGACCTGTCATTTAAAACTTGAAAGGCAACAAAAACCTTTATATTTCATTTGGGTCCACACTTGTCTTTCCAGCTCTTTGTCCTTCCAAGAGCCAATACCCCTCATTATGTGTATACCATATGATACCCAAAGGAAGAAATGTCCTAATTGCTTTGGAAAGTATTTACTTTCTATCTTTAAACAAGCTTTTATCTTCTTTACCTTCTAGAATTTTGTCCTGATAAGAAATCAGTTAAAGAACATTTTCTAGGGTGGTTGGAAAGGCAAGAGATAACCTAGAAAGTGAAAGAATGGCCACTTCATCCAAGTATTTGGTCTCAATGAATGCTTGACAAAAATGTGTACTTCAAAATTTAGTTTGCTGCAAAGGACAATATTACAGATGGTTAGTAGCAGATAACTTTGTTCAGGAGTTCCAATGGTATATTACCTTTCAGAATAGGGTGTGAAAAATAAAGGGTAAGTAATAGAATTAATAGTATTCCAAAGTCTCTCTTTCTTTGGGAAGTTTCACTCAATGCTTTCAGTATGAAAATCAAGAAAATGTCAATTTGACCTTGTTCTATTTGAGGGAACTCTCAAACATCCTAAACTAACAGCCAAGAAGTCACAGTAGGGCATTTATCTCTCTGCCACTGCACATAAGAACATTTGCTACCTCTGAAAATAGATAAATCAAAGGACCTTATCAAGTTGTTGCAAATTCAGGTAACAGCAAGCCATGTTCCTCTGCAGCTTGGCGAAGTCCAGATCCATTTCATCAGGTGAATAAAACCTCAGAGAATAATAGTACCATTGTAGAGCATCAGCGTAATTTTGTACCTAAAGTTTAAAAAGAAACAACAAAATCACAGCGACGTTGCTACCCTACCTTTCCCAAGTCACCTCTAGAAACAAATAAAACAAACCTGCACGTTATGCACATGTACCCTACAACTTAAAGTATAATAATAATAAATTAAAAAAAAAAAAAAGAAAGAAAAGAAAAAAAAAAAAAAAAAAAGATGCTGTTGGTTTCTTTTTTAGGCAACCAAAACACAATATCCTTTATACTGGGTTCTAAGTGCATTTTATTATCAGTCTTTGTCAACATAAGTTTTAGATAAAGTGGCAATCAATATTCTTTCTTCTTCCTACACATTAGAAATTTCACGCATAGGATGAAGACTCTAAGAGTGTAGTGAACCACCCCAGAAAACTTAAAATATATTTTAAAAGTTATTAAAACAACAACGATAAAAATTTTGAAAGAGAACACCCATAATTCACCGTGTTGATGTAGCTATTTTCATTTATCTATGTTCAATTTTAACTTTATTCTTTTGTATATTTACCTAGTTGTAATCATAGCTTATATAGAATTTCATGTACTATTCTTTCCATTTAATTTTGTTTTGTACATATTAATCTATGTTGCTATGTAGTCTTCACAGTAATCAATTTTAAGAGATACATAACATTTAATCAAATATATAATGATTTTCTTAATGTTAGCTAGTTAGTGAATTTGCAGGGTTTTTACTATTGTAATTGATTCTGCTGTATTTTTATACAAAAGTACTTTTTTCTCTTGAGTAACTTTAAAATTTTCAATGGTAAGAAGCTAGCTAGGGAAAATCTGATAGAAATAACCTGGATAATTATTTCTTAATCTAAGAAAACTGAGACTGCTTATAAACCAAGGTAAGGTAAATGACTCCCTCGTACCCTATCAAGAAGCTTCATATTTTCCAATTAAGAATAGGAGCCATTAGGACCTTCAAAGAATAAAACATCCTCTTCAACTAGAAATAATTGTCCTGAATAGGTAAAACACTGCCTTTGACTATTACATTAGTCATAGTAGATTAGAAACATGTCATATTAGAAATAGTCAATTAGAACTAAGACTACATTCCTTTCCAGTGTTGGAAGTGGATGTTTTAAGAAAATTATTCAGCAAGACTGGAAAATGAGAGGAAAGAAAAATAATCAATAGAAGAATGGGAATTCTGAAGTAGTTCTTCACCTATTAAGTAAAAAAATAAAGGCTTTCTAAAAGAAAATACGAGTATCATTCTCTCTTGCAGTGCCTAACCATAAGGCCTAGGTCTCTACATGCTCTTATAAGGGATTCTCTTTCCTTCTCTTGGGTCTAATTCTTTGTTTCTCAAACTTTGTTCCCTTTTTTCTCTTCACATCTTTCTCCTATAAAACCTACCATAACATTTTTTGGAAAACAGTTTTATTGAGGTACAATTGACATACAAAACGCTATGCATATTTAAACTGTACAATTATATATATATATATATATATATATATATATATATATATATATATATAGCTAAAACCATCAACACAGTCAAGGGAGTGAACACATCCATCACAACCAAGTTTTCTTTGTAATCCCTCAATCCAGCTCATTCTGGTCTTTCATCCCCCAAGCAATTATGGATATGCTTTCTGTAACTATTAATTTTTATTTTATAGGCTTTTGTAGAATTCAATCATCTAATATGTAATAATACTTTTTTGCCTGGCTCCTTTCACTCAGCAAAACAGTTTCTAGATTTATCCCCATTATTGTATCTATCAATAGTTCATTCCTTTTCATTGCTGAGTAGTATTTCATTGAAGGATATACCAGTTTGTTTATCCACTCATTTGTTGATGGACATTTGGCTGTTTCCAGTTTTTAACTATTACAAATAAAGCTGCTATCAGCTTTTACATGCAAGTTTTTGTATGGATAAATAATTCCTTTTCTCTTGAGTACATACATAGGATTGAAATGGCTGGATCACATGGTAGGGGCAAATTTAACATTTTAGAAAACTGCCAAACTATTTTCCAAACTGTTTGTACTACCTTATATTTCCACCATGAAGTTACAGTTCCTCAATATCTTCATCAGCATTTGGTATGGTTAATCTTTTCCATTTGGTTTTTCTAAGAATGATGTATTGGTATCTCCTTGGGGTTTTCATTTGCATTTCCCTAATGACTCATAAGTCATCTTTCTTTGTGTGTGCTCATTGTCATGCACATATCCCTCTTTGGTGAAATGTCTGTTCATATCCTTTGCTAATTTTTGAGTTGTTTTTCTTCATGTGTTGAGTTTAGAGAGTTCGTTTGAGCTATTAGCCCATTATTGTACACATGGTATGAAAATTTTTCCCCCAGTCTGTAGCTTTTTTCATCCATTAAACGGGATCTCTTTTTTTTTTTTTTTAAAGTATAATTTTCGCTTTATTTTCTTCAGAGGATAGCTTTTTTTCAGTCCTTAAGGACTCAGCTCCATATGTAGGCTTTGGTGGAGGTTGGTGGGCAGCACCCACAGGTCTACATCAGGGTTGGGGTGTTTGGTTCTTACGGGCTTCACAAGATTGATTCTGGACTACCTTGCTGCAAATGGTGCAACTCATGGAGTAATGTAGCTTCACAAACAGCTTGGGAAGCACATAGACATCAAAGACACTGGCTTCAGATATTTCCCTGATAGTTGTGGCCTCTACTATGTTCTGTTGTTTTCTTTGTTTTTAGTTTTTGAGACAGGATCTTGCTCTGTGACCCAGGCTGGAGTGAAGTGGCATGATCACAGCTCACTGCAGGCTTAAACTCTTGGGCTCAAAGGATCCTCCTGCCTCAGCCTCCTGAGTAGCTGGGACTACAGGTGCATGCTACCACACCAGGCTAAATTTTTTATTTTTGTAGAGATGGTGTTCCTCTATATTGCCCAAGCTGGTCCCAAACTCCTAGGCTCGAGCAATCCTCCCGCCTCAGCCTCTCAAAGCACTGGGATTACACGCATGAGCCACCACACTTGGCTTTCTACTATATTTTGAATGATAAACTTCCTAACAGCCTTGTCTTTAGTCACATATCAGGTGCAGTTCATGCAGGGAATAGGCTGCACATGGCCATAGACCCTTCTGGCACAACTGCTGTGCCTTCTTTCTTTGTCAATCTTGGAGGTGAGGACCTGAGAGTGAACAGGACCTTTCACAGAGCAAAAGCTTTTAATTTTCATGAAATCCAGTTTATTAATTTTTCCTTTTATGCATCATGTTTTAAAATTTTATTTACTTATTTTTTAAAAAACCAGGTCTCTCTGTGTTGTCCAGGCTGGCTTCAAACTGCTGGGCTCAAGCAATCCTTCACCTTAGCCTCCCAAGTAGCTGGGACTATAGGAATGTGCCACTGCACCCTACTTGCATCATGTTTTTGAATTAAGTCTAGTAATTCTTTGCCTAGCCTAGATCCTGAAGATTTTCTCCTATGTATTTTTATAAAAGTTTTATAGGTGCACATTTTACATCTAATTTTGTAAGGTATTTAATTTTTGTATACAGTGTGAAGTTAAGATCAAGGGTTTTTTTTTTCTATGGATGTCCAATTTCTCCAGCACCATTAGTTGAAAACACCATCTTTTTCCATTGAATTACTTTTGTGCTTTCTCAAAAATCAGTTGAGCATATTTGTGTGGGATTATTTTTTGGTTTTCCATTCTGTTCCATTGATCTATGGTTCTGTCTCTCTAATGATACCACACAGTCTAGATCACTGTAGCTATATTAAAAGTGTTGAAATTGAATAGGGTAATTCTTTCTGTTCTATTGTCTCTCAGGACTGTTTTGACTATTTTCTTTTTATAATTTTTATTTTAGGTTTAGGGGTACATGTGAAGGTTTGTTACATAGGTAAACACATGTCACAGGGGTTTGTTGTACATATTATTACATCACCCAGGTATTAAGCCCAGTACCCAATAGTTATCTTTTCTGCTCCTCTCCCTCCTCCCATCCTCCACCCTCAAGTAGACACCAGTGTCTGTTGTTTCCTTCTTTGTGTTCATAAGTTCTTATCATTTAGCTCCCACTTATAAGTGAAAATATGCATTATTTGGCTTTCTGATCCTGTGCTAGTTTTCTCAGGACGATAGCTACCAGCTCCATCGTTGTTCCCGCAAAAGACATGATCTTTTCTTTTTTATGGCTGCATAATATTCTGTGGTGTATATGTACCACATTTTCTTTATTCAGTCTGTCACTGATGGGCATTTAGGCTGAGTCCATGTCTTTGCTATCGTGAATAGTGCTGCAACGAACATTTGCATGTATGTGTCTTTATGATAGAATGCTTTATATTCCTCTGGGTATATATCCAGTAATGGGATTGCTGGGTCGAATGGCAGTTCTGCTTTTAGTTATTTGAGAAATAGCCATACTGCTTTCCACAATGGTTGAACTAATTTACACTCCCACCAACAGTGTATAAGTGTTCCCTTTTCTCTACAACCTTGCCAGCATCTATTATTTTTTGACTTTTTAATAATATGTCTTGGCTATTTTCATTCCATTGTTTTATATATAAATTTTAGAATAATCTTGTCTCTCTATATTTTTCTGATGTTTTTGTTTATAACCAATTCATATCTTTATATTTAAAGTACATTTCTTTTAAGCAGTACATAAACTTGGGTCTTGCTCTTTTATCTAGTTTGACAATCTCTGCCTTTTCACTGGGGTCTTGAGGTAATTTTCACTTAATGTGGTTTTTAAAAAATATGCTTAGATGTAAATCTATCATCTTGCTATTTGTCTTCTATTTGTGCCACCGTTTTTGATCACTCCTTCCTTTTTCTGCCTTATTTTAGATTATTTGAATACTTTTATGATTTGATTTTATCTTATTTAAAAAAAACTCTTTGTTTTGCTATTTTAATGGTTGTTTTAGGGTACATAGTATATATGTTTAACTTATCATCATCTATCTTCAAGTGATGTTACACCACCTCACTTATGGTATACTTCCATTTCTCTCTTCTTGGCCTATATGTTCTAGTCATGCATCTTACTTTTACAGGTTATAAACTGTAGAATACAATGTTATTACTTTTGTTTAAGCAATAAACTATCTTTTAAAGAGATTGTAATAATAAGAAAAAATCTTATCTATTACTCATATAGTACCATTTCTGGTATTCTTTATTCATTTGTATATTCATATTTCCATCTGGTGTAAGTTTTCTTCTGCTCAGAGGACTTCCTTGTAATGTAGACCTTTGAGTGATTAGTTATTTCAGCTTTTAAATGTCTGGAAGATTATTTTGCTTTCATTTTTTAAAAACATATTTTTATTATGGTAAAAAACACATAACATAAAATTGACTAATCTGCAACCAATCTCCAGAACTTTTTCATCTAGTAAAACTGAAACTCTATACTCATTAAACAACTCCACATTTTCCCCTCCTCCTAGCCCCTGGAAACCTTCCTTCCTTCCTTCCTTCCTTCCTTCCTTCCTTCCTTCCTTCCTTCCTTCCTTCCTTCCCTCCCTCCCTCCCTCCCTCCTTCCTTCCTTCCTTCCTTCCTTCTTTCCTTCACAGAGTCTCGCTCTGTTGCCCAGGCTGCAGTGCAGTGGTATAATCTTGGCTCATTGCAACATGGGCCTCCTGGGTTCAAGTGATTCTCCTGCCTCAGCCTCCTGAGTAGCTGGGACTATATGTGTGCACCACCACACCCAGCTAATTTTTGTATTTTTAGTAGAGACGGGGTTTTACCATGTTGGCCAGGCTGGTCTCGAACTCCCGACTTCAAGTGATCCACCCACCTTGGCCTCCCAAAGTGCTGGGATTATAGGTGTGAGCCACCGCGTCCAGCCCATTCTACTTTCTTTCTCCACAGATTTGAACTCTAGGTACCTCATGTAAGTGGAACCATACAGTATTGCTTTTTGTGACAGGCTTACGTCACTTAGCATAATGTCCTCAAGGCTCATCCATGTTATAGCATGTATCAGAAGTCCTTGCTTTTTAAGGCTAAGTAATATTCCATTGTTTGAGTGTACCACATTTTATTTATTCACTTATTTGTTGATGGAACTTCGGTTGCTTTCACCCTTTGGCTGCTATAAACACGGGTGTGCAAATATCTTGCTTTTAATTCTTTTGGATATATAAGCAAAAGTGAAAATGCTGCATCATATGGTACTAACATTTTTAATTGTCTGAGGAGCTGCCATACTGTTTTCCATAGTGGCTACACTATTTCACATTTGTACCAACTACTTTCATTTTAAACAATATTTGTGCTGGATACAGAATTTTAGGCTGACAGGTTTTTATTTTCTTTCATTATTTTAAAGATGCTGCTCCACTGAGTTCTTGCTTGCATTGCTTCCGACAAGAAATCTGACGTTCTCTTTAATTTACTCCTCTGTATATAGGGTGCCATTTTTATCTGGCTGCTTTTAGGACATTCTCTTTATCATTGGTTTTGAGCATTTTGATTATGTGCGTTGGTGTCGTTTTGTATTTCTTGTGTTTGGGGTTTGTTAATACTTTTCTATCTGTGCATTTAGAGTTTTCATTAAGTTTTGAAAGTTTTATTTCTTCAAATATTTATTATCTCCATCCTCATTTGGGAATCCCAGTTACCCGTATATTAAGCTACCTAAAATTGTCCCTCGCCTCACTGAACTCTTTTAATTTTTTTAAGGTTTGTTTTCCCTGTGTATTTCATTTTCAATAGCTTATTTGCTATAACTTCAAGTTCATCAGTCTTTTCTTCTACAATGTCTAATATGATGTTAATACTATCCAATGTACTTCTCATCCTAAACATAGTTTTCATCTTTAGAAGTTTGATTTGGGTCTTTATATATCTTCCATGCCTCTACTTAACTTTGAATGCATGAAATAGAATCATAAGAGATGTCCTCTGCTAATGCTAACTTCTACGTCAGTTCTGGGTCAGTATCAATTGATTGCTTATTCTCCTCATTATAGGTTGTGTTTTCATGCCTCTTCATATGCTCAGTAATTTTTTTGCTGGATGCCAGACATTGTAAACTTTATCCTGTTGGGTGCTGTACAGTTTTATATTCCTATAAATATTCTTGAACTCTGCTCTGGGAAGCAATTAAGTTCCTTGGGATCAATTTGATCTTTTCACACCATACTTTTATAGTTTTTAAGGTAGTTCTGGAGCAGGACTTAGTGTAGGACTAATTATTCCCCTCTTCTGAGACAAGACACTTCTGAGTTTTCTACCCAATGCCCCATGAATTAGAGGTTTTCCAGACTAGGTGATAAGAACAGGCCTTATTTGCAACCCCATGTGAGTGCTAGGCACTCTTCCCTCTAATATTTTTAGACGGTTATTCTCCTAGCTTCAGGTAATTTTGCTTCATGTATGTCCTGATCAGAACTGTGCTAAACATCAGAAGAGGACCCTCATCTCACTGAAGCTCTTTTAAGTCTTTTATTCAGTGTGTTTAATTTTGAATAGCTTCTTTGCTCTGACTTCAAGTTTATCAATCTTTTCTTCTACAATGCCTAATCTATGCTATGTGGTCCTCTTCAGTACTTTGTCTTATAAATTCCGGCTGCCTTAGTCTCCTCAGACTCAGCTGCATCTCAAATCAGGACGCTTGCCAGGCTCTGCTTCAGATCCCCTTCTTGTGCTATATCCTGGAAACTCAAAGCAATAAGCTGCACAATTGTAATACTCTCTTTCTTTCTTTCTTCCTTCCTTCCTTTCTTTTTTTTTTTAGATAGAGTCTTGCTCTGTCACCAGGCTGGAGTGCAGTGGCGCGATCTCAGCTCACTACAACCTCTGCCTCCTGGGTTCAAGCGATTCCCCTGCCTCAGCTTCCTGAGTAGCTGGGATTACAGGCGCCCGCCACCACGTCCGGCTAATTTTTTGTATTTTAGTAGAGACGGGGTTTCACCATGTTAGCCAGGATGTTCTCGATCTCCTGACTTTGTGATCTCCCCGCCTCAGCCTCCCAAACTGCTGGGATTACAGGCGTAAGCCACTGTGCCCGGCCAATGCTCGCTTTATTTCTTATCTCCCAGGGACCATTCTCCTTCATTACCTGTTGTTCAGTGCCATAAAAGTCATTGTTTTTTCTTTTTGTCTATTTTGTCTTGTCCTTTGTGGAGGGGGATTTATTGTTCAAGAAGGGACATAAAACAGTCCCTGTTACTACATATTAATTGCAAGTGGAAGCAAACACAACTTTTTTTTAATGGTAAGTCCCATTTGATTTATATACACAGGGACATAAATGTATAATACACAAAGATTAGAAGGAAATATACCAAAATTATAAATGATTGCTCTTTGCTTTAAAAAAATTATTTTTAAGTTTTCAGGAAACTTGAGTTGTCTTGTAAAGGCTTTTTTTCCCCATTTTATTATTACACCATAACTTTTTAAAGGGAATAAAACTCTTTCTCAGCCCTCATGTTTAAAAAATTACATTCCTATATGTTAATATCAGCAATGACATTTCCCTACACTGTAAGCCCTCAATGGAGAGGAATCATGTCTTATTATTTTTAATAAACTCTTGCACAATGCTCATTAACACTCTACATTGTGAATATTTAATAAATATATGGTATCTAAACAGACAGATTATTAAAGTATTTGATGCTCTTTTATTTTTATAGTGAATGCACTATTTTTTGTTGCAGTGGAGAAATAATATAAAGAATGAAAAGGAGATTATTCTCAAACCTCAAAACTACTGGTAGCTTTTCTCCACAGAATGTTGTGTAACCAGTTCATTAATTCTGCTGTCAGTTGTCTTCCTGTTTGGTGAGCTGAAAATAAAAAAGAAAGCTCTGAAAACAAGAATCTAGGTCTATTACATTAAGTAAAGAGTGCTAACTATACTCAGAACCTATAATCTTTAAGTAATGGCTACACAAAAAAAATTCAGACAGGTTTTCACCATCAGTTTTAGGATTACTACCATAATTGATAATATAATGCAATCAGAGTTTGCTAGAATCACAGTCATTCTCCCATCAATCTGTGATAGTTTTCCAGCCTACTCTTTTTAACTTATTTTCCACATTCCAAATTAGATTATCATCTGGTGCCTTAATAAGGTTATTGTGAATGAGCAGACAGCAATGCCAGAAATCATTAATAAGAAGTGCTTATATTATTATGTACTAAATAGATCAGATCGAGTTCACAAGAAAGGCCAATTATGCCTTA
Source organism: Theropithecus gelada (assembly GCF_003255815.1). Classification (NCBI taxonomy): domain Eukaryota; kingdom Metazoa; phylum Chordata; class Mammalia; order Primates; family Cercopithecidae; genus Theropithecus; species Theropithecus gelada. Next base: position 83,412,009 of record NC_037689.1, on the reverse strand, counting down.
AAGCCTCTGTAAAATACTTTAAGGCCATGCTTACACATAAACTTTATTACTTTAAATCTTAACTTGCGTTGATTGTTTCTGGTCTAGACATTTACAGAGTTCAAATACATTAGCACATTAAGGTAAAGTCTAAACTATAATAGAATTCTGTACCTCCTCTTCTGCCCCTTGGCATAAACTATCAATTTCCACAAAAGTCTTGACTAGAACATTAAGAATCTCTGACCCTCTAGCCCAATCAGCAAATGTAGTTTGTTCCATGACTTACTTAAAAACACTCGCATGAGAGTAAACAGCTACTAAATGTGTCTACTTGAAATATTATAATACTTTGAGAGTGTAAGTGTAAATTAGATGTCACAATAAAACTTAGTCCAAGTGGAATTTTAGGAAAATGAGTTATTCTCTACAATCAAGTTTTCTGGTTAACTGGCAGTTTACTTTCTTTAAATAAAAATCACTTCTGAATTTAAAAAGTCTAAATATTTTCATGAAAGTTCTTAAATTTTCTAAAAAGTAAACAAACTTCCTAGTTTTCTTAAGCACAATTTAACTTTTTCTTGACCATTTGAGGTCAACATTAACAACTATTTTATTGTATTGTACTATTAATATATCACAGCGATGCCTTTGGGAGTTGTTATACAGTACAGATTGCTATATTAAAAAATTTGTATCTGTTTTATAAAATTGATAGAGTTTTTTTCCTCCCTATGGTCAGGCTAGCTGTATACTTCCCTTTAAACCTTTTCTCTATTTGCAAAGTGCTACCATTAAAATGCTAAGAGTAGGAAAACTGGATAACCAAGTTTATCAAAACTGGGTCTAAAAATAATTGGTAAATGCCTGGAGGGAGGGGGTTATCAGTAAAATATGGTTCTTAGAGATCATCTAGTCAGATGACTTCCTTTAAAAGATTAATGACTTTGTTTTTATAGAAACATGATTCGTGCTTATAAAAATTCAAACAATATGGTAGAGTATTTAGAAGAAAGCAACACATCACCTAAAATGCCACCATTCAGAATAAACCCCAGAGTTAACATTTACTGACTATCAATCCAATTATATCTCTACATGCACTTAGTTGGAAAGACAAGGTGGTGAAGATAATTTTCTAAGAAAGGGATCATACTATCTATGTTCTTCAGGGTACAGAAGTTCTGCAGGGTGGCAGAGGATTAGGGGAATGCTGAGCAGATTTGGCTCTACATCTCTGCTTTAACCAGAAAAACTCTAATCTATTCCATTCAGGGTGGGGTTCATACAAGACTGCATCACAAAAGGATGCTGCTGCTGAAAAGAAATTAGAAACCAGGAGTTTAGTTCACAATCATCATTTTATAGTTGAAAATAATCAAGGTCCAGAGAAATTGACTTGTTCAAAGGTACACAGCTAAATTGAGATCAAACTAGAGATATGAAATTAGGCTTGTAACATTACAATATTCCACCATATGTGAGCTTTAAGCTCAGAAGTTTGTTTGTTTTCAATGTTTTCTTATTTTTGCTTAGTTTCTCATTCCACTTGCCCAATTTGTGGGATGTGGACAGGTGAGGTGTTACTGTTAAAAGACCATTAGGGAGGAAGGAAAAAAGAAAGTGGAAGAAATCCGTTGACTTGAGGATTTTGCTACTACTCTGACCTCTAAGAATTATACACAAATCAATACCTTTCTAAAACACTTGCGAAAATCCTACTGACCTAAAATGATTTCTTCAATCTTCTCCTTGGCAAGCAGTTCTTCCTTCCTTTGTAAAAGCATGTCAATATAGAGTAGCAGAACTTTTCCAGTATTTTCTGATGACTTAAAATGTTCATGAATAATCGTCAGGAAATGAAACCCAACAGATTCTCTGTACAAAGAGACACAATTTTAAGCAATGTGAACAGAAAAACTGGTTATTGATCAATGGGACTAAAATGTATTTCAGTGTGAACAAAATAAGCCAGATAAAAGCATATCTGAACTCAGGTAATGTTATTAAATGTCTAAATAAGCTTAATTTGTCAATATTACATGATTTAATTTAATTTCAGTTTATTAAGCCATAAACATTTTCTATTAACACCTATAGTCAGATAATCATTTCTCTCCTAATATCTAATTTATGTTTTTCCCAGAATTGATTGTAAGCTTTAAAAATTGGTTACTGAGATCCAGTGAAGTTACATGAAATGACATGAGAAATTTACTAGTTCCTCTGCCAAAACGTCTTTCTAAAAACTTGCTTGTGTTTGATTACACAAATAATACAAATATCTTCTATTTAAAAATGTAAACAGTTCATGGGTTGGGAGACTAAATATTGTTAACATGTTGATATTCCCAAAGTGATCTACAGATTTACAGATATTCATCCCTATTAAAATCCCAGGCCAAGTGTGGTGGCTCAGGCCTGTAATCCCAGCACTTTGGGAGGCTGAGGTGGGCAGATTGCTTGAGGCTACGAGTTTGAAACTAGCTTGGGCAAGATGGCAAATCCCTGTCTCTACAAAAAATTGGCAGCCGTGATGGCTCATGCTTGTAGTCTCAGCTACTAGCAAGGCTGAAGTGGGAGGATTGCCTGACCCTGGGAGGTCAAGGCTGCAGTGAGCTGTGATCAGGCTACTGCACTCCAGCCTGGGCAATAGACTGAGACCCTGTCTCAAAAAAACCCCAAAATTCCAATGATGTATTTTGCAGAAATGGAAAAAATCCATCCTAAAAGTAATATGGACTTTGCTCAAGGGACCCCAAAAGCCCTAAACAAACTTGAAGACAAAGAGCAAAATTAGAGGATTTGTATTTTCTGATTTCAAAACTTGAAGTCATAGTAATGAAAACATGTGGAACTGGCATAAAGATAGACATATAGACCAATTGAATGGAATAGACAACCCAGAAATAAATCTTGTCATATATCATCAAATTATTTGTGACAAAGGTGCCAGGACCATTTAATGGTGATATGACAGTCCTTTCAGCAAATGGTGCTAGGAAAACGGGATTTCCACATGCAAATGAATGAAATTGGATTCTTACCTTACATCATATACAAAAATTAATTCAAAATGGATCAAAGACCCAAAAGAGCGAGCTAAAAAACTGTTTCCATGGGACCAAGTGATCCTATATATAGAAGACTCTAAAGACTGCACCAAGAACTCTAAGAAATAACAAATTACTTCAGTAAAGTTGCAGGTTACAAAATCAACATACAAAAACCAGTAGCGTTTCTTTGTGCCAACAATATAATATCCAAAAAGGAAATTAAGAAAACAATCCTATTTACAATAGCATCAAAAATACATAAAATAGCTGGGCACAGTGGCTCACGCCTGTAATTCAAGCACTTTGAGAGGCTGAAGAGGGTGGATCACTTGAGGTCCGGAGTTCGAGACCAGACTGGCCAACATGGTGAAACCCTGTCTCTACTAAAAATGCAAAAATTAGCTGGGCATGGTGGTGTGTGCCTGTAATCTCAGCTACTCAGGAGGCTGAGGCAGGAGAAACACTTGAACCCAGGAGGTAGAGGTTGCAGTGAGCTGAGATCTCCAGCCTGGGTGACAGGGTGAGTAAGACTCCATCTCAAATATATATATATATATATGAATAAAAGTAACCAAGTAGGTGAAACATCTGTACACTGAAAACTATAAAACATTGATGAATTGAAGAAAACAAAAATAAATGGAAAGATATCCTGTATTCATTGATTGAAAGAATTAGTATTATTAAAATATCCATGCTACTCAAAGTGATCTACAAATGCAAGGAAATCCCTATCTTAAGTCCAATGGCATTTTTCACAGAAACAGAAAAACTAATATTAAAATTTGTAGGGAACCACGAAAGACTCTGTGCCAAAGCAACCTTAAAAACAAAAACAAAATTGGAGGCATCACACTTTCTGATTTCAAATTATACTACAAAGTTATAGTAATCAAAGCAGTATGGTACTGGCATAAAAACAGACATATAGACCAATGGAACAGAATCGAGAGCCTGGAAAAACAAAACAACAACAACAAAAAAACAAGTCTCTTTTGTGCTTGGGCTGGGCGCAGTGACTCACTCCTGTAATTCCAGCACTTCAGAAGGCCAAGGTTGGTGGATCACTTGAGGCCAGGACTTTGAGACCAGCCTGGCCAACGTGGCAAAACCCCGTCTCTACTAAAAATACAAAAATTAGCTGGGTGTGCTGGCACATGCCTGTAATTCCAGCTATGTGGAGAGGGCTGAGGCACAAGAATCACTTGAACCCAGGAGGCACAGGTTGCAGTAAGCCAGGATCATGCCACAGAACTCTAGCTTGGGTAACGGAGTGAGACTCTGTCTCAAAAAAATAATGTGTTTGGACAACTGGACATCCACCTGCAAAAGAATAAATTGAACACATCCTACGGAACACACACAAATCAACGGAAAATGCATTAAAAACTTAAATGTAAGACTTGAAACTGTAGAACTCCTAGAAGAAAAAAACAGGGAAAGAAGCTCTTTGAAATTGGCCTTGGCAAGGATTTTTTGTATAGAACACCAAAAGCAAAGGCAAATTTTTTTTTAAAGCAAAAACAAACAAAGGGAACTGTCAAACTAAAAAGCTTCTGCACTGCAAAGAAAACTTCAATATAATGAAAAGTCAAACTAATTTACATTCAAACCAACAGTGAGAGTGTTCCTATTTCTCCATAGCCTCGCCAGCATCTGTTGTTTTTTGACTTTTTAATAATTGCCATTCTGACTGGTGTGAGATGGTATCTAATTGTGGTTTTGATTTGCATTTCTCTAACGATCAGTAATGTTGAGCTTTTTTCCATATGTTTGTTGGCCACATAAATGTCTTCTTTTGAGAAGTGTCTGCTCATATTCGTCGCCCACTTTTTGACGAGGTTGTTTGTTTTTGTCTTGTAAATTTGTTTAAGTTCTTAGTAAATTCTGGATATTAGACCTTTGTCAGACGGGTAGATTGCAAAATTTTTTTCCCATTCTGTAGGTTGCCTGCTCACTCTGATGATAGTTTCTTTTGCTGTGCAGAAGCTCTTTAGTTTAATCATATCACCATTTGTCAATTTTAGCTTTTGTTGAACCATTGTGGTAGACAGTGTGGTGATTCTTTAAGGATCTAAAATCAGAAATACCATTTGACCCAGCAATCCCATTACTGGGTATATGCCCAAAGGAATATAAATCATTCTATTATAAAGATATATGCACACGTATGTGTATTGCAGCACTATTCACAATAGCAAAGACATGGAACCAACCCAAATGCCCATCAATGATAGACTGGATAAAGAAAATGTGGCACATATACATCATGGAATACTATGCAGCCATAAAAAGGAATGAGATCATGTCTTTCGCAGGGACATGGATGAAGCTGGAAGCCACCATCTCAGCAAACTAACACAGGAACAGAAAACCAAACACCACATGTTCTCACTCATAAGTGGGAGTTGAACAATGAGAATATACGGAGACAGGGGAAAAAACAACACACTCTGGAGCCTGTCAGGAGGTGGGGGTGAGGGGAGGGAGAGCATCAGGACAAATAGCTAATGCATGTGGGGCTTAAAACCTAGGTGACGGGTGGATAGGTGCAGCAAACCACCATGGCACACATATACCTATGTAACAAACCTGCACGTTCTGCACATGTATCCAGAACTTAAAGTAAAAAAAAAAAAAAAATACAGAATGCCCCAGTAAAATTAGAATTTCAGACAAACAAAAACTATTTTTTTTAGTATTAGTATGTCAGCGCAATAGTTGGGATGTACTTATTCTAAAATACTAGACATTGTTTATCTGAAATTTCAAATTAACCAAGTCTTGTATTTTATCTGGCAACTCTATTCATGAAACACCAGTTGCAAGAGTTCTCACCTTAATAAAAAGAGACCCATAGTTAAAAAAAAAAAAAAGTACCTTATTTACACATAGGTAGACATCCATTTACAAGGGTTGTGATTAGATCGGTTTACTTTGAATCAGTAAGTATTTCCTTGGCTCTCTGCTACACAAGTTTCAAATATATACCAAAGTGTAGAAAATAATGTAATGAACCTACACATCATTATTATCAGGCTGTAACAACATCAAAGCCAATCTTATTTAATCCATCCTTCCACCTCATTCACACACACACACAGACACACACACACACACACTCATGCTTTTGAAGTAAATTCCAGACATCCTATTAATCCACTTCTAAGTATTTTAATTATCTATCTCTTAAAGATAGAAACTCTTTTTTTGTAAAAATCATAAACATAATACTATCATTACAGTTTAAAACTTAACAAGATATCCTCAATATTCTTAAGTATTTAATTACTGTTCATATTTATGTAACTGTCTCATATATTATTGATTTTAAGCGTTTGACTCAGGATCTGAATAAGAGTCATACATTTCAATTGATTAAAATAACTAAATTTCTTTAATCTAAAAAAAAAAAGCCAACAAATAACCTTGATTTTGGACTTCTGGCCTCCAGAATTGTGAGAGAATAAATTTCTGTTGTTTTAAGTCATCCCACTTGTGGTAATTTGTTACAATACTCAGAAAACTAGTATATACAATGACCAAAATCTTAAAAACAGCTCAACAGATGAGCTTACACCAGAATGGAGAGGACAAAGGAAAGAATAAGTGAATTTGAAATAAAGTAGAGCTAGGTGCAGTGGTTGGTGCCTGTAATCCCAGCTACTTGGCAGGCTGAAGTGGGAGGGTTGCTTGAGTCCATGTGTTTGAGGCTGCAGTGAGCTATGATTATGCCACTGCACTCCAGTCTGGGCAACAGAGACCCTGTTTCAAAGAAAAGAAAGAAAGAAAGGAAGAAAAAGAAAGAAAAGGAAGGAAGGAAGGAAGGGAGGGAGGAAGGAAGGAAGGTCAGGAAAAATAAAAAAGTAGAAATTACCTAATCTGAACAACAGAGAGAAAACAGACTGAAAAGAAAAAGAAAAAAAAAAAAAAAAAAAACCGTATGGAGCCTCAGCGACCTGTAGGACAACAAAAAATGTATATTATGTCATCAGAATCCTGGAAGAGGAGAAGAAAGGTGAGGCAGAACAAATAAATATTCAAATAAATAACGTCTCAAATATTTGGGAAAAAAACATAAACCTAGAGATTCAAAGAGTGGTGCAAACTCCAAACATGACAAATCCAAAGAAATTCCATCCTAAGACATATCATAGTCAAACTTTTGATAAACAAAGACAAAGAAAAAAATATTGAATGCACAGAAAGAGAAATGATATCTTACCTACAGGAGCCATTTCACTGCTAGGAATTTACCCACTTGATTTGAAAACTTAGATCTACTCAAAAATCTTCATGTGAATGTTTACAGTAACTTTATTGATAATCACCAAACACGGGAAGCAACCAAGATGTCCTCCAATAGGTAAACAGATAAACAAAGAGATGAGCTATCAGTCACAGAAAAGACATAAAGGAACCTGCAATTCATATTGCTGAGTGGAAGAAGCCAATCTAAAAAGACTACATACTGAATGATTCCAGTTATGTGACATTGCAGAAATGGCACAAAAGCAAAAAGAAGGGCAGTAAGAAAAATAGAGAGTGAAAAGATGTGTTTGCCAGCATATCAGGAAAATGAAGAGGCAAGGCACAGAGGATTTTTAGGGTGGTGAAAATACCATGTGTGATACTATAATAGCAGATACATGTCATTATGCATGTCAAAATCTACAGGACTTTACCACACAACAAGTCAATTTCAATGCATACAAATTATATATAACTTGATATTATATATAATAATATATAATTTGATATTATATGTAATTTGATATTATATATATGTATAATTTGGGAGACTGGGGGAATCCTCAGATATAATACAGACTGTGACAAGAGACTCTAACAAATGTATGAAACAACTTCCCTAAAGGAAATGGGAGGACTAAATACTGACCTAAGTAACTCTGGAAATAAATAGAGTCTGTGAGAATAAAGGCAAAAGGAATTGCACATAAGCACTGTACTCTAGTTGACAAAGTTGTTTCCCATGGGGGTACAGGTGAACAATTCTGATACTGCTATACATGCATACTAAAATTGAACAATTAAAAAATTAAGTAAATGAATGATGGATGGTAAGAGCCAGGTTTCCCACTGTTGGATTGGGAACAGATAAGCAAGGGTAATTTGCAAGCAAGGCTAGAATGATCTAAGTGGTAATGAATTAGAATAGGAAACATCAGTAAGAACTTATGTTTAACTTAATATAGATACAGATGTTTACATACCAAAATATTTATATATGTCTATATACTCAGATTAGTATACACACATATATTTTCTTTGCTCTGTCAACTAATAAGGCCTAGAAGAAATGACACCCCAGTAGCAACAAGCACAACTAACACTCAGATCTTGGTTACTAATATACTTTGCAAGTGAGAGGAACTAGATTTCCTAGGAGAAATGGTTGATTCCAGGAGTGTAGCAAGAAATGCACAAGATGAACCTAGAACATTCTGTATTGTCAGAAAGAAAGGAATTGCTTTAAAAAAATAAAACCACCCACATTGATTGGGGTATATCAAAAGGGTGCAGGAGTCAACTAAAAGAGCTCCCAATGGCCAAAGCTAACACAATCTGAACAATAAAAATGTAGTATTGGGTTATAACCTAAAGAATAAAATACATATTCCCAAGTCCGTATTGATATAAGAATGATTGAACAAATTAATGAATTAGGGAGAAGAGACAAATCTCCCATGTAGAAGAATTCGAAATAATTTATCTAGATAACTATGCCTTTAAGCAGGGGAGCATAACTCCACAACTGCAAAGAGTATAGTATGTAAAGAGGAAAAATTTATAACTTCAATGTGTAGAGACTTGATGAATACTCAGCCAACTAATCAAGGTTAATATCAACAGACATAAATCATACTGACAGTATACACCCTTGATAACGATGTAATGAAAATGGTACTTTACCTGAGTGATTTTCCTCCCCAAACCCATAACCCCAACCTAATCACGAGAAAAACATCAGAAAAATTCTAATAAATAGGTATCCTACAAAATACCTGATGGGTAGTCTCAAGACTGTCAAAATCATCAAAAAGAAAAATATATCTAAGAAACTACTATGACCAAGTGAGGTCCAAGGAGATATGACAACTAAATGTAATGTGATATCATAGGTAAGATTCTGGAATAGAAGAAGAATATTAGGTAACAACAAAGGAAGTTGGAATTAACAACTGATTTTAGGTTAATAATAATGATGTATCAATATTGGTCCACTACTTATGACAAAGGTACTACAGTAATATAAGATGGCAATACTAGGGGAAACTGTGTACACTGTATATGGAAACTCCTTGTACTATCTTCTCAATTTTTCTGTAAACCTAAAAGTAAACTAAAATATAAAGCAGAGGTTAGGTACAATGGTTCACGCCTGTAATTTCAGTGCCTTGGGAGGCCAAGACGGGAGGATCAATTGAGGCCAGGAGTTCGGGATAAGCCTGGGCAACATAGTAAGATACCCCGTCTCTACAAAAAAATTAAAAAGAAAAAGAAAATTAGCTGAGTGTGGTGGTGTGTGCCTATAGTCCTGGCTACTGAGGAGGCTGAGGCAGGATGATCACTTGAGCCCAGAAGTCTGAGGTTACAGTGAGCTATAATTGCACTCCAGCCTGGGTGCTAAGAGTGAGGCCCTGTCTCTAATAAATAAACATTTTTAAAAAGGTTTTAAAAATATAAATAAATCAGAAAATAAAAATTTAAGTGGCACGCTTAAGCTCTAACACATCAATAATTACAAATAATGTAAACAGTCTAAATATACCCATTAAAAGAAAGAAATTGGCAGCATAGACTAAAATAAATATGCAAAGAAAACAATCAGCAAAATGAAAAGGCAACTTACAGAATGGAAGAAAATATTTGCAAACCATATATCCAATAAGAGGCTAATATCTAAAATATGTAAGGAACTCATTTAACTCAAGAGGAAAAAAAATCAAACCACCTGATTTAAAAATGTGCAAAGCTTTGGGAGGCCGAGACGGGAGGATCACGAGGTCAGGAGATCGAGACCATCCTGGCTAACACGGTGAAACCCCGTCTCTACTAAAAAAATACAAAAAACTAGCTGGGCGAGGTGGCGGGCGCCTGTAGTCCCAGCTACACGGGAGGCTGAGGCAGGAGAATGGCGTAAACCCGGGAGATGGAGCTTGCAGTGAGCTGAGATCCGGTCACTGCACTCCAGCCCGGGTGACAGAGCAAGACTCCGTCTCAAAAAAAAAAAAAAAAAAAAAGTGCAAAGAACTTGTACTGACATTTTCCCAAAGAAAACATACAAATAGCCAGAAGATATTAAAAAGATGCTCAAAATCACCAACCATCAGGGAGATGCAAATTAAAACCACCTGTTAGGATGGCTATTGTGAAAAAGTCAAAAGATAAGTGTTGGTGAGGATGTGAAGAAATTGGAACTCTTGTGCACTGTTGGTGGGAATGTAAAATGGTACAGCCACTATGGAGAATAATATGGTGGTTTCTCAAAAAAAATTAAAAATAGAACTACCATATGACCCAGCAATTTCACTTCTGGGTACATATCCAAAATAATTGAAAGCAGGGTCTCGAACAGATATTTGTACACTCATATTCATAGCATTATTCACATGTGCTAAAATGTGGAAGTAACCCAAGTGTCCATTGACAGATGAATGGATAAGTAAAATGTGATATGTATATATATATATAATGGAATATTATTCAGCCTTCAAATGAGAGAAGCCTGTGATGTGCAACAAAGTGAATAAACGTGGAGGACACTATGCTAAGTAAAATATGTCAGACACAGAAAAACAAATACTACATGATCTCACTAATATATGAAGGCTAAAAAGAAGTTTAAACTCATAGTAATAGATAATAGAATGGTGGTTACTAGAGTTTGGTGGGTGGGGGAATGGGGGAGATGCTGGTCAAAGGATATACACTTTAAGTTATAAATTGATTAAGATCTGGAGACTTAATGTACAGCATGGCGACTATAGTTAATAATAATGTATTATATACTTGAAATTTGCTAAGAACAGATCTCAAGTATCCTCTCTATAAAAAAAGGAAACTATGAAGTGATGGATATGTGTTAATTGGCTTGGTTGTGGTAATCACTTCACAATATGAAGGTATATCAAAACATCACATTAAATATACACAATTTTTAATTGTCAATTATATCTCAAAAAGGTAGGGGAAAGTCCCAAACATGTCCCACCTGTAGAGTGTGTACAAGAAACTTACTCCAAAAAAACTGATATAGGAGGGTTGAAAATAAAAGTTTGGAAAAAAAATACACCACGAAACCATTAATCAAAAGTAGGTGCGGCTATATTTTTTATTTTCATTGTGGCATAGTTGATATACAATAAACACTGCACATGTTTAATGTATACAATTTGATGAGCACACTCAAGATATCACCACAATCAATGTAATAAATATATCAGTCACCTCCAAAAGTTCCCTTGGGTCTCTTTGTGCTTTTTTTGTTTTGTTTTTTGGTGTAAGAATTCTTAGCATGATATCTACCCTCTTAACACAATTTTGAGTGCACAATGCTTTATTGTTAGCTGAAGGCACTACATTGTACAGATCTCTAGAACTTTTTCATATTGTGTAACTGAAACTTTATACATATTGAGCAACAATACCCCCTCTCCCCCACCTCCCAGCCCCTAGTAACCACCATTCTATTCTGTTTCTATTAGTTTTACTATTTTAGATACCTCACAGAAGTGGAATCACACAGTATTTGTCTTGTGACTAGCTTATTTCACTTAACAAAATGTCCTCCATGTTCATCCATGCTGTCACAGATAGTAGGATTTCCTTCTTTTTAAGGTTGAATAATATTCCATCATATATATGTATATATGTATATATGTATACACACACATATAAATATCACATTTTGCTTATCCATTCTTCCACTAATAGACACTTGGTTTGCTTTCCACATTTTAGTGAATATGAATAATACTGTAATGAACATGGGAGTGAAGATATATCTTTCAGATCCTACTTTTAGTTCTTTGGGGTATATACCCAAAAGTAGAATTCCTGGATCATATGGTAGTTCTAATTTTTTGACAAACTGCCATACTGTTTCCACAGGGTTTCTACCATTTTACATTCCCATCAGCACTGTACAAAAATTTCAACTTCTGGCTGGGTGCAGTGGCGCACGCCTGTAATCCCAGCAACTTTGGGAGGCCAAGGTGGGTGGATCACCTGAGGTCAGGAGTTCAAGACCAGCCTAAATAACATGGTGAAACCCTGTCTCTACTAAATACAAAAAATTAGCCAGGCGTGGTGGTGCACGCCTGTAATCCCAGCAACTTGGGAGGCTGAGGCAGGATAATCCCTTGAACCCGGGAGAAGGAGATTGCAATGAGCAGAGATCGTGCCATTGCACTCCAGCCTGGGCAACAAGAGCAAAACTCCATCTCAAAAAAAAAAAAAATTCCAACTTGTCTACATCCTTGCCAACACTTGTTATCTTTTCTTAAAAATAATATCTATCCTAATAGGTGTGAGGTGATATCTCATGTGGTTTTGATTTGTATTTCCTTGATGATTAGTGGTTAATCGTTTAAAAAATGTGGTATATATTTATATACAATGGAATATTATTCATCCTTAAAAAGAAAGAAATTCCCTCATTTACAAAAACATGGATGAAGCTGTAGGGATGTTATGTTAAGTGAAACAAGCCAGACACAGAACAACAAATACTGCATGATTTCACTCATATATGGTCTCTCAAAAAGTCAAACTCATTGAAACAAGGTAGAATGGTGGTCACCAAGGGCAGTAGTGGCAGGGTTGGAGTGAGGGATGGGTAGGAAAATATTAGTTAAAGGGTACAAACTTGTAGTTATGCAAGACGAATAGGTTCTGGTGACAGCATGGTGACTATAGTTAACAATAATATATTATGTACTGAAATTTACTAAGAGAGTAGATCTTAAGTATTCTTACCACACAAAGAAGTAACTATGTGAGGTGATGGATATGTTAATTGGCTTCATTGTGGTAATCATTTCACGATGTATACATATATCAAAATATATTGTTCACCTTGACTATATACAATTTTTCAATTATACTTCAATAAAGTTGAAAAAGGATCTTGTTTACAAAACATTGAAAGGAAGTTTTCTTGTATAACAAACCTGTACATGTACTTCTGAACCTAAAATAAAAGTAAAAAAAAAAACCCAAATATTGAAAGGAGTTTCATTTTTCTTTTCTTTTCTTTTTTTTTTTTTTTTTTTTTTTTTTTGAGATGGAGTCTCGCTCTGTCACCAGGCTGGAGTACAGTGGTGTGATCCCGGCTCACTACAACCTCCACCTCCCGGGTTCAAGTGATTCTCCTGCCTCAGCCTCCTGAGTAGCTGGGACTACAGGCACGCGCCACCATGCCCAGCTAGTTTTTGTATTTTTAGTACAGACGAGGTTTCACCATGTTGGCCAGGATGGTCTCGACCTCTTGACCTTGTGATCTGCCCGCGTTGGCCTCCCAAAGTGTTGGGATTACAGGCGTGAGCCACCGTGCCAAGCCTGAAAGGAGTTTCTAATTCAATACTTAAAAAAAAAAAGGGCAAAAGATTTGAACAGGCATTTCACAAAAAGGGATACACACAAGAAAAGCAAATGAAAAAAAATGCTCAACATTATTAGTCATTATAAAAGTGCAAATTAACGCCACAATGAGACATCATACCTATTTAAAAGGCTGACTATACCAAATGTGGGCCAGAATGTGGAGAAACTGAAACTCTCAAACATTGCTGATAGGAATGTTAAATGAGTGTTGTAACTACTTTGGAAAAGCTTGGCCATTTCTTGAAAATTTAAATACACAGTACCTGTCTTAGTCTGTTTTGTGCTGCTGTAACAGAATACTCGAGGCTGTGTAATTTATAAAGAAAAGTTTACTTAGCTCACAGTTCTAGTATGATAGCATGGCCCTGGCTTCTAGTGAGGGCTTTTGTGCTGCATCATAACTTGGTGGAGAGGGTTCAAAGGGGAAGCAGATAGGAGCAAAGAGGCAAAACCCAAGTGATATCCTGGCTTTATAACAACTCACTCTCCTCGCAACTGATTCATCCCTGTAAGAACTCATCCAGCCTCTTGAAACAATAACTCACTCACTACTGCAAGAACAGCCCCAAGTTATTCATGACCCCCATGACCCAAACACCTCCCACGTCCTAACACTGCCACATTGGAGATAAAATTTAAACATAAATTTTGCTGGGGGCAAACCATATTCAAACCATAGCACTACCTACCATCCAAACCAGACTTTTCACTTCTATGTATTTGCCAAAAGAAATGAAAGCAAATGTCCATACAAAGAGACACACATGAATGCTCACAGCAGCTTTATTTGTAATATCCTAAAACTGAAAACAATCAAAATATCTATGAACAGCTGAATAGATAAACAAATTGTAGGCTATCCATACAACAGACTGCTAGTCAGCAATAAAAAAAGTATAAACTATATAGATACATGCAACAACATAGGTGGACCTCAGGGAATCATACTGAGTTAAAGAAGCCAGACTAAAAAGTATACTTGATTTCATTTATATAAAAATCTAGAAAATGCAAATGAAGCTATAGTGACATTCAGTGATCAATGGCTGTCTGATGAAGGAGAGGTAGGGAGAGATTACAAAAGACCACAAGGAACCTTTTGGGGGTGGTAAATATGTTTATTATCCTGATTGCGATAATGGGTTCATAAGTACGTATGTGTGATCAAAGCTTACTGTACACTTATTCCAAATATATGCATTTAACTGTAGGTTGATTACGCCTTCATAAAGCTGTTTTAAAAATAACAATATAACATAAAATTAAGCATTTCTTTGCATAATTGCTAGAGGTGGGTGGGAAGGCCAGCTAGAAGTATCATTATAAACTTAGTGTCAACTTGCATAGAGAACCCTGGAGATTGCTCTAAAGAAGTTTACAGGCCGGGTGCGGTGGCTCAAGCCTGTAATCCCAGCACTTTGGGAGGCCGAGACGGGCGGATCACGAGGTCAGGAGATCGAGACCATCCTGGCTAACACGGTGAAACCCCGTCTCTACTAAAAAATACAAAAAAAACTAGCCGGGCGAGGTGGCGGGCGCCTGTAGTCCCAGCTACTCGGGAGGCTGAGGCAGGAGAATGGCGTGAACCCGGGAGGTGGAGCTGGCAGTGAGCTGAGATCCGGCCACTGCACTCCAGCCTGGGCGACAGAGCGAGACTCCGTCTCAAAAAAAAAAAAAAAAAAAAAAAGAAGTTTACATCTCTAAGGAATGTACTAAGTATTCATTTCCAGGTTATACTGGAATCTCAGCTTCTTGGAGTTAGTTTCATAGAAAACAAAGAGTATGTTTGCAAATTTAGCAAATTGTGAGAATTCACTACGTATTAGAAATATAGGGTACATAATTGATTCTTTAAAAGAATAAGAACTATAAATTGTTATAATGCAAATACAGACATCACTGACCTTCTGGTTTAATGATAATGATCATTTTTCCATTTCAGGGTATAAAAACTGTGCACATATAAAGTCACTTTTTCATTGATTCTTAGTTTTAGGCTCTACCTGAAAAACCTTAACTCTGGTTGCAACTATTTGCTTTGCAGTTGCAAAACCCACTCCAATATCTATCTGGTTGATCTGCCACTATGGAGTCCCCTAAAACTTTAGCTTTGCCATATTCATATGTATCCTTGAAAGTGCTCGTGTATATATGTGTGTGTACGTGTGTGTATCTCTACTATTTATGGTTGTTGGACTTTAGTTCACAAACTAGCACCTGAATAAGAATCTTGCAATCATAGAATTTAGAGCTAGAAGGAACCTTAAAGTTTATTTATTCTAACTTCCTCCACCCTGCCTCCTACCCCATCATTTACAAAAGGAACTAAGGCCTCATATTAGTTTTCTATTGCTGTTGTAAAACACTGCCACAAACTTAGTGATTTAAAACAAAACTCACCAGGTGCGACGGCTCATGTCTGTGACATGGTCTTTGGAAGGCCAAGTCAGGAGGATTACTGGAGCTCAGGAGCTCAAGACCAGCCTGGGTAATATAGTGAGACCCTGTCTCTACACACACAAAAAAATTTTAAATAGCTGGGTATGGTGGTGTGCGCCTGTAGTCCCAGCTACTTAGAAGGCTGAAGTGGAAGGGGCACCTGAGCCCAGGAAGTCAAGGTTGCAGTGAGCAGAGGTCACGCCACTGCACTCCAGCCTAGGTGCCAGAGCAAGACTCAATCTCAAAAACAAACAAACAAACAAACAAAACAAAAAAACCCCAAAATACTCACTTGTTATTTCCCAATTCTGTAGCTCAGAAATCCATTCAGGCTTAGGCTCGCACAAGGCCAAAGGCAAGATACTGGCCATCCTGGACTCTTATATGGAGGCTCTGGGGGAAATCCACTTCTAGGCTCATTCAGGCTATTGGCAAAATTCAGTTCTGTGAGGTTCTAGGACTGAGGTCCGATTTCCTTGCTGGCTGTTGGCTGCGATTTGTGTCAGCTCCTAAAGGTCACTTGTATTCCTTGGCTTGTGGTTCATTCTCTCTTCAGAGCCAGTAATTGTGTGCTAAATACTTCTTGTGCTTTGAATCTATCTGAATTCTTCTGTATTCTTCTTCTGCTTTTAAGCGCTTGTGTGGTTATATTGGGCCTACCTAGATAATCCAGGATAATCTCCCTATTTTAAATTCAACTGGTTAGTGACTTTAATTACATATACAGAATCAATTTTGCCATGTAAGGTAACATATTCACAGCCCCAGAGATCAGGGCATGGAAGCCCCTTTGGGGCCATTATTCTGCTTGTCACTGGCCCTGAGAAGCTAAATGACTTGTCTGAGGTCCCATGGTCATTTAGTTAGTAGCAAGGACTCGTTCCAATATACCACATGTCACCTCTTACTGACATATACTCACTGCTCATGTTAAATGGCGTTTTAGCAATCATCACTTTAATGCCTGTAAATGGGCTCAGTGTTAGTAAAACTGTCTTGCAATTTACTCTTAGACATAGCTCACAAGTGCTGATAAAACCGCTAAAGAAGCTAAATGCAGTATGATCATGTCCAGGAATACTAACCTTATGTAAAATGATGGATTTGAATTCTATTCCATAGACATACAGCTCAACTTGGAATGAAATATTATGTTTATTATATTAGTTCTAATGCTTTTCCAGAAATGGTAACAGCTAAAGTGTTGAATGCTTATCATATGCCAGGAATTTTACATTCCTTATTTAATCTTCAGAAAACCCCAAAGGTAAGTACTATTCCTTAATAGTAAACTGAAGCATATATAGTTTAAATAATTTGCATAAGGTTAAGCATCTGCAAAGTGGAGGAACAAGAACTTGAAAACATGTAATCTGACTCTGAAGTCCACATTTTAAAATTATTCTATACTGGATGAATACTGAATATTTATTTATTTATTTATTTCTGAAGAAGTTTTAGATTTACCTTTTATTTTTATTTCTTCTTATTATAAGTAAATAATATGTACATTTTTATAAGTACATAGTATGTACACATTTATGGGGTACATGCAATAGTTTGACACAAGCATACAATGTGTAATGATCAATCCAGGGTAATTGGGATACCCATCACCTCAAGCATTTATCATTTCTTTTTGTCGTGAATGTCCCAATTTCACTTTTAGTTGTTTTAAATATACAGTAAATTATTACTAACTACAGTCACCCTATCATGCTACTGAATGCTAGATTTTATTCCATCTATCTAACCTTCAGTTTAAAACAGCAGATTGAGTCCACTTATTTACCTCAAAAAAATAGAATGAATGTAAGAATAAATATATAGTAGAGCCAGAGAGCAGGAAAATATATTGTCTTTGGTCAGAAACTTTAAAGAATTTCTATAATTAAAAGCCATCAGACTGATGGAAAAATCAAGAGGTGAGAATCCTGAAACCCAACAGAAACCAAAAAGGAGGCCATTGAAGAAATAGCTAGGTTCCCACCCCGCCAAAAAAAAAAAAAAAAAAAACAGCCTAGGAAACCCCACAAAATTAGAAATTAATTAGTAGGGGACAGGAAAAATTTGTGATGGTCATAGAGGAACTGCAGAAACTATTCCAATTCTCTGTTGTGCACGCAAGGTATAGAGGCCATTGATGTTTGACCCCAGGCTCTGCTGTCAAACCTTCTAAACCATGTAAGGGATCAGTTATGGGAACCTCCCGGCTTGAGTATAAGGGACAGGAAGACTGTAGATATGAGAAAAGGGGTAAAGAGGAAAATCAATCAGCACAGTAGTGAAAATCCTTATATAGCACGAGAACTAATTTCCTACTTTGCATATCAATATGGAGATGGGGGCTAGTGTCTCTAGCCCACTGTAATAGCTAGTCTCTAAAGATATACTCCCAATAAATTATGTTTCCTAGTATTCATGCCCTTGTGTAGTCCTCTCCCCTTGAATCTAGACTGGCTCTGTGACTTGCTTTTAACAGTGCATGACTTCTAATTAGACATAAGAAGCCTTGCAGTATCTACCTGGTCTCTTGGAACTTTGGATGAAGCTAATTATCAGTAAGAAGTCCAACTACCCTGAGGATGTAACACTGGGAGGAATTCTAACCTAGACACATGAAGAAAGAGACAGAGATGCCTGGGTAGCATCCCGCCATACCAGTGACTTCCAGCCTAGACAACAGACACACGAGTGAAGAAAACATAGAGTGTTCAGCCCAGCCAAGGCTTTAGAATCTAAAATTTAGATGCCTCTAACACCAGCCACTATCTGACTGCAACCATATAAGACTCCAGGCAACAACCACCTAAGTTAAGCCCAATCAACCCACAGCACCATGAGATAATAATAAACTAGTGATTCAAACGGCTAAATCTTAGGGTTGTTTGCTACACAACAATAGATAACCCAAAGACCCAAAGAAATCCCACCTATCTACATGACAGAGTGGAGACACCCGCAGCTAGCCAGAACACTCATGTGGGGAGTTATTCCAAGGGATGTCAAAGGATCAAACCACAAACTATTGGTAGTAGATCTTTTCTTTTAAAAACATGAAGAGAATCAAGATCATCTGAAGAAACTACACATTTGAAGAAAATGAATAACCTTAAAGAGAAGCATCAAAATGAACAAAGTGACCCATGAGGAAAGAAAGTAAATGTAGAAAACAAACAATAAACGCCTTTAAAATGTTTGTCACCATGCATTGGATCTGTTTATCATCATCATCATCATCATCCTCATCCTCATTTCCTAATAGATTGTTGCTTGAGATATCTTTGATCATCTTGGTTTACAAAAGGCCTTTCTAGGCATGACAAAAAATCCACAAGTATAAAAAAAGAAGGCTGACAAATTTAATTTCATCAAAACTTTGTTAACTTTTACTTTGAAATAACTATAGATCCACAGGAAATTGCAAAAAATAATATATATATAAGGAAGTCCCATGTACCCTCACCCAATTTCCTCCTATAGTTAAATCTTATATAACTATAGAACAATATCGAAGTAGGAAACAGCATTGGTACGATGTGTGAACAGGCATACTTCATTTTATTGCACTTTTCTTTATTGTACTTTACAGTTACTAGTTTTTTGTTTGTTTTTGAGACAGGGTCTCACTCTGTCACCCAGGCTGGAGTGAAGTGCTGTGATCATAGCTCACTGTGGTCTTGATTTCCTGGCTCAAGTCTCCTGAGTAGTCTCAGCCTCCCGAGTAGTTAGAACTCTAAGCATGTGCCACCAGATACTGTTCTGTTTGTTTGTTCTACAAATTGAAGATGTGTGGCAACCCTGAACCAAGCAAGTCTACAGGTACCATTTTTCTAGCAGCATGCACTCTCTTTGTGTCTCTGTGTCACATTTAAGTAATTCTTGCAATATTTCAAATTTTTTCATTATTATTATAACTGTAAACAGTGATCTTTGATGTTAACATTGTAATTGTTTTGGGGTACCATGAACTAAGTCCAAATGTGTGTGTTCTAACTGCTTCATTGACTAGTTATTCCCCATCTCTCTCCCTTTCCTTGGGCACCCCTATTCCCTGAGACACAGCAATACTGAAACTAGGCCAATTAATAACCCTACAATGGCCTCTAAGTGTTCAAGTAAAAGGAAGATTCACACATCTCTCATTTTAAATCAAAACCAGGGATGATTAAGCTTAGTGAGGAAGGCATGTTGAAAGCCAAGCTAGGCCGAAAGCTAGGCCTCTTGTGCCAAACAGCCAAATTGCGACTGCAAACAAAAAGTTCTTGAAGGCAATTAAAAGTGCTACTCCAGTGAACACAAAAATTATAAGAAAGCAAAACAGTCTTATTGCTAATATGGACAAAGTTTTAGTGGTCTGGATAGAAGATCAAACCCAGCCACAACATGTTCTCGAGCCAAAGCCTAATCCAGAGCGACACCCTAACTCTCTTTATTCTATGAAGTCTTAGAGAGGTGAGGAAGCTTCAGAAGCAAAATTTGAAGCTACCAGAGGCTGGTTCTTGTGGTTTAAGGAAAGAAGCTGTCTCCATAACATAAAAGTGCAATGCGAAGCAGCAAGTTCTGATGAAGAAGCTGCGGCAAGTTATCCAGACGATCTAAGATCACTGATGAAGGTGACTACACTAAACAATAAATTTTCAATGTAGATGAAACATTCTTATATTGGAAGAAGATGCCATCTAGAACTTTCATAGCTAGAGAGAAGTCAATACCTGGCTTCAAAGCTTGAAAGGTCAGACTCACTCTCTTGTTAGAGACTAATGCAGCTGGTGGCTTTAAGTTGAAGCCAATGCTTATTTACCATTCCAAAAATCCCAGGGCCCTTAAGAATTATGCTAAATCTTCTCTGCTTGTGCTCTATAAATGGGACAACAAAGCCTGGATGATAGCACATCTGCTAACAGCATGGCTCACTGAATAGTTTAAACCCACTGTTGAGAACCACTGCTCAGAAGAAAAGATTACTGCTCATTGACAATGTATCTGGTCACCCAAGAGTTCTAAGGGAGACGAAGAGAGAGATTAATGTTGTTTTCATGCCTGTTAATACAACATCCATGAATCAAGGAGTAATTTAGACTTTCAAGTCTTGTTATTTAAGAAATACATTTTGCAAGGCTATAGCTGCCATAGATAGTTATTCCTCTCACAGATCTGGGCAAAGTACATTGAAAACATTCTGGAAAGTATTCACCATTCTAGATGCCATTAAAAACATTTGTGATTCATGGAAGAAGGTCAAAATGTCAACATTTAACAGGAGTTTGGAAGAAGTTGACTCCAACCCTCAAGGATGACTTGGAGGGGTTCAAGACTTCAGTGGAGGAAGTAACTGCAGATGTGGTGGAAATAGCAAGAGAACTAGAATTAGAACTGGGGCCTGAAGATACGATTGAATTGCTGCAATCTCATGATAAGACTTGAATGGATGAGAAGTTGCTTCTTATGGATGAGCAAAGAAAGTGGTTTCTTGAGATAGAATCTACTCCTGGTGAAGATGCCGTGTACATTGTTGAAATGACAACAAAGGATTTAGAATATTATAATATTTAGTTGATAAAGCAGTGGCAGGGTTTGAGAGAATTGACTCCAATTTTAAAAGAAGTTCTACTGTGGGTGAAATGCTAACAAACAGCACAGCATGCTGCACAGAAATAGTTGATTAAAGGAAGACTCAATCAATGTGGTAAACTTCACTGCTGACTTATTTTAAGCAATTGCCATAGCCACCCCAACTTCAGCAACCATCATCCTGATCAGTCTGCAGCCAACAACATCGAGACAAGACCCTTCATTAGCACAAAGATTACAACTCGCTGAAGGTTCAGATGATTTTTTTTTAGCAATAACGTATTTTAAAATTAAAGTATGCACATTTGGTTTTTAATACATTATGCTATTGCATACTTAATAGACTACAATATATAGTAACCTAACTTTTATATGCACTGAGAAATAAAAAAAATTGTATGACTCACTTCATTGCAATATTTGCTTTATTGCAGTGTTCTGGAACCAAATGCACATCTCTGAGATGTTTGCCTGCATATAGTTCTATGTCATTTTGTCACACATGAAGATTCATGCAACTACCGTGGCAAACAAGAACTGTCTTATCACCACAAAGACATCCCTCATGCTACCCTGTTACAGTCACATCTACTTCTCTCCTTCTCCCCACCATCCCTAATTCCTGGCAACCATTAATCTGTTGTCCATCTCTATAATTTTGTTGTTTCAAGAATGTTACATAGATTAACATAATGTCACCTTTTGAGATTGGCTTTTTTTTTTTTTCACTCAGCATCCTCACCAAATTTTAAGACCTCTGTAGGGTAAAAGACAGAATGGGAAAAATATTTGCAATACACATAACAGACAAGGTTTATTGTCCACTACGTATGAAGGGCTCCCCAAATCACAATAGTAGCAAACTTTACATAGTGCTTATTATGCATCAGGCACAATTCTAACACTTTGCAAATATTAATATGTTTAGTCCTCACAGCAACCTTATGAAGTAGGTACTTTGATAGCTCCATTTTTAAAATGAGGAAACTGAGGCACAAAGAAGTTAAACACTTACCTAAAGTCATACAGCTGGTTAATGGTGGAACAAGGATTCAAATCTAAGCAGCATACTCATGACCACTACACAATACTGCCTCTCAACAAATAATAATCAAAAAAGTTAATAATTAGTGAATACCTATCATAGATTATAACTTCTACATGTTTTATGTACATGATCTCATGTAATCTGACAACAACCCTAGAAAGTGTTATAATATCATATCTCATGTTACATATAAGAAAACTGCAGATGTGGCAAGTGAGGTACAAGCAACCTGCCAGCTAGTAAAGAGAATTGCTAAGATTTGAAACCAGGCCTACTGATCCTAGAGCTAGTGCTCTCTCCCTATCAGTATACTACTTCCATTGTATATTAGGAGCTTGAACTTTCTCAATTACACCCTCTCTTTAGCCCTCTGGATACCTCCCTTCATACAAGATTCTTTTCCTCTGCCTTGGACATGCACAATCTCCCCTATACTGGTGTTAGTGGGGTTGGATTTTCCCATTTCTCCCCTCTACCATTTTTATCCTTTCTTTCCAATTTACTGCCAAAATATTCCAAACAGGTAGGTGATCCACTACAGCTATCTCTAATTCCTAACATCTCCTTTATCTCTTGCATTTCTCCTGTCTGTTCTACATTTGCTTTAGATAGGCCGTATGTATTGTATTGCAATTAAGAGTACAGGTTCTGAAACTTGCCAGCCTGGGTTTGGATCCTTGCTCCACTACTTACTAGCTCTGTGACCTTGGTCAATTTTCTTAACTTCCCTGATATGGTTTGGACATGTGTTCCCACTCAAATCTCACGTTCAACTGTAGTCTCCAGTGTTGGAGGTTGGGCCTAGTGGGAAGTGATTGAATCATGGAGGTGGATCCTTCATGAATGGTGTAGCACCATCCCTTTGGTGCTATTCTCATGATGGAGTTCTCACGAGATCTGGTCATTTCAAAGTGTGTTCTCTCTCTCTCTCTCTCTCTCGTTCCTGCCATGTAAGATGCCTGCTTTTGCTTTGCCCTCTGCCATGAGTAAAAGCTCCCTGAGGTCTCCCCAGAAACGGATGCAGCAACACTTCCTATACAGCCCGTGGAACCGTAAGCCATTTAAGCCTCTTTTCTTTATAAATTACCCAGCCTCAAGAATTTCTTTATGGCAATGTGAGAATGGATTAATATACTCCCCATCTGTATAATGTGGAAGATGCTAATACTACCTACCTTACAGAGTATTTGTGGAAGGTTAAATCATATATTAAATTAAAAGCTCTTAGAATAGTGTCTGGTACAAAGTAAGCATTCAGTGAATGATAGCTATTGTAAAGATGTTTGAAGTTACTACTGAGTCCAGTATTCAAAATCATTATTCTTTTTCTCAATCTTCATTCTTTACTGTTCAAGTACATTCTATACATACATTCTATACTATTTGTACCAGCTCCTCCAGGACACTGCATCATCTTGTGTCTGTTGCCATCGATCTATCCACTTCTGCCTCCCTGTTCCCCACCCCCTATACCCAGTTACAAATCTTCTTGATTCTTCCATCATAATGTCTTTCACTTCCATCACTTCTTTCCATTTCCTATTCTGGAATCTGAGAGAAAGATTCCTTACTTGTATGGTTTATGACAAGTGCTAATTTGTATGGTTTATGGCTTTACTAGGAAATGTTTTAAAAAAAAGATAGGTCCTAAGGATAGTGTGCAGCTGGCAAGTCAGTCACAACTGTATTAATTCTAATGCCAAATAGGTAGGCAAGAGGTAGAATACTTTTGTCTTCATAAATTATCCTCTAACCTCCCCCACTTTGATGATATAAAAATACTCTGTGATTGTATTTGTTTCATAATTATGAGCTTATCTTCCCCATTAAGTAGTGACATCCTTGAGACCACCAGGGACATGCATATTATTTAATCTCTGCATCTTCAATGTCTAGCAACAAAATGACTGGTACATTGTAGGAATTCAAACGTGAAAGAATGAATTTCCACTACTATCAACCTAGTTTCAGGCTCTCATTACTTCATATTTGCGCTACTTGCAACAACTCAGTTAATCTCCCTATCTCTCAAATTCTTGTATATTATTGCTATTAGCATATCACTATCCTGTTTGGAAAACTTCAGTGGATCCCCATTTGCCTATATCATACAGTCCTTTAACGTAATAATTAAGGATTTTAATAAATGATTCCAATTTACTTCTCTAACTTTATATTTCCTCATACTCCTTGTATAAAACTTATGCTAAATCCTCTCGGATTCATTAGTCATCATATTCTAAATAGACCATATTGTCCCCATATATACATATGTTATAGCCCCTACCACAGATGCCCTAACTCTTCCTTTCTGCTATTCTAAATCCTACCCCACCATCAAAGCCCAGCTCAAGCCTCACCTTCAAATAAGACTTTCTGATGTTCCTAGTCCATGATGATCTAGGCCTCTTCTGAATTCCTACACCAATTTGTCAGTTATCCCCATTTGCCATGTGCTGTCTTATATTGTTATCTTTACATATACCCTCTTTCCAGTGAGACTTGTAAATTCTCTGCAAGTGGTGCCTATGTTTTCCACATGGTACCCTTTGCATAAACGATACTAAATACTTTATTGGACTAAATTATTGTCCCCACACCTGCCTTGTGCTCACTCTGATCTTCCTGCTAGTAATTCCTACTCCTTCACCTATGCAAATCTTATCCATTTCTAAGGCCCCAACCCCCATCAAGCATTCTCTGACTAATAGAGCTAACAGTGATCTTTCACTCTCTCTAAATTCATATACTATTTTTGTCTATACCATACATTTCTCATATTCTGAATTTTATTGTTACTCAACTGATCAAGCATATATATGCTTAATTTATTATAGTAGGCTATAAATTCACTAGAGAAATGTATGTTTCTTACATTTCTTGTATCTACAACCAGACCCCAGACAACATGTTGCACTAGGCACAAATTTTGTTGATAAAATGAATGTCAATGCACACAATGAGGTAAGGAAAATTGAACTCTTTCTCCAAGAGCAATCAACCTTTACAAACCTAGGAAATACCCTTCTTGACATTAGCCTTGGCAAATAATTTTTGGTTAAGTCCCCAAAAGCAATTGCAACAAAACCAAAAATTGACAAGTGAGACTTAATTACACTAAAGAGCTTCTGCACAGCAGGAAAAAACTATCAAAAGAATATTAAAATATTCACAAACTATGCATCCAACAAAGGTATAATATTCCAGAATCTATAAGGAACTTTAAAAAAATCAACAAGCTTGTCAGAAAGGTGATTTTTTAAAAAATCAACAAGCAAAAAACAAATAGCCCCATTAAAAAATGGGCAAAGGACATGAACAGACACTTCTCAAAAGAAGATATACAAGCTGCCAGCAAACATATGAAAAAATGCTCATCAGCACTAATCACAAGAAAAATGCAAATCAAAACCACAATGAGATACTATCTCATACCAGTCAGAATGGCTATTATTAAAAAGTCAAAAAACAACAGATGCTGGAAAAGCTGCAAGAAAAGGGAACACTTATACACTATTAATGGAAATGTAAATTAGTTCAGCCACTGTGGAAAGCAGTTTGGAGATTCCTCAAAGGATTTTAAACAGAGCTACCATTAGACCCAGCAATCCCATTACTGGGTATATACCCAAAGGAAAATAGATTATACACAAAAACCCCACATACACTCATATGTTCATCACTGTGCTATTCACAATAGCAAAGACATGGAATCTACATAGCTGTCCATCAATGGTGGATTGGATAAAGAAGATGTAGTACATATATACCATGGAATACTATGTGGCCATAAAAAGAATGAAATCATGTCCTTTGCAGCAACATGGATGGAGCTGGAGGCCATAATCCTAAGCAAATTGAAACAGGAACAGAAAATCAAACACTCCATGTTCTCACTTATAAATGGGAGCTAAACATTGAGCACACATGGACATAAACATGGGAATAATAGACATTGGACTAGTAGAGGGGGGAAAGGTGGAGAGCATGTGGGTTGAAAAACTACCTATTGGGTACTATGCTCACTACTAGGGTACAATATACCCATGTAACAAGCCTGCATATGTATCCCTTGTATCTAAAATAAAAGTTGAAGTAATTAAAAAAAAAACAAAAAACTTCTTTTCCCATCTCAAATACCCTAAAACCAATCCCGCTAGGGAAAAAAGCCACAGACTTATCTATCTCAACAAAACTTATCTATACTGAAGATTCAGGAACTGGGTGTGTATTCTGTACCACCTTCATTTCCTACAGACTGGAACTATGATTCCTAAAAATAAACTCATAAGTAATGCTCATTACAACAAAAACAAAAAAACGAATGTCCTACAAAGTACATTACAGCGATACTCAACCTGAAACAGGAGAAGAGAAAAGATCTAGGGTGATAACAATTACCAATACTGAGCTCAGATAGTGGCTGTTACATGGGAATATCTGAATGAACATGATTAATTAAAATCCCAAGGGTCAGTTGATGTTTGCTTTTATTTCTCAGTGGCTGATAACCTTTTAGATCTATCCCAGAAAGGAATTATTATTGAGTATGAGGTCTTCAATATTGTACCTATCTCTTTTTCTGTATTGTCAGGATATTATCTCACTCAGCTAGCATGCCATTTCTGCAACCCACCTCAAGTACTTATTATTACATTACCATAAGAATGTATTTCATTTAAACATATAATCGTAAAATTCAGCTACATTCCTAAGTATAATTTTATTATATCTTTGAGTCAAATATTTTTTGGAGGTAAATCATTTTATTTGTATAGTGTAAGTTTATGGAAAAATAATACCATATCAAATTTTCTCTGAACAGAACTTTTCAGGAACTCATTTAATGTGTAGAATCTAGATATCTCTGAAATATTTTATTATAACATTCAACAGTGTGTTCAAAACCTATTATATTAATAAAACAATATCAGGCTTTATGCAACATGAAGGCTGGGAATATAATAGTTAGGATGCAAGGCTTTCTCTTCTTTATTTTTACTTGATGAGCCTGAACAAATTGCTTCCCTGTATCTCTTATCTGACTTCCAAGGATTCTGATCTTGACTTCACAAGCCTGCTGCTGCTCTCCTCTCTTCTTCATTTTAGTTTGGAAATGTCAATCTGATTTCCTACATTCTTGTTCTGTATTTTTATTTGGTGCATTGACTTTCCCAGATCACTATCTCTAGGTTTCTGATTCTATCTTGGTAGTCTAATTGCAATTCAAAATCCCTTTGTTTATTTGATTTAGTATTCTTGTCACTGGAATAAACAGTAACTGATTAAGCTTACCTAATCAGCATCAAAAAAAGGCAGGGGGCTGACGCCTTTCACTAATAACAACATAAATGGCAAATGCTAAAATTATAACTAGGAAAAATTATGCACCAATACTGATAAGGAGTTAAAGGAAAGAAAAAACTAAAAGTAGATTGTTAGGATAATAATGTTAGATGTGATCTTTTTTATTTTAAAATTTTCATTAGAGTTATAGTATGTTTGTAGAATTTTTTTTAATAGATACAAAATTTTAAAAAAGGATTAAAGTCCAAGGTTAGGAGTAACAGTAACTTAGTTGCCATAAAAGTGTTCAGGACCCCTGGATCAAATAAATTTACATCTAGGACTAAGATAATTTGTAGATGAGACTTATAAATTAAAGGACTCTTTCAGGAATTATGAATAACTGGAGGGGTGATGAAGACTGGGGACAGGAGAAGTTCTGATTTTTTTTTTTTTTTTTTTTTTTTAGGAGGCAGTGGATTCCCAAACCATACTACTCCAAGAATGGGCCACAGACCAACAGCATTGACATCACCTGCGAGCTTGTTAGAACTGCAGATCAGGCCCCATTCCAGACCCACCAAATCAGAATCTGCACCTTAACAAGATCTTCAGCTGATCCAGCCGATCATATACACATTAAAGTTTGAGAAGCACTAACATAAAGCAACAAGGATTCACTGAGAAAGACATAGCAAATTAATCTTATCTTTTGCAAGCTTACTTAAATGTTAATGTCAGAGAGTTTGATAATCTAACAAATTCAGAAAAATGACTCAATAACAGTATCAAGCCATTCACCTGCTTTTCTAGAATCCAAAGCATATGCTTTTCCCTTAAATAGTACCAGATATTACTAGGACCTAATAAGTATATAACCTGGAATTGTCTGCTCTCTGTCTTCTAATGAAGCTTGACTGTAAAAGGTGAAATTAAAAAAAAATCGCTTAAGAGACATAGTATTTCCATCTATTCTATATATTCAAAATTTTATCCTTGCATCAAGGTGGATCATCGGAAAACTAGGTCTGAACTACATTAGCTTAGTCCATTACAGAACTTCATTCACCTTCTTTTTTTTTTTTTTTGAGATGGAGTCTCGCTCTGTCATCCTGGCTGGAGTACAGTGGCACGATCTCGGCTCACTGCAACCTCTATCTCCTGGATTCAAGTGATTCTCATGCCTCAGCCTCCTAAGTATCTGGGATTACAGGCGTTTGCCACCACACCTAGCTAATTTTTGTATTTTTAGTAGAGACGGGGTTTTGCCATGTTGACCAGGCTGGTCTTGAACTCCTGATCTCAGGCGATCCACCTGCCTCGGCGTCCCAAAGTGCTGAAATTACAGGCATGAGCCACCGCGCCTGGCCACTTCATTCACTTTCTAACAGTTAATGTTCTGCATGCTTAGCTTTCATTGCAAAAAAAAAAAAAAAACTTTACTGTGTAAAATATACTTATGCTCTTGCTATACAATTACTAAAAGCATTGTCCATTATATAATGCAACTTCCTACACTGTCTACAGAAGCCAAATATGTAACATAAATGAGTGAAGCAGACTGCAAAAAAATCCACTGCCAGATATGTAATTAAACTGAATCATTAACTGAACGATGGTATAAGCACATTAACACATAGTATGAACAGGTAGGAAAAGAGAAGCTATATTTTAAATTTGAAATCTAAAAACATAAATAATTTATCAAATTTTCCTTTGAAATTGATTACTTTGTTGACTTGTAAATAGAAAGCTAAAATCCTTTCTTCTACACCAATATGTCAATGTCCACATGGGCTGATAGGGAGAAGCAGATACTTAAGTGGAAATTTGGGTACTGTATCAAGAGGAAAGTGGAATGAATAAAATGATGGATGGCCAAAAGCAGCAAATGTCTACTACATACTGATATTCCAAAGTTGTCTAATTAGGATTCAGTACCACACTACAATGCAGTTCAATTTCTTCAATTTGTAGTTCTTTATTGACATTAGTAAAATTAATTGAAAAAGACAAAATAGGCAATATTTTTCATTACCATAATGTTGGAAATCAGAAAACTTCCTTTTTGGAATTCACTCTTTAAACCTACAGTTGTGAATACGTAGTTTAAGCAATCACTTCCATCTCTGGACACCAATTTCAGCACAGAAAAGTAAGCCAGATTATTCCTTGCCAAAAGCATTTCCCCAAAAAATGACTTCACTAAGACCACGTGAATTAAATTTTACATCTGTGTAACTAACTACTTATGAGCACTTTTGCAGAGAAAGATTCAGAGTGTTTATATGGATTATCATATTCACCAAAAAGGTCAATCATTGAACTGAGTCAGGGATTTTTTCTTGGATGACATGCACAAGTTGAATTCTTTCAACAGTTCAAAAAATATATCTTCAGCACCTGACATAAATGCTGCACTACATCCCCAAAACTCCCCTTCAGAACTGAAGTATTTATTCCCCAGTTGTTCTTTAGGAATTTGCTAGGCTGAAAAAAGCTGCCACACCCAACGTCATTCTCCTTTCCCAGGGTAACTGGCATACAGAGACTAGTCAACATTGGGCTATAAGGACCGGCCCTCTGACCTTAGCTGAGGACAATTCGGAGGGACCATCCCAGCTTCAGAGCTCCCAATAAGTAAGGCTGAGGCCTTCTGACTATACCTAGGCCAACTTCTCCCATTAGTCCAGCTGCAGCCCCTTCCCCTCACAGGTGTTGATCCTGAAAGAACACTTTAATAAATTATCTTCACGTTAACCTCCCTCTCAAAATTTGCTTCCAGGGCAACCCAACCTGTGACAACACCACATACAACTAAGCCCCCAAATCTACAAGAAGCAGACGCAACTATTGTATTGTGCATCCAAACCATCCAAAAAAAGCAATAATCTCGGTTGAGGCCACATAAGAATATCTGGTATACATATATTGTTACTATATACATGCTTCATTTTTTATCTTTTTAGGACAGTGTTTCCTGGTGAATTAATACAATTAATACACTGAAGTTTTTATGTTTAAAAACACTGCCACCTTGGATTTAAGTATCATATCAAGTCTTATGTGAACCATTGCAGAAATAGCTTCTGTAGTCATACTTAAGTTATTTTGACCAGTCTACATTAAACTTAAGACACAGGCACCATGTTCAAAAGTTCTATCATATCAAAATTCTCACTGACACCACAAATAAATATGCTTTACTGGGCACTATTATTTATGTCTACGAACAGAAAACACCAAAAATAAATTACCCTTTTTGAGTAACTTGTCCAATAAATTCTCAGCTGTATCTTCAATGTACCAAACAACAGCATTTCTGGTTAGATTTGGATTTGAAACTTAAGAATACATTGTGTGACTCAGTAGACACTTTTTTGTAAAGCTGTCATCTGTAAAAGAGCTAATGCCTGGGCAATCTTTTCCTTTAATATATAACTACATAACTGCATTTTACAACAGGATTGCTTATTTTATTCACTTTCCAAAATAAACCCAGTTGAAATTTCAGTCCTCTTTTTGAATTATTTTTCATTACACAGATTTTCTAGGTACTGGTTGTAGTTTGTACTATATTTTGCTTTATAATGGGCTCTTAGGTTGTATTCATTGATGCAAACACACTTTGCATATTAAACACAGAATCTTTTTTACTTCTATCAGAAAGGAATTTATTCTTTCCATTTTCTTGCAACATCTTCTCAGTCTAGCTTTCATTCTACTTTGGATAGAGATGTGGGTGCCATATTTTATTTTCCTCTTATATCTGCTATAATAATAACATACAAAAAAAGATAAATGACAACTTGATGTACAACATATGGGAAAAAATAAGGAATTTTGGGGACTGTGACAAACTGGAGAACACACGCCCTATGTATGAAGGTGGCAACTGCTACTTAGCTCCAACTGATCGTTGCTTAGTGGAAATACCGGCCAATTGTTTCCAGATTTTTCAACTTTTGCAAGAGAAATCAGAAAACCATATATATAGAAAACCAAATTTTTATGTGAAATTTCCTGAATGTTAAATGTTGGCAAATAATTCAACTATATGCAACACATCTCTCGCCACACCCAGCCCATAGTCCACCACTTTGTAAACTTTTTCTAGTGATTAATTGCTTTGGAACGTAGTATTGAATGTATTCCTTCTACTACAGTAGTAAAAAGTGTGAGCTCTGCAAACATGTTTAAATTCCGCTCTGCTCCTTCCTAGCTATGCAATTGTGGGCAAATTACTTTTTCTATCTAACCCTCATTTTTCTCACCTGCAAAATTGAGTTAATCAAATTACCTTAGAGGTATTTCATAATTTATAATGTAAAGAATTTAGAATAGTGCCTGGTACAAAGCAAGTATCAGTAAATGTTAGCTTTTGTTATTTAATAATGAAAAATGTATAAAATATCACATAGCCCCCTTTCCCTGGCTGCAAGAAAGTTTACTATTAAATTGAATGCTTTACCACGGCAACTATACTAGCCATTGTGTTTTGCATGTTTGCTTCCTCCTTTTCAGGGTTTTGATTTTCTATTTCAATTTTCAGAGCTTTGAATAGAAGAAGTTTCAAATTCTTTTTGGAAGGAGGAAGGTTAAAAACAACCAAAACTTTAAAAAATAAAAATTAAGTTCCATGAAATTTTGTGAACAAGATGAAGGAAATTAGGTCATCTGGCTGTATAATTAGGTGGATTTATAACAGGTTCAACGATTGTACACTAAAAAGTATCGATTAATGGATTGATGTTAACCTGGAGATTAATCCATGCTGCCACGAAGGTTCTGGCCTCAGTTTTGCCCTGTTTATCAAACTATCTGGAGTTAGAAAACTATGGCTTGCAGTCCAGCTGCTCTGCTTGTTTTTATGAATAAAGTTTTACTGGAATAAAGCCACACACATTTGTTTATGATTAGTCTATGGCTACTTTTGCACTACGACGGCAGAGTTGACTAGTTGTGCCAGAGACTGTGTGGCCCACAAGCCCAAAGTTTATACTTATATCTTACCCTGTAAGAAAAGTTTGCAGACCCCTGAATTAGATGAAGACAGGTGGCAATACCAAATTTGAAGATGACACAGACTGGGAGGAATAGTTAATACATTGCATGATAAAATTGAAATTCACAAAGATCAGAACAACTGAAAAAATAGGCTGTAGCAATCAGGCTGAAATTTAATAGTTTGTAAAGCATGGTTAATGGGTACTTAACCATAAAAGTCGAGGATATGAGGCATTAAGAGCAACTGACATTGTAAAGATATAGTTTCAAGAGTCCAGGAAATTAACCACATGATGTAGCTGCCAGAAAAGAGCTATTTTGAATGTTGTCTGTATTAAAAGAAATAGAGGGTCTAAACCAGTGCTGCCCAATAGAACTTCCCTGTGATAATAGAAATATTTTAAATCTGTAATGTCCAATAGGGCAGCCATTAGCTACATGCGGCTATTTGGATTTGATACGTGGCTAGCATGAAGGAGGGACTAAATTTTAAAAATTATTTTTGAGAGAGTCCTGCTCTGTTGCCCATGCTGGAATGCAGTGGCACGATCATAGTTCACTGTAACCTTGAACTGCTGGGCTCAAGAGATCCTCCCACCTCAGCCTCCCAAGTAGCTATGACTACAGGCACATGCCACCATGCCGGCTAATTTTTTAAAAAATATTTTGTAGAGATGGGGTCTTGCTATGTTGCCAAGGTTGGTCTCAAGCTCCTGGGCTCAAGGGATCCTCCCGCCTCAGCCTCTCCAAGTGCTGGGATTCTAGGTGTGAGCCACCGGTGCCTAGCCAAAAACTGTCAGTCTTTAGAGAAAGGGAAATCAATTCTGTACCTTTCATGATCCATCAGCAGTTTAGCAATGTTCAGACAGAAGTCTAAGGGCATGTCAAGATGTAGTATTTCCATGACAGCTAACAAGATGAAAAAATGAAATAATTATTATCAGTTTCATTTTTGAGGAAGCTTAGCTATTTTCAATAATTGTCCTCTATTCAAAATCTACTTACTAAATGTTTGCCATATACCATGTTTTGCCTAACAATTTATCAAAATCTTCTTTTAAAGTATTAACATCCAGTGCTGGAGAGTGTCATGATACAGGCACTCTTGCACAGATAGCAAAGTAATCTGGTGCAATCCTTTCGAAAAGCAACTTGGCAATACTATATGCTAAGAACACTGGGGTAGAGAGTTTGCTATCTGAAGTCAAACAGATCTAAATTTGAAACCACTTGCTACTTGTATAGCCATAGGCAAGTTAAGCTCTTAGTTTTGTCACCTGTAAAATGGAGAATATACCACCAATTTCTCAGGGTTGTTGAGAGGATTAACTGAGGTAATGTATGGAAATTATATAGCAAAGAACCCAGCACTTAGTAAGCATTTAATAAATGGCAGCTGCTATTATTATTCCCTTAGAGAAATTGTGCTTCTGAAAAGTCACCTGGAATAAATATGGGGAAAATTTATGAACAAAAATATTAAAAGCAGTGTAGATTATGATAATAATAGAAAAGAAGTATACACTGTATATCTATTACAGGGTAGCAATAAACTATTGTGCAACCATTAAAATTGTTGAGTATGAAATAACATGGAAAAAATGAATATACACTGATATGAAAAATGTATAAGATCAGTAAGTGAAAAATTAGAAAGCAAAGTTTTATGTACTATACAGTTACAATTCTGTAATAAAAGCAAAATAAGAGAAAAAATACTGGAAATAAGTGATCAAATTTCTAAAAGTGATTGTGTTTAGATTCTATTTATTTGACAAATATTTAATGAGCATATTATCTGTACCAGGCATTGTGCTTTGTGCTGAGAACCCAGCAGTGGATAAAACACAACAAAAATTCCTGCTGTCAAGGAGCTTCTAGTGGATGGTAGGACCATGAGAACTTTTAGTGTTTTCCAAAAATGTCTTAAATTATTATGTGCTATCTTTTCATGATGAAAAATGTTTATTTTTAAATGTCAATCTTTCTACTACAAAAAATATCAGTGAAATAATGCCAGCAGTTAGGCTGACCATTTTAAGAGTAAAGTATTTTCACCAGCAAAGCAACAAACAGAATATAAAAATGCAAGTTTCATATATTCTTTCAATGCAACAAAGTAAAAATCTAGTATTTTTAAATACAAAAAAACTTGGATTTGGGTTAGCCTCCTAATCTGTAATCAAACAATGACTGACATTACAACTTCAGGAGTATCTAGATTGAGTTAAGTAAAAACAATCTGTGAATAAAGAACAATTTCATTTTAAACTCTGCTTCTTACCTACATTTGGATAAACACTGTCATGAGGAATTATCATCTCAAACTAATCTACTTCAACTTGGTGACTCCAATAATCTCTCTGGTCTTCCTGTGTTGTCTTAGTTTGAGTAAGTGTATTCTTTCAGTTGGTTAGTTGGTTTGTTTATTCCCCCAATGCAAAAAAGTAGAGTTGTCTTCCTGGTTTCTAACATTTTTCAACCTGTGTATGCTGAGGTGATACTGTTGCCTAGAGATGCAGAATCCCCAATACATTTGAGCTTCTGAGGTCTCTTAAGTGATTGGCTAAAATTCTAGAGGCCAATGAAAGATTCAGTAGTACTAAATTTAGGGCTACTGCCAAATTGAATTATAGTTCTAACTATAACAAATTGTTATTATTTTTTGGATTATCAGTAACTATACTAACATATAATTTTGTATAGTACAAATAATGCAGCCTCTAAAGATTACTAAAAAGCATGTACAACATTAAAAGAATTAGAATAAATAGCTTTTATGACTAAACAAAATTGAAATGTTAAGGGCTAGTATGCATAGTTTTGCTTCATGTAATGCATCCATATAGTAGTAATAACAGTAATAATAAGAACTACAGTAATAGGTAACATATATTACACACTATGCACCAGGTATGGTGTTAAATGCTTTATACACATTTTCTCATAAGATTCTCAAAACAACATGATGAGGTAGATAATAATAACACCTCTTTTACTAAATGAAGAAACAAAGCAAAGTTAAGTGACTTGCCCAATGACCCACTCTTGTGCAGCATACATTCTGGTCCTTGGAGAGTTACGAAAAATAAATAGCAATGTTTATAAACAAGTAATTATAAAAATCACAGAATTACAAAGGCTTTTCCCATTAAGAAGTAATCTTTCTTCATGGTGGTAGACAACTTCAGAAGGGCTGGGTAGCTACAGTTCTCTGCTGGACTAAAAGAAAACTGATTGCTTTTATTCGGCTTTAAAAAAAAAAAAAAACCTTTTAAATTTGCTACTATTTTTTCTTCTTTCTCTCTTTTTTCCTGGGTGACAATATTTTCCCTTTCCTGGGTGATCATTTTCCTTCTCAGCCACCATCAAATTACACCTATTGTTAGTATACTACAAAAGATCTCATATTTAACAAATTGTAGTGATGTTTCAAAATGGTGTGCTCTTCACATATAGAGATCATACCTTCAAGGAGTTCTTCATTAGATGTTTCGCCTTTCAAGAGGATTTTCATTTTTAGGAAAAGCCCAGTAGAATTTAAATGTTCCTATTTTAAACAAGGAAATCACAATGATATTAAAATTGTGGAATGTAAAAGACAATTTTCAAGTAATTGCCTGCTTTATTCAACCCTCTTGGGATAACTCATAATCAAAGGAAATCGAAATTACAAAAGATTATATAATAGCATTCTTTCTATCCCTGAGGATATTTCCCAATATTTTATTCAATCTAAATGAAATAATATATGGAAAAGAACATGTAAATATTTCCAATGAGTGACAAACATTTAATGACAAGATTAACACTTAAACTGTACAAATCTCAGGCCATATTCTTTGTAAGCAAAACCACAAACCAGCTAATTTTATTTTCTTTTGAGATTTTAACAACTAAGGTCCTTTACAAACAATGGTAGAATAAAATGGAAAACGTATTGTCTTTTCTATAAGATATGCCTGTCGTGTTTACCATTAATAACAACGTACTATGAATGATGTTTCTAAATCATTGTTAGTTGGCCCTAAGCCATCTGTGATCTTCCCGGTTCCACTTTTACCTTACAGGGTACATCTTTAAACAACTTTCTAAGACTAAAAGTACAGTCTAGGCCCACAGAACAGAACTTTTCTCTCTACAAAGCCAATTAACCTCTACATGAACACTGTACTCATTAGCTCCATGCTCTGCACATAATTACAGGTATTCATGTGTGAGATGCCTTAAAAATAGAAAGTTGGAGAAAGTAAACACTGATATTAAAAGGGCTTGCAAATATAGGTGACACTAGTACAAAGAATAAACTGAAGTTGTCAATTTTGATTTATTGCATTACCATCTTTCCTACAGGTTTGTTGAAGTATGTATTGGGTTCAATTCCCTTTTATCTTCAGAGACATAGAGGTCTTCCAGATCTTGGCAACATCTGTTTTCCTTGAGTCTGCTATTCTCACACAAGTTTAACATTCTGGTTTTTTTTTTTTTTTTTTTAAACCAAAGAATTCCAGATACGATTTTCACTGATTTCATTACCAAACAACTCCAGATAATGGGCATTTTGCTTCTATTATCATCGGGTCTTCACTTCTATAAACACTTGCACTGTATATTGTCCATCCTTATTGTCTCTTAAAATACACTTTCAGAAGTCATGAAGATTGCTAAATCCATCAGCTTTCTCCCTACTATCAAAATCCTTGTCTTCTCTGTAACTTTTCTCACCATTATTTTTCATTCTTCATAGGTTTATTTGTTTGTTTGTTTGTTTATGATGAGTCTCACTCTATTGCCCAGGCTGGAGTGTAATGGCACAATCTTGGCTCACTGCAACCTCCACCTCCCAGGTTCAAGCAATTCTCCTGCCTCAGTCTCCCGAGTAGCTGGGATTACAGGCGCCCTCTAACACATCTGGCTAGTTTTTGTATTTTTAGTAGAGATGGGGTTTCACCATATTGGCCAGACTGGTCTCGAACTCCTGACCTCAAGTGATGCACCTGCCTCAGCCTCCCAAAGTGCTGGGATTACAGGCGTGAGCTACGAGGCCTAGCTGGTTTTTTTATTTTTCTGAGACAGAGTCTCACTCTGTCTCCCAGGCTGGAGTGCAGTGGTACAAACAGGGTCTCACATTATTGCCCAGGCTGGTCTTGAACTCCTGGGCTCAAGCAATCCTCCTGTCTCAGCTTCCCATTGTGCTGGGATTATAGGCATGAACTACCATGCCCGGCTCCCTTCCTCAGATTTTTGTTTGCTAATTTTGTTTCTTATCATCAGTTACTGAGAAACAGGCTCCAGGTACAACAAACATACAAGATAAGTATTTTGAATCTTGTCTTGCAGGCCCAAATAAAGTTAAGTAACTTACCCATGGTCACACAATTGGTAAGTAGTAGAGCAGAAATTTGAAATCAGATCTCTCTGACTCTAAAGGACATAATCTTTCCATTATAATATGCTGCCTCCCTTGAAGCTCTATCATGGCAGGCATTACTACACTATCTGAATATTTTGCAAGCTCTAAAGATAATGTATTCATTTCTAGTGTGAAGTGTATCATACACACACACACATACACACACGAGTATATAAAAAGTATGTATGTGTAATGTATATGTAAAGTTTACAGAATAATAATAAAACAAACACCCGTGTCCTCACTACCAAGGTTAAGAAACAGATTATTGCCACATAAGAAGCCTCAAATGTATCCTTACCCATATGCATCCTCCTCACTTCACAGAGGTAAACACCACCCTGAATTTTGTGCAGTGATTTCCTTGCTTTTCTTTATATATACACAATATATAGTTGCTATGGACTGAATGTTTGTGTCTTTCTAAAATTTGTATATTGAATCTCTAAACCCCAATGTGATAGTATTTTGAGGTGGGGGCTTTGGGAGGTAATTTGGTCATGAGGGCTGAGCCCTCATGAATGGGATAAGTGCCCTTATAAGAAAAGGCATGAGAGAGATGACAGATGATTTCTCTCATCTCATCTCTCTCTCTCTCTCTCTCTCTCTCTCTGCCAAGTGAAGATATAGAAAGAATGTGGCCATCTTCAAATCAAGAAGAAGGCCCTCAGCAGGAACCGAAAAGGCTGGTATTTTGATCTTGGACATCTCAGTCCCTAGAATTGTGAGATATAAACTTCTGTTGTTTAAGCCACACAGTTTATAGTATTTTGTTATAACAGCTCAAGCTAGCCAACACAATTATTTAGATATGCCTACATTTGAACTTCACTTAAACAGAATCATAAAGTATCTAAGTTCTTCTGTGACTTCTTTCATTCAAATCATGTTTTTTCAGATTCATCCATGTTGATACGTGAAACTTATTTGTTTTCATTACTATATAGCATGGTTCTCAAAGGGTGGTCCCTGAATCAGCACCATCTGGGAACTTGTTAGAAATGCAAGGCCCATCCAAAACCTACTAAATGAGAAACGCTGGGAGTATTGCCTAGCAAATTGTGTGTGCGTGTGTGTAGGAAAATGTGTAAAATAATTATTACTGATTTGCGTTATGGAAAGTTTCCAATTCAACATGAATTCTATTATCTGTTTAGTAAGGTAATAAATGAGCAAACTGTGTTTAACAGACATTCTAGGTAATACTTACACAAGCTAAAGTTTAAGAACAACTATTGTATAGTATTCTGTTATATGAATAAATCACAATTTATTTGCACATTCTACTTTGGACGTTTAAGCTGTTCCCAAAGCAATTGCTATTATGAACAATCCTGGAATCAGCATTCTGTATACTTTTCCTTGCACACAAATGCTAGCACTTCTCTAAAGTATACACCTAGGAGTGAAGTTGCTGGGTGGTCCAGTATGATCAAATTCTATTTTATCAAGTAACGTCAATCTGTTTTTCAAAGTGGTTGTACAATTCTCGAAAAACTAGGAATGAAGGGAGAGCTTCCTCAACCTGACAAAAGGCATCTATACTAAACCCACAGCTAACACCATACTTAATGGCAAAATACTGAAAGCTCTCTTTCTAAGATTAGGAAAAGACACTGCTCTTGCCAATTCTATTTAACATAGTAATGAATGTTCTTGCTAGAAAAATTAGAAAAGAAAAAGAGACAAAAGGCATGCAGATTGTAAAGCAAGAAGTAAAACTATCTTTATTTACAAAAAATAGGACTTTTTTTTTTTTTTTTTGAGACGGAGTTTCCCTCTTGTTGCCCAGGCTGGAGTGCAATGGCACAATCTTGGCTCACTGCAACCTCTCCCTTCTGGATTCAAGTGATTCTCCTGCCTCAGTCTCCCGAGTAGCTGGGATTATAGGCATGTGCCACCATGCCCGGTTAATTTTGTATTTTTAATAGAGATGGGGTTTCACCATATTGGCAGGGTTGGTTTCAAACTCCTGACCCCAAGTGATCCACCCGCCTCGGCCTCCCAAAGTACTGGGATTACAAGTGTGAACCACCGCATCTGACCGGAAAATATGATCTTGTATACATAAAATCCTAAGGAATCCATTAAAAAAACTATTAAAGCTAAAAGAACAAGTACAGGAAGATTGTAGGAGATAACATCAGTATTTTTTCAATTAATGGCATTTCAATATACTAGCAATGAACAATCCAAAAGTCAAGAAAATAATTCCATTTATAAAAGCATAAAGAAGCAATAAATTTAACAAAAGAAGAACAAAACTAACTTACTGAAAACTACAACACAATAAATAAGTGTTCCTGGATTTGAAAACTTAATTTTATTAAGATAGCAATAATCCCCAAATTGATCTGCAGATTAAATAAAATCCCTATTAAATTCCCAGCTGTCTTCTTTGCAGAAATCAACAAGCTGATTCCAAAATATGAAAAAGTTAAGAGATTCAGAAGAGCCAAAACAATTCTGAAATACAAACAAGTCGGAGGGCCATACTAGTGGATGTAAAGCGGTTTCTCATTGTGCTTTTAATTTGCATTCCCTGATAACTAATGATGTTGAGTATCTTTTTGTGTACTTATTGGCCACTGGTACAAATTATTTGGGGAAATGTCTGTTGAGCTCCTTTGCCTCCTTTGCCCATTTTCAATTGGGTTGTTTGTGTTCTTACTGAATAGTAAGAGTTCTTTTTTATATTATGGGTAATAGACACTTAACAGATATATGATTTGCAAATATGTTCTCCCATTCTGTTGGGAGGATCCTATGGATTGTGTCTTCATTTTCTTGATGGTTTCCTTTGAAGCAAAAAAATTTAAATTTAATGAGACTTAATTTTACCGAATTGTTCTTTTTTGCTTGTGTTTTTGGTGTAGTGTCTAAGCACCTATGCCTTTTATATTTATTTCATTGCACTAATACATTTTCAAAGGTAATTTTGTGAAACAACATAGGCATCCCAAATTTTAATTTCTCCTTTAAAAATTTACTATCAGAGTCAGTTCCAGCACAGATGAAGCAGGATAACTATAGCCTATACCTTCTACTAATTACAACTAAGAACTCTGAACAAGATATAAAAAGCAACAACATGAGGACTCTTAAAAGTAAACAAAAACAGAAAGATTGTAGTGAGGCAACAAAACTCGGAGAAGTGAACCATATGGAGGTGGTAAGTTTCCTGAGTTTTTTT
The DNA here is from genome assembly GCF_003255815.1 of Theropithecus gelada. NCBI lineage: Eukaryota > Metazoa > Chordata > Mammalia > Primates > Cercopithecidae > Theropithecus > Theropithecus gelada. Next base: position 83,370,385 of record NC_037689.1, on the reverse strand, counting down.
CTTTTATCTAATGGTATAGGAAGTTTGTCTTCTAGCTAAGTTCTGAGTGAGGCAAAATAATAATAATAATAATAATAATAATAAATAAAAATAAATGTTTGTGTGGGTAAGTTTTTGGTCTGGAGAATTTTTTAATGGGCTCTGCCTTCATGTAGATATGGAGTTCAAATTTACATTACTCATGTGGTCCAAAAACCTCCAACCTGATAAAGTAAAATAAAAGTAACGAAAAAAGTGGTAACTCTTCTACAGCTGGCTGATGTCAATAAAAAGTTTCTCTGTAGGGCCATGCTCTCAATCCAGGTTGAATAGGATTCTAAAAGCTTAACACTCACTGAACATAAATTAACATATCCAAAATTACAAAACAAAGAAGCAAATATTTCATACTAAGCAAGAGTCAGAAGTTCACATGAACAGCGGGATCAAATCGTTTCCAAATAAGTTGCCTGTTTCCCATGATAAAGCTCAACAAGATTTATAGTATTACAAAAATATCCAGCAGCCAAAGATGTAAAATAGTTGGCACCCAGTGAAAGACAGAGACAGGCAAAAACAATCAATAATGGGGAGATAATAGACAGAAACTAATCTAGAAGTGACATAGATATTAGAATTAGCAAAGAAAGATGTTAAAAGAGTAAGTATAACTATATTTCATATGCTTGAAAATTTAACTAGAGACTTGGAAGATATAAAAATAAACCAAATCAAACTTATAGAGATAAAAACTACAAAGTCTGAAATGAAAAGTATATGGGATGAGATTAACAGATGATTAGACATTGCAGAAGAAAGATTAATGAACTTAAAAGTCATAGCAATACAAAACAGTCCAAAATGAAACAAAAACAACAAATTATGTTTTAAATGAAAAGAGTGTAAGTAAACTGTGGCACAACTTCAGGCAGTATAATATATAATTAGAGTACTTGGGGGAAAGCAGAAACAAAAATTAAAGAAATACTGAAACTTTTCAAACATAATGAAAATTATGCTCCTAGACATCCAAAAGCATGAGAAACATAAATAAAATTACTTAAAAACATAACATCAAGTTGCTCAAAACCAATGATAAAAAATCCAAAACTGATCCAGAAAAGAAGAAACGCTATATAAAGAACAAACATAAGAATGGCACCATATTTCTCAACAGAAACAACAGAATGAGAATACAGTGGAGTGAAATATTTAAAATACTCAAAAAAAGCTGTCTGGTTCAAATTCTGCACCTGGAAAAAATATCATTGAAAAAACAAAGGTGAACCTAACACTCATAATGATATCTACTGTTAAAAAATAGAAGATAACAAATGCTGATAAGGATGTGAAGAAATTGCAACCCTTGTGCACTGTAGATGGGAATTTAAAATGATACTGTTGCTACGAAAAATAGTATGGCTGATATGCAGAAAAAAGAAACTGGACCCCTTCCTTACACTTTATATAAACATTAACTCAAAATGGACTAAAGACTTAAGTGTAAAACCAAAACCATAAAAACCCTAAAAGAAAACCTAGGCAATACCATTCAGGACATAGGCATGGGCAAAGACTTCATGACTAAAACACCAAAAGCAATTCCAACAAAAGCCAAAATTGACAAATGGGATCTAATTAAACAAAAGAGCTTCTGCACAGCAAAAGAAACTATCATCAGAGTGAACAGGCAACCTACAGAATGGGAGAAAATTTTTACAATCTACCCATCTGACAAAAGTCTAATATCCAGAATCTACAAGGAACTTAAACAAATTTATAAGAAAAAACAAACAACCCCATCAAAAAGTGGGTGAAGAATATAAACAGACACTTCTCAAAAGAAGACATTTATGCAGCCAACAAACATATGAAAAAAAGCTCATCATCACTGGTCATTAGAGAAATGCAAATCAAAACCACAACGAGATACCATCTCACGCCAGTTAGAACAACGATTATTAAAAAGTCAGGAAACAACAGATGCTGGTGAGGTTGTGGAGAAACAGGAACGCTTTTACACTTTTGGTGGGAGTGTAAATTAGTTCAACCATTGTGAAAGACAGTGTGGCGATTCCTAAAGGATCTAGAACCAGAAATACCATTTGACCCAGCAATCTCATTACTAGGTATATACCCAAAGGATTATAAATCATTCTGCTATAAAGACACAGGTACACGTATATTTATTGCAGCACTATTCACAATAGAAAAGACTTGCAACCAACCCAAATGCCAATCAATGATAGAATGGACAAAGAAAATGTGGCACATACACACCATGGAATACTATGCAGCCTTTAAAAAGAATGAGTTCATTTCCTTTGCAGGGACATGGATGAAGCTGGAAACCATCATTCTCAGCAAACTAACACAGGTACAGAAAACCAAACACTGCATATTCTCACTCATAAGTGGGAGCTGAACAATGAGAACACATGGACACAGGGAGGGGAACATCACACACCAGGGCCTGTCAGGGGGTGGGGGGCCAGGGGAGGGAGAGCGTTAGGACAAATACCTAATGCAGGCAAGGGCTTAAAACCTAGGTGATGGGTTGATAGGTGCAGCAAACCACCATGGCACATGTATACCTATGTAACAAACCTGCACATTCTGCACATGTGTCCTAGAACTTAAAGCAAAATTTAAAAAAAGAAATTGTTTCTGTCTATTAATATTTCTAAGTTAATTTTTAAAATTTTAATGTTGAACAAATTTTTCAGTGTTAAATAACCCCATCCACATGACACAAATTTCAAGAAAATATAGTTCAAGTAAATGCTCTGTTTGAGAAATTTAACATTCTGGTTGATCGAGCTATTCATTTTCATGCTTCCACTCTGCTGAAAAAACCTCTCTAAAGTGTATCAGTATATTTAATTGCCTTATTAAGTAAAACACATTGATCCTAATTGAATCTCTCTTTTTTTATTTTATTTATTTATTTTGTGAGACGGAGTCTTGCTCTGTCGCCAGACTGGAATGCAGTAGTGGCATGATTTCAGCTCACTGAAACCTCTGCCTCCTGCGTTCAAGTGATTCTCCTGCCTCAGCCTCCCGAGTAGCTAGGATTACAGGTGGACGCCACCATGCCCAGCTAATTTTTGTATTTTTAGTAAAGAGTTTCACCATGTTGACCAGAATGGTTTCGATCTCTTGACCTTGTGATCTGCCTGCCTCAGCCTCCCAAAGTGCTGGGATTACAGGCGTTAGCCACCGCACCCAGCCTGAATCTATTTTTAAAGGGTCACCAGCCTTTCAGTGTTCCTTGTCCAGGAGTGTAGATATATATACATTTTGTTTTGCTTGTTTTAGAGATGGGGTCTTGCTATTATGTTGCCCAGGCTGAAGTGCAGTGACTATTCATAGGTGCAGTCGTAGTGCACTGCAGCCTTGAACTCCCAGCCTCAAGCAAGTCTCCCACATCGGCCTCCTGAGCAACTGGAAATACAGGGATGTGCCACCACGCCCGCTTTGTATTCATGTTTTTATGCATGTGTGAACATGAGCTGAAAGTGCACCACTGTAGTTGTTTTTAAAATTAAATCCCATTATTCTGCCTATTTTATCATTTACTTCTTCATCTTAAAAACTCACAGTAGAGAGATCCCTTTCTGTTTCACAGAAAATTTTCTCAAAAATCTCTAGTGTTCAAAGAAGTATATTTGTTTTAGACGGTTCATGCTGCTATAACAAAATACCGTAAACTAGATAGTTTACAAACAACAGATATTGATTTCTCACAGTTCTGAAGGCTGGGAACTCCAACATCAAGGTGCTCGCAGATTCGGTGTCTGGTGAGGGCCTGCTTACTCAAAGATAGTGCCTTCTTATGTCCTCACATGATAAAAGGGGTGAACAAGCTCCTGTGGACCTCTTTTATAAGGGCAGTAATATCATTCAAGAGGGGTTTGCCCAATGACTTTATCATCTCCCAAAGTCCCCACCTCTTTTATTTTTACGTCCATTTTACACCAAAAAGTCCCCACCTCTTATTATCATCACTTTGGGGGTTAAGATTTCAACATAGGAATTTGCAGGGACACAAACATTCAGATTATTATAGCAATATTTTCTTTTTTCCTTTCCGTGCTACAGAAGAGATTATAACAATCTGTGAGAGTAAATGCTGAAGCAAATGTCTAAACTGGATTTCAAAATGTGATCAAGACTTCAAAAAAATACATTAAGTTAGTATTCAAAAATAAAAACCTCATACCTTGTTTGCTAGGTTTACAGCATTGAGAGCCTTATCATAATATTTGGTGTTATCCCAATCCAAATAATTGGTGGCTAGTAGCCGTAGAACTTTAGCCTGTAAAAAACAAAAATAGAAAAAAAAAGCACATATCTGATGGTTAAACTTCAATACAACAGCTGACTAGCACTCCCACAGTGACAGGCATCTTCTCAAACATAAGTCATCTTTATGAAATAGCATTTCCTTAAGCGACCACAGTCTTGGAATATGTCTCATCATTATGCTACCCGTATAAAATATTGTCTAAGAATGTTACAGTAATGGCTATATTCCTGGCTTATTTAAATTTAATATGATTATGTTAATATAATTATTTTCTTAACAGTGTTTAACGTAAGTATTTTATCATCCCTACTTTTAAAATAAGGAAACTGAGGCAGAGCAATGTTTTATTTTATCAGCTTACCACCACATTATTATCGTGGAATAACTCTAAGAACTTATAAGCTCCCTCAAATGATTTTTATGGAGTAAATATGGCATTTCTGAGAAATACTATAGCTATTTCATAATCGTAAAAGTGTCAAATCATCCAAAAGACGTAACAAAATGAACGAATCTCACAATGTATGTTTAGAAAAAGCCAGACATAAAACAGGACAACTGTATGATTCCATCTATACAAAGCTGAATAACAGTCAAAAATAATCTATAGTAGTAGAAGTCAGAATAGTGTTTTTTTGTTCTTGGAAGGACAGGTGGGTATTAACTAGAATGGGGCCAAGGGAACTTTTGGGGGTGTTGGAAGTTCCCATATCTTGATCTGTATGGTGTAATATACAAGACTATATATTAAAACTCATCAAGCTGCACACTTGAGACTTGTGAAGTTTACTGTACATAAATTACACCTCAAATAAATGACCGCTGGCATGAAATAAAAAATTACTGCATAGTATTACCTCACCAAACTTACAATATGAATATTCCATTTGAATTAAGCTTGTATCTTATCTTCCATCCTTATTTCCTTCTTAGACATCTCCCATCTAGATCCCTTGCCTGGAGTCATTTTCTTCCTCCCTTTTAACTGTGTGGACCCCAACAAGGCCTGTCTCCTACCAAAAGGCTCCTTCAACAACTCTAGCTAATCTTGACAATCTCCTTTTCTACACGCCCTTCTGCATACTTCAGGTCAGTATCACAAAGTTTATCATTATCTTCCCAAATTCATTCACTTGCAGTAGTGTTTTTTAAATTCTGTTTTTCTTCATTGAAGTATAAAAGACATACAGCAAAGTATAAAAATCTCAAGAGCTCTATGCTCTTATGAATTCTATGCTATATGAATTTTCCCAAAGTAAACACACGTATGTTAACAACAAAAAAATCAAGAAACAGAACATTAACAGCAACAAGCTCACCTCATGCTTCTTTTCAAGACCCTGTTTCAAAGAGGGGTAACCAATTCTCTGACGTCCAACACCATATATTCATTTTGACTGTTCTTGGCATTTACATTTATGGAATCATACAGTATGTACTACTTTGTATCTTGCTTCATTTATTCAATATTATAGGTGAGAACATCCAAATTGTTGCAATTATTGTAATTAATTGAGTCTCACTGCTATATAATAAGTGACAATGCCACTATATATAAAAATATATTTATATAAATGTTATATATTTGTATCTACATAAATGTCACTATATATAAATATATTCATATAGATATATATTTATATCTATATAAATGTCACTATATAAAAATATATTTATATCTATATAAATTATATAAATAATTTATTTTTAATTGTGGTAAAATACACGTAACATAAAATTGACCATCTTAAACTTTTTTTAACATTTTAGGCCAGGTGCAGTGGCTCATGCCTGTAATCCTAGAACCTTGAGAGGCCAAGGTGGGAGGATCACTTGAGGCCAGGTGTTTGAGACCAGCCCAGGCAACAAAGTGAGACCCCCGTCTCTATAAAAAATTAAAAATTGGCCAGATGTGGTGGGGTGCACCTATAGTCCCAGCTACTCAGCAGGCTGAGGAGGGAGGATTGCTTGAGCCCAGGAGTTTGAAGGTTACAGTGAGCTGATCACACCACTGCCCTCCAGCCTAAGTGACAAGACCCTGTCTCAAAAAAAAATTGTTTTGGAGATGGAGCCTTACTACGTTGCCCAGACCGAATGCAGTGGCTATTCACAGGCATGATCACAGCTCACTGCAGCCTCAAACTCCTGGTTTCATGCAATCCTCCTGGCTTAGCCTCCTGAGTAGCTGGGACTACAGGTGCATACCACCACACCTGGCTCCATGACCATCTTAAACATTTTTAAGCGTACAGTTCAGTAGTATTAAATATATTCACACTCTTGTGCAATCATTACAAGCATCCATCTCGAGAACTCTCTTATCTTGCAAAACTGAAACTCTATACCCATTAAACCGTAGTTCCCAATTCTCCCCTCTCCCTACCCCCTAAAACCACCATTTTACTTTCTGTCTCTATGAATTTGACTACTCTACGTGCCTCATGTAAGTGGAACCATACATTATCTGTCTTTTTGTGACTGGCTTGTTTCACTCAGTAGAGTCTCCTCACAGTTAACCCATGTTGTAGCATGTGTCAGATTTCTTTCTTTTTTAAGCCAGGATAATATTTCATTGTATTCACTTGTACTAGTTTTATCCTTTAATCATAAGTTCCTTAAGGGCAGAAGCTACATTTTATGCTTCTCTTTTATTCCCCATATATTATAGTGGTAATTACATTAAAAAGGTATTCAGTTACATTTTGATTAATATGCTGTAATAGTAAGAATCAAATGGATATTCAAAAAATTCCATTTTGCTATAGAATATAGTAATTTTACATCATATTTATTTACACAATCACATTTTGTTGATTACATATTAATTTCCATATCCAAGCACGTTCTGTCTGGGTAGTTGGGGAAAAATCTGCAACTTCAAAATATGCAATAAGAAAAGTTAAAACTAGGTCAGGCACGGTAGCTCACTCCTGTAACCCCAGCACTTTGAGAGGCCAAGGTGGGCAAATCACCTGAGGTCAGGAGTTCCAGACCAGCCTGGTCAACATGGCAGAACCCCGTCTCTGCTAAAAACATAAAAATTAGCCAGGTGTGGTGGCACATGCCTGTAGTCCTAGCTACTTGGGAGGCTGAGGCACCAGAATCGCTTGAACCTAGGAGGCAGAGGTTGCAGCCATCCCACCACTACACTCCAGCCTGGGCAACAGAGCGAGACTCTGCCTCAAAACACACACACACACACACACACACACATACAGAAAAGAAAAGTTAAAATTTACATATCCAAACATTGTTCAAAGCACTCTACATATATTAATTCATGGGTACATGCCTATGAGTTAGATTATATTATTAGATAAATATACAAAAACAAATACACTGAGATGTTCAATGGTGTGCCCAATAGCTAATCTACTCATAAATGGGAAGTATGCTATTATAATTTTATAACAATAACATAAAGTAGGTTAGTCAACCTACTTCTACAATATTTAACATGATCCTTACCAGCATTTCTGGCCTAGTAGATTTCTTATCCATCTTCCCAATATCATAGCTTTGGCTATCATTAAAAAGGAAAAAATATATATATAAAAACATATATCCATTTCAAATTATATATAATTTTCAAGATTATATATTACTAAGAAGACATGGTATAAGCATACTTTATTCCAACTTATCTGTTTTGCACTACAACAGATTATTATCCATATGATATAATGATATAAAGCAATACTTTCTAACTGGAGAAAACAATTTCCTTAGGAGATACTCAATAAATCAACACTACAATTATATTGATGCTTTTTTCCATTTGGCTATATATAGCATTAAATATATATAATATATGCTGCACTAAATAGGTATAATTTAATACACTGCCTTAAATATATAAAACAATATGCTACATTAAATATGTATATTTTACTGCATTAAATTATCATAATACATACTGCATTAAAATACAAGTGTATACAAGCTTTTAGTTGGCCATGTAAAGTTGAAGGAATATAAATATATATTTATTTATTAATGATTTACTTAGTTATTTTTGAGATGGAGTCTCATTCTGTCACCCAGGCTGGAGTGCAGTGGTGTGATCTCGACTCATTGCAACCTCCATCTCCCAAGTTCAAGTGATTCTCCTGCCTCAGCCTCCCGAGTAGCTGGGATTGCAGGACCTCATCACCATGCCTGGCTATTTTTTTTTTTTTTTGTATTTTTAGTAGAGATGGGGTTTCACCATGTTGGCCAGGTTGGTCTTGAACTCCTGAGCTCAAGTGATCCACCAGCCTCAGCCTCCCAAAGTGTTGGATTACAGGCACGAACCCTCACGCCTGTCCCCGAATAAATATAAATATATATTTAAAATAAAACAAATACAGTCGTTTGCACAGAAATAAACGCTTTAGTAATATTCATTAAGTCTCACACCACCCTTCTAAAGCACTATTAGTTCAATTTTGCAGCTGAATAAACCAATATAGAAATAAAATTATATCTGATATTTCCTAGATTGATACTGAAAATGAGGGTGAGGGGTTGGGGAGTAGAGAAATTTGATTTTCAGTTCTCTGCTTTAATTACCAAACCATATTATCTATGGGACATTCCAATAACTACAAATAATATATTAATACTAGTTTCAAGGTTTCAAAACCTAATACCTACAAAGCAAACCAAAGATTATTCACCATAAAATTAGTATTCCAAGGGAGTATGTCAATAAAATCTTGGTGAACTGAACTAACTTGAAGACAATACTTTGAAATATTCCTTTAAAAAAAACGAAAAAGCAAAACTCTAGGCCAATCGCAGTGGCTCACACCTGTAATTCCAGCACTTTGGGATGCTGAGGCGGTTGGATCACTTGAGGTCAGGAGTTTGAGACCAGCTTGGCCAACATGGCAAAACCCTGTCTCTATTAATAATACAAAAATTAGCCAGCGTGGTGGCACGTGCCTGTAATCTCAGCTACTTAGGAGACTGAGGCATGATTATCACTTGAACCTGGGAGTGGAGGTTGTAGTGAGCCATATCGTGCCACTGCACTCCAGCCTAGGCGACAGAGTGAAACTGTGTCTCAAAATAAATAAACAAATAAATAAAAACAAACATAAACTATAAATGACCCAGAACTACCAAACTGAGTTTTCAGATTGCTAACAAAGATATAATGCTGGCTTAGTCATTGTAAGCCCTATTTCATAGAGGTCTCCTTTAGTACATTAATCTTATACTTCCAGTTTTTTAAATAACCAGTGAGGGGTGGAACTTCTGCAATGGTGATATAAGGAGCTCTTCAGACACTCTCCCCAGTGAAACAACCACTCATTTGGAAAATTCATTAAAACAACCACTTAGTCTCTGAAAATTGAAATTGTCCTAAGGGCACATAGAAAATGGGAAAACATTTATTCATGAAAATAAACTAAATCTCAGTATAACCAGTGAGAGTCTATGGCATTTGAACTATAAACTGCTCCCGTCTATACTGGCTCCATGTGATGGAAGCTGCTCCAGATGGGTGCAGCCAAGAAGATAGGAATTCCCTCTCCCAACAGCTCCTAAAATCCTAGGCTACGGTTTCACCTGTGGAGGAGCAGGCTGCCAGAATATCTTGCCATTCTCAGGCCTGTGTCATGGAAGTGTTCTGGGCAAGTATGATGGAGAGGACTGGCATTTCTTTGCCCACTCAGCTCTCACTCTTAGGGTAAGGATTCTACCCCAAATATGACAGGTCAAGAATATTGAGATCCTGATCATCTTTACCCCAGTTGGCTCATCAGGCAGAGGTTACGTGTCAAAAGGGCACACTAAGATCAAGACCTACCGCCAGAATTTACTAATTTACTAATACAGTAGGGGTGCCATTTCAAGAGAAGCACGCCATGAGCCCAGTTCTAATCGTGTGGCACAGAGGTTCTGACCAGAAGGAAAGAACAGAAGCAAAGAGGAAGAACTCTGCATCTCTTCCTGAGGGGACTGATGTATTTAAAACAGAGCATGGAGAAGATCATGTCTAAGGATACTGCTGAAAACAATGGAGATCTTGGTAGTGAGCAATTAAGAGGGAGCTGGTAGCTCCATGATAATAGTAGCAATAAGGGAAACAGTAGACCAACCAGAAGGTTACCAGAGAACCAGGGAAACAGCCAAGAAGAAAATCTCCAGGGTCACACTTACTTCTAGGGATCCAGAAGACAGTGCACATGTGCCATTCTGCACCCACTCACGCACAATCAGAGAAAGTGTTGGGGCAGACTAAAAAGCATTACCCAAGGCATACGCAGATCTATCAGCAAAGAACCTTGAGCCTGATTGGCTCAAGGGGCTTAAGCAGAACGTCTGACCAAACACCAACTGAAAATTAAGCTAAGATCCAGGGAAGCCAGCTTAAAAATCAAATCGACCTCATACTGATGGATCTGGAAGACTGTGCACATGCCCAAGACTATGCTTTCTTGGGTATGAGCAGAGAAAGAATCTACAAGCTATTAGTCCCTGACTGAGTTAGTCTCTCCCCGAACTATAAAAGCAGTCTCTAAACAAACACACATCCCACAGGAAAGGATGAAAAAATCTAACTGGCTAAGTGAGCTTAAGCACAACCTTTGGCCAGTAAGTGAACTATGTGGATGCAGAGGTGACTCCATAGGAAGCCATGAAAAGATAAAAACAGGTGGAAAAATTCTGAGCAGGAATATTAGAGGCCACACAGTGTGGGGAAAATAAATTCCACCAAATTAGTCCAGCCAAGTGACTGAATAAATAAATGACTAAACAAACAATTTTTAAAAGGCCCCAGAAAGAGAAGAAACAGCATCTAGACTTGCTACAATATATTTTCCAAAGTGTCTAGTGTTCAACAAAACATTGTAAGACATACAATTAAAAAATGTGACTTACACAGAAGAAAAAGAGCAAAAGAAACTTCCTTTGAGGAGGCCCAAATGTTGCACTGAATAGAAAGACTTCAAAGCAACTTTTATAATTATGTCCAAAGAATTTTTAAATATCGTGTTTAAAAATTAAAGGAAAGTCTGATAACAACGACTCATTGTATGGCGAATATGAGTGTATCAGTTAAGAGACAGAAATTATTTTTTTGAAAAGAAACAAATGGAAATTCTGGAGTTGAAAAGTACAATAACTGAAATGAAAAATTCAGCAGATTTGAGCAGGCAAAAGAAAGAATAAACTAACTTGAAGAGCAATAGAAATGATACAAATCTGAGGAACAAACATGAAAAAAATGAAGAAAAATGAACAGGGGCTCAGAAAAATGTAAGACACCATTAAGCACACCAACATATACATAATGAGAGTACCAGAAGAAAAGAAAGAAAAGGACAAATAAATGTTCAAAGAAATGATGGTCTTAAAAGTCCCCAAATTTGATGAAAAACAATAATCTACACATCCAAGAAGTTCAATGAAATTCAACAGGATAAGCGTTTAAAAAGCTACATCCAGACACATGATGAGTGAAAATTATTGAACATCAAAGATGAAGAGAAAATATTGAAAACAGTACGAGAAAAATTACTCATCACATGAACGGGAATAACGATAAGATTAACAGCTGACACCCCTCAGAGTTCAAGGAGTACAGAAGGCAAAAAGGATGTATTCAAAAATCTGTGAAATTAGAATCCTCTATCTAGAAAAGCTATCTTTCAAAATTAAGAGTAAATAAATACATTCCCGGGTAAACAAAAAGTGAGAGAATTTCTTGTTAGCCAATCTGTCTTATAAGAAATACAAAAGAAATATTCTTCATGCTGAAAGCAAGTGACACTAAAGAAAAATTTGAATTCATACGAAAAATAAACAGTGATAGTAATTATGGAGGTAATTAAAAAAGAAAGTATGATTATATATATCTTCTACTTTCCTTAATTTATTTAAAAAGCAATTGTGTAAAGAAATTCCTAAGGTGTATTAGTGGGGCATAACATTTGTAATATGTTCGATAACAATAACACAAAGGAGTAGATGGGGTGGGAAAGAAATTCAGGAAATTATACCAGATGGTAATTCAAATCTGAAAGAAGAAATGAAGTGAACCAAAAGTTATAAGAAGGTTGAAAATTTAAAAACACAATAAATATGTTGTGTTCTCTTTTATCTCTAATCTTCTTTAAAATACATAAGATTTTGCAAAGCAATAATTATAACCATGCATTATTGAGTTTTTAAACATATATAGACATAGTAAGTATAATAATAATCACCAAAAAAGAAAAGAGAATAAAGCTATGTAGTAGTAAAGATTTTATCACCTGAAGTCAGGAGTTCGAGACCAGCCTGGCCAACATGGAGAAACCCCTTCTGTACCAAAAATACAAAAATTAGCCAGGTGTGGTGGTGCAAGCCTGTAATCCCAGCTGTTTGGGAGGCTGAGGCAAGAGAATCGCTTGAACCCAGGTGGCAGAGGTTGCAGTGAGCTGAGATCGCACCACTGCACCCCAGCCTGGGTGACAGAGCAAGACTCTGTCTAAAAAAAAAAAAAAAAAAAAAAAAAAAAAGATAAGAAAATGTAATCCAAAAAATGTTGCACAATTTAAAATAGTATACTATAAAATATTCACCTAAGACCAGCAATTCCAGAGGTGGAACAAGATGATGGAATAGAAGGCTCCACCAGTCATCCCTCTTGCTGCAAGGACACCAATTTAACAACTATCTACACAAAAAAAGCACCTTCCTAAGAACCAGAAATCAGGTGGGCATTCACAGTACCTGGTTTTAACTTGCTAAAAGAGGCACTAAAGAGGTAGAAAAACAGTCTTGAATCATAGAAGCCACCCTTCCCCCCATTCCCTGGCAGTGGCGGTGTGGTGCAAAGACCATTGCTGTGTGCTGGGGGAAGGAGAGCACAACAATTCTGAGGCATTGACCTCACTGCTGCTCCGTTATAGCATAAAGAAAAGCAGGACCAAGCTCAGCTGACACCTGTCCGTGGAGGGAGTGTTTAAACCAGCCCGAACCAGAAAGGAATTGCTGATCTAGCAGTCAAACCTTGAGTTCCCACAAGCCCCGCCACCGTGGGCTAAAGTACTGTGGGACTCTAAATGAACTTCAAGGCAGCCTAGGCCACAAAGACTGCAACTCCTAGGAGAGTCCTAGTGCTGAACTAAGCCCAGAGACACTGGAATTGTTGGGGCGGGGAGGGGGGGAGTGGGGAGGGCATGCAAACTACTGAGACACCAGCCAGGGTGGCTAGAGAGTGCTGACATCACCTCTCTCCTAACCTCAGGCTGCACAGCTCAACATGACTCCAAAAGACACCACTTCCTTCCACTTGAGAGGAAATGGAAGAGTGGGGAGAACTTTGTCTTGCATCTTGGATACCAGCTCAGCCACAGTAGGACAGAGCATGGGTCAGGGTTGTGAGGCCCCCTTTCAGGCCCTAGCTCCTGGACATTTCTGAACAAATCCTGGGCCAGTAGGGAACCCACTGCCTTGAAGGGAAGGACGCAGTTCTGGCATCTTTCATCACCTGCTAACCAAAGAGCCCTTGGGCCCTGAATAACCAATAGCGATACCCAAGTACTACATCAAGGGCATTAGGTGAGCCTCAGACTGGCTAGCTTCAGGTGAGACTCAGCACATTACTAGCTGTGGTGGCTATGGGGCAAAACTCCTTCTGCTTCAGAAAAACAGGGGGAAAAGTAAAGGGGACTGTGTCTTGCATTTTGAATACCAGCTCAACCACAGCAGGACAGGGCAAGGGTCAGGGTTGTGAGGCCTCCTCTCCAGGTCCTAGCTCCCGGACATTTCTGCAGAAACCCTGGGTCAGAAGAGAACCCTCTCTCTTGAAGGGAAGGACCTAGTTCTAGAATCATTCATCACCTGCTAACCAAAGAGCCCTTGGGTCCTGAAAAACCAGCAGTGATACTCAGGTACTACATCAAGGACTTTGGGCGAGACCCTGAGACTTGCTGACTTCAGGTGAGACTCAACACATTCCCAGCTGTGGTGGCTTCAGGGAGAAACCCTTCTGCTTCAGGAAAATAGAGGGAAAAGTAAAGGGAACTGTGTCTTGCATCTTAGGTACCAGCTCAGCCACAGGGGAGTAGAGCACCAAGCAAGCTCTTAGGGTCCCCAATTCCAGGATTGGCTCTTGAATGGCATTTCTGGACCTGCTGTGGGTCAGAAGGGAGCCAGGTGCCATGAAGGGTGAGTCCCAGACCAGGCAGCATTCACCAAAAGCTGACTGAAGAGCCCTTGGACCTTAAGGAAACAGTAGTCAGCAGTAGTCAGGCAGTACTCCTTGTGGCCTGGGATGGCAGTTGCCACAAGATGAGGTTCCTCTGCCTTTGGAAAGTGGGAGGGAAGAGTGGGAGGGATTGCATCTTGTGGTTTAACTGACAGCTCAGTCACAGTAAAATATAATAGAGCACCAGGTAAACATCTAAGGTTTCTGACTCTAGTCCCTGGCTCTCAAATGGCACTTCTGTACTCTCCTGTGGTGTGGGGGAACACACTGCCCTGAAGGGAAGAACACAGGCCTAGCTGGCTTTGCCACCTACTGACTATAGAGCCCCAGGGTCTTGAGCAAACATAGGTGGTAGGTAGAGAGTGGTTACAGCACACCTTGGGTGAAACCCAGTGCTGTGCTGGCTTCAGCATGACCCAGCACAGTCAAAGTGGTAGTGCTTGTGTCACTAAACCCCAAGTTTCAGGTAGCTCGAGGGAGAGAGAGAGAGAGAAAGAGAGAGAGAGAGAGAGAAAGAGAGAGAGAGAGAGAGAGACTCTGTTTGTTTAGGAGAAAGTAAGGGAAGAAAACAAGAGCCTCTGCTTGGTAATCCAGAGAATTCTCCCAGATATTGCCCAAGACCATCAAGGGAGTACCTCTACATGTATACAAGAACCACAGCATTAGTGGGCTTGGGATGCCCCCTAAAACAGATACAGCTCAGATCACAACACCCAAGTCCTTTTGAATATGGGGAAAGCCTTCCCAAGAAGGGTGGATACAAACAAGCCAAGACTGTGAAGTCTAAAACAAATACCTAACACTAAAATGCCCAGACACTGAAGAACATCTACAAGTATCAAGACAATCTGGGAATACATGGCCACATCAAGTAAAATGAGGCACCAGAAACCAATCCTGGAAAAACAGAGATATGTGACCTTTGAGACAGGGAACTGAAAGTAGCTGTTTTGAGGAAACTTGAAGAAATTCAAGATAACACAGAGAAGGGATTCAGATTCCTATCAGATAAATTTAACAAAAATTTGTTAAGTTTTAACAGACAAATTTATTTGAAATTAAAAGAATAAAGCAAAAATTCTGGAGTTGTAAACTGCAACTGGCATACTGAAAAAGACTACATCAGAATCTTTAAATAGCAGAATTGATCAAGTAGAAGAAAGAATTAGTGAGCTTGAAGACAGACTATTTGAAAACACACGGTCAGAGGAGACAAAGGAAAAAAGAATAAAAAACAATGAAGCAGACCTACAAGATCTAGAAAATAGCCTCAAAAGGGCAAATCTAAGCATCATTGGCCTTAAAGAGGAAGCAGAGAAAGAGATAAGGTTAGAAAGTTTATTCAAAGTGGGGAGGCTTCCAAGATGGCCGAATAAAAACAGCTCTGGTCCACAACTCCCAGCAAGATTGATGCACAAGATGGGTGATTTCTGCATTTCCAACTGAGGGTCCTGGTTTATCTCATTGGGACTGGTTGGACAGTGGGTGCAGCCCATGGAGGGCGAACCAAAGCAGGGCAGCGCATCACCTCACCCGGGAAGCACAAGGGGTCTGGGGACTTTCCTTTCCTAGCCAAGGGAAGCCATGACAGTCTGTACCTGGAGGAATGGTATACTCCTGCCCAAATACTGTGCTTTTCCCACAGTCTTCACAACCGGCAGACCAGGAAGTTCCCTCCTATGCCTGGTTTGGCAGGTCCCATGCCCAAGGAGCCTTGCTCACTGCTAGCACGGCATCTAAGATCAACCTGTGACTCTGCAACTTGGTGGGGGGAGGGATGTCCGCCATTGCTGAGGCTTGAGTAAGCAATTTTGTGCTCACTGTGTAAACAAAGAGGCCAGGAAGCTCGAACTGGGCGGAGCCCACCTCAACTCAGCAAGGCCTACTGCCTTGCTGTAGATTCCACCTCTGTGGGCAGGGCATAGCAGAACAAAAGGCAGCAGATAGCTTTGGCAGACCTAAACGTCCCTGTCTAACAGCTCTGAAGAGAGCAGTGGCTCTCCCACCATGGCGTTTGAACTCAGAGAACAGACAGACCGCCTCCTCAAGTGGGTCCCAGACCCCTGTGGAGCCTGACTGGGAGACACCTCCCAGTAGAAGCCAACAGACACCTCACACAGATGGGTGCCCCTCTGGGACGAAGCTTCCAGAGGAAGGATCAAGCAGCAATATTTGCTATTCTGCAGCCTCCGTGGGTGATCCCAGGCAAACAGGGTCTGGAGTGGACCTCCAGCAAACTCCAACAGACCTGCAGCTGAGGGGCTCCACTGTTAGAAGGAAAACTAACAAACAGGAAGGAATAGCATCAACATCAACAAAAAGGACATCTACACCAAAACCCCATCTGTAGGTCACCAACATCAAAGACCAAAGGTAGATAAAACCACAAAGATGGGGAGAAACCAGAGCAGAAAAGCTGAAAATTCCAAAAACCAGAGTGCCTCTTCTCCCCCAAAGGATTGCAGCTCCTCACCAGCAAAGGAATGAAACCGGATGGAGAATGAGTTTGACGAGTTGACAGATGTAGGCTTCAGAAGGTTGGTAATAAAAAATTTCTCCAAGTTAAAGTAGCATGTTCTAACCCATCACAAGGAAGCTAAAAATCTTGAAAAAAGGTTAGACAAATGGCTAACTAGAATAAACAGTGTAGAAAAGACCTTAAATGACCTGATGGAGCTGAAAACCACAGCACCAAAACTTCGTTACACATGCACAAGCTTCAAGAGCTGATTCGATCAAGTGGAAGGAAGGATATCAGTGATTGAAGATCAAATTAATGAAATAAAGCAAGAAAACAAAGTTAGAGAAAAAAGAGTGAAAAGAAACAGACAAAGCCTCCAAGAAATATGGGACTATGTGAAAAGACCAAATCTACGTTTGATTGGTGTACCTGAAAGTGATGGGGAGAATGGATCTAAGTTAGAAAACACTCTTCAGGATATTATCCAGGAGAATTTCCCCCACCTAGCAAGGCAGGCCAACATTCAAATTCAAGAAATACAGAGAATACCACAAAGATGCTCCTCAAGAAGAGCAACCCCAAGACACATAATTGTCAGATTAACCAAAGTTGAAATGAAGGAAAATATGTTAAGCACAGCCAGAAGGAAAGGTCGGGTTACCCACAAAGGGAAGCCTATCAGATGAACAATGGATCTCTCGGCACAAGCCCTACAAGCCAGAAGAGAGTGGAGCCCAATATTCAACATTCTTAAAGAAAAGAATTTTCAACCCAGAATTTCATATCCAGCCAAACTAAGCTTCATAAGTGAAGGAGAAATAACATCCTTTACAGACAAGCAAATGCTGAGACATTTTGTCACCACCAGGCCTGCCTTACAAGAGCTCCTGAAGGAAGTACTAAACATGGAAAGGAACGACTGGTACCAGCCACTGCAAAAACATGCCAAATTGTAAAGACCATCGATGCTATGAAGGAACTACATCAATTAATGGGCAAAATAACCAGCTAACATCATAATGACAGGATCAAATTCACACATAACAATATTAACCTTAAATGTAAATGGGTTAAATACCCCAATTAAAAGACACAGGCTGGCAAATTGGATAAAAAGTCAAGACCCATCAATGTGCTGTATTCAGGAGACCTATCTCACGTGAAAAGACACACATAGGCTCAAAATAAAGAGATGAAGGAAGACCTACCAAGCAAATGGAAAGAAAAAAAAAAGCCCAGGTTGTAATCCTAGTCTCTGATAAAACACACTTTAAACCAACAAAGATCAAAAGAGACAAAGAAGGCCATTACATAATGGTAACAGGATCAATTCAAGAAGAAGAGCTAACTATCCTAAATATATATGCAACCAATACAGGAGCACCCAGATTCATAAAGCAAGTTCTTGCAGACCTACAAAGAGACTTAGACTCACACACAATAATAATGGGAGACTGTAACACACCACTGTCAATATTAGATCAATGAGACAGAAGGTTAACAAGGATATCCAGGACTTGAACTCAGCTCTGGACCAAACAGGCCTAATGGACATCTACAGAACTCTCCACCCCAAATCAACAGAATATACATTCTTCTCAGCACCACATTGCACTTATTCTAAAATTGACCACATAATTGGAAGTAAAACACTCCTCAGCAAATGCAAAAGAAAAGAAATCACAACAGTCTCTCAGAACACAGTGCAATCAAATTAGAACTCAGGATTAAGAAACTCACTCAAAACACACAACTACATGGAAACTGAACAACCTGCTCTTGAATGACTACTGGATAAATAACAAAATGAAGGCAGAAATAAAGATGTTCTTTGAAACCAATGAGAACAAAGACACAATGTACCAGAATCAATGGGACACATTTAAAGCAGTGTGTAGAGGGAAATTTATAGCACTAAATGTCCACAAGAGAAACCAGGAAAGATCTATAATTGACACCTTAACATCATAATTAAAAGAACTAGAGAAGCAAAAGCAAACAAATTCAAAAGCTAGCAGAAGGTAAGAAGTAACTAAGATCAGAGCTGAACTGAAGGAGATAGAGACACAAAAAATCCTTCAAAAAAATCAATGAACCCAGGAGCTGGTTTTCTGAAAATCAACAAAATAGACCACTAGCAAGACTAACAAAGAAGAAAAGAGAGAAGAATCAAATAGATGCAATAAACAATGATAAAGGGGATATCACCACTAATCCCACAGAATACAAACTACCATCAGAGAATACTATAAACACTTCTATGCAAATAAACTAGAAAATCTAGAAGAAATGGATAAATTCCTGGACACATACACCCTCCCAAGACTAAACCAGGAAGAAGTTGAATCTCTGAATAGACGAATAACAGGCTCTGAAATTGAGGCAATAATTAATAGCCTACCAACTAAAAAAAGTCCAGGACCAGATGGATTCACAGCCAAATTCTACCACAGCTACAAAGAGGAGCTGGTACCATTCCTTCTGAAACAATTCCAATCAATAGAAAAAGAGGGAATCCTCCCTAACCAATTTTATGAGGCCAACATCATCCTGATACAAAAGCCTGGCAGAGACACAACAAAAAAAGAGAATTTTAGACCAATATCCCTGATGAACATCGATGCGAAAATCCATGATAAAATACTGGCAAACCGAATCCAGTAGCACATCAAAAAGCTTATCTACCATGATCAAGTCAGCTTCACACCTGGGATGCAAGGCTGGTTCACCATACGCAAATCAATAAACGTAATCCATCACATAAGCAGAACCGACAACAAAAACCACATGATTATCTCAATAGATGCAGCAAAGGCCTTTGACAAAATTCAACAGCACTTCATGCTAAAAACTCTCAATTAACTAAGTATTGATGGGACGTATTTCAAAATAATAAGAGCTATTTACGACAGACCCACAGCCAATATCATATTGAATGGGCAAGAACTGGAAGTATTCCCTTTGAAAACCGGCACAAGACAAGGATGCCCTCTCTCACCACTCCTATTCAACATCATGTTGGAAGTTCTGGCCAGGGCAATCAGGCAGGAGAAAGAAATAAAGCGTATTCCATTAGGAAAAGAGGAAGTCAGATTGTCTCTGTTTGCAGATGACATGATTGTATATTTAGAAAACCCCATCATCTCAGCCCAAAACATCCTTAAACTGATAAATAACTTCAGCAAAGTCTCAGGATATAAAATCAATGTGCAAAAATCACAAGCATTCCTATACACCAAGTACAAACAAACAGACAGCCAAATCATTCATAATTACTACAAAGAGAATAAAATACCTATGAATCCAGCTTACAAGGGATGTGAAGGACCTCTTCAAGGAGAACTACAAGCCACTGCTCAATGAAATAAAAGAGGACACAAACAAATGGAAGAACATTCCATACTCACGGATAGGAAGAATCAATATCGTGAAAATGGCCATACTGCCAAGGTAACCTATAGATTCAATGCCATCCCCATCAAGCTACCAATTATTTTCTTCACTGAACTGGAAAAAACTACTTTAAAGCTCATATGGAACCAAAAAAGAGCCCGTGTAGCCAAGACAATCCTATGCAAAAAGAACAAAGCTGGAGGCATCACACTACCTGACTTCAAACTATACTACAAGGCTACAGTAACCAAAATAGCATGATACTGGCACCAAAACAGATACATAGACCAATGGAACAGAACAGAGGCCTCAGAAATAACACCACACATCTACAATCATCTGATCTTTGACAAACCTGACAAAAACAAGCAATGGGGAAAGGATTTCCTATTTAATAAATGGTGCTGGGAAAACTGGCTAGCCATATGCAGAAAACTGAAACTGGATCCCTTCTTTACACCTTACACAAATATTAACGCAAGATGGATTAAAGACTTAAACATAAGACCTAAAACCATAAAAACCCTAGAAGAAAACCTAGGTAATACCATTCAGGACATAGGCATGGGCAAAGACTTCATGACTAAAACACCAAAAGCAATGGCAACAAAAGCCAAAATCAACAAATGGGATCTAATTGAACTAAAGAGCTTCTGCACAGCAAAAGAAACTATCATCAAGTGAACAGGCAACCTACAGAATAGGAGAAAATTTTTGCAATCTACCCATCTGACAAAGGGCTAATATCCAGAATCTACAAAGAACTCAAACAAATTTACAAAACAACAACAACAACCCCGTCAAAAAGTGGGCAAAGGATATGAACAGACATTTCTCAAAAGAAGACATTAATGCAGCCAACAGACACATGAAAAAATGCTCATCATCACTGGCCATCAGAGAAATGCAAATCAAAACCACAATGAGATACCATCTCACACCAGTTAGAATGGTGATCATTAAAAGGTCAGGAAACAACAGATGCTAGAGAGGATGTGGAGAAATAGGAACGCTTTTACACTGTTGGTAGGAGTGTAAACTAGTTCAACCATTGTGGAAGGCAGCGTGGCGATTCCTCAAGGATCTAGAACTAGAAATACCATTTGACCCAGCCATCCCATTACTGGGTATATACCCAAAGGATTATAAATCATGCTGCTATAAAGACACATGCACACATCTATTTATTGTGGCACTATTCACAATAGCAAAGACTTGGAACCAACCCAAATGTCCATCAATGATAGACTGGATTAAGAAAATGTGCACATATACACCATGCAACACTATGCAGCCATAAAAAGGATGAGTTCATGTCCTTTGTAGGGACATGGATGAAGCTGGACCATCATTCTCAGCAAACTATCACAAGGACAGAAAACCAAACACCGCATGTTCTCGCTCATAAGTGGGCGTTGATCAATGAGAACACTTAGACATAAGGCAGGGAACATCATACAATAGCATTAAGAGAAATGCCTAATGTAAACGACAAGTTGATGGGTGCAGCAAACCAACATGGCACATGTATACCTATGTTACAAACCTGCACTTTGTGCACATGTACCCTAGAACTTAAAGTATAATAAAAAAAGAAAGTTTATTCAAAGGGATAATAATAGAGAACTTCCCAAACCTAGAAAGAGATATCAATATCCAAATACAAAACGGTTATAGAACACCAGATTTAACCCAAAGAACGCTACCTCAAGATATTTAATAACCAAACTCCTAAAGCCCGAGGATAAAGAAAGGATCCTAAAAGCAGTAAGAGAAAAGAAAAAAATAACATACAATGGAGCTCCAGTACATCAAGCAGACTTTTCAATGGCAACCTGACAGGACAGGAGACAGTAGCATGACATATTTAAACTGTTGAAGGAAAAGAACTTTTATCCTAAAATAGTATATCCAGCAAAAATATCCTTTAAACATGAAGGAGAAATGAAAACTTTCCTGATCATTTGAAGGTACAAAACTCACTGGCAATAGTAAGTACACAGAAAAACACAGAATATTATGACACTGTAACTGTGGTGTGCAAACTACTTTTATATTAAGTAGAAAGACTAAATAACGAACTAATCAAAAATAATAACTACAACAACTTTTCAAGACATAGACAGTACAATAAGATATAAACAGGAAAAAAGTTTAAAAGCAGGGAGTCGAAGCTCCTAAAGCAGGGACCAGGCCGCACAGCAGGAGGTGAGTGGCGGGCGAGTGAGCATTACTGCCTGAGCTCCACCTTCTGGCAGATCAGCAGCAGCATTAGATTATCATAGGAGCACGAACCCTATTGTGAACTGTGAATGCAAGGGATCTAGGCTGCACACTCCTTATGAGGATCTACTACCTAATGATCTGAGATGAAAGAGTTTCATCCAGAAACCCTTCCCCCTCGCCAATCCCCCACCCCTGCTCCATGGAAAAATTGTCTTCCATGAAACCGGTCCCTGGTGCCAAAAAGGTTGACGACCGCTGCCTTAAAGAACTAAAATGAGGGTCAGGTGTGATGGCTCATGCCTGTAATCCCAGCACTTTGGGAGGCTGAGGGGGCAGATCACTTGAACTCAGGAGTCCGAGACCAGCCTGAGCAACATGGAAAAATCCCGTCTCTACAAAAAATACAAAAATTAGTCAAGTATGGTGGTGCGTGCGTGTACTCCCAGCAACTCAGGAGGCTGAGGTGGGAGGATGGCTTGAGCCTGGGAGGCAGAGGTCGCAGTGAGCCAAGATCATGCCACTGCACTCAGCCTGGGAGATAGAGCCAGACCTTGTCTCAAAACAAAAAACAAAACAAAACAAAAAACTAAAATTAGAACTACCATTCGATCCAGCAATCCCACTACTGGGTATATACCCAAAGGAAAATAAATCATACAAAAAAACACATACACATTTTTATAGCAGCACAATTCACAATAGCAAAAAAAAAAAAATGGAGCCAACCTAAATGACCATCAACCAACGAGTGGATAAAGAAAATGTATATACACCACAGAATACTACCCAGCCATAAAATGGAACAAAATAATGGCCTTTGCAGAATGTGGATTGACTTGGAGGCCATTATTCTAAGTGAAGTAACTCAGGAATGAAAAATCAAATCTCGTATCTTCTCACTTATAAGTGGGAGTTAAACTCTGAGGATGCAAAAACATAAGAATGGTATGATGGACTTTGGGGACTCAGATGGAGGAAGATGGAAGGGGGCTTAGGGATAAAAACTACATATTGGGTACAGTGTACACTGCTTGGGTGTCGGGTACACCAAAATCTCAGAAAAAAAAACACTAAAGAACTTGTCCATGTAACCAAAAACTACCTGTACCAAACAAACAAACAAACAAACAAAAAAAACTATTGAAATAAAATAAAAAATTTAAAAAAATAGTTAAAGTGGTGGGGGGTGGAAATATCTCATGCCAATGGACACCAAAAAAGAGCAGGAGTGCTGATATTTATATCACACAAAATAGATGTCAAGACAAAAACTATAAGAAGAGACAAATAAGGTCACTATATAATGATAAAGGGAACAATTCCATAAGAGGATATAACAATTTTAAATATATATGCACCCAACACTGGAGCACCCAGATATATAAAGCAAGTATTATCAGTGATAGAGACATAGACTTCAATACAATCATAGCTGTAGATGTCAACACCTCACTTTCGGCATTGGACAGATGTTCCAGACAGAAAATCAAAACAGAAGCATCAGACTTAATTTGCACTATAGAACATGTGGAGCTAATGGATATTTACAGAACATTTCATCCAACAGCTACAGAATACACATTCTTTTCCTCAGCACATGGATCATTCTCAAAGATAGACCAAATGTTAGGTCACAAAACAAGTTGTAAACATGCAAAAATTTAAAATGATACCAAGCATCTCTGACCACAATGGAATAAAATTAGAAATCAACAACAACAAGAATTTTGGAAATTATACAAATACATGAAAATTAAACAATATGCACCTGAGTGACCAGTGGGTCAATGAAGAAATTAAGAAGAAAACTGAAAAAGTTCTGGAAACAAATGATAATGGAAACATCACATACCAAAATGTATGGAATACAGGAAAAAAAAAAAAAAGTTAAAAGGGAAGTTTGTAGCTATAGCTCCCTACATCAAAAAAGAGGAAAAAAAATTCAAATAAACAAATTAACAATGCACCTTTAAGGACTAGAAAAGCAAGAACAAACCAAACCCAAAATTAGCAGATGAAAAGAAATAATACAGGTCAGAGCAGAAATAAATAAAATTGAAATAAAGAAAATAACACATCAGATCAATGAAACAAAAATGCAGTTTTTTGAAAAGTTAAACAAAATTGACAAAACTTCAACCAGACTATCTAAGAAAAAAATACAAAAGATACAAACATTAAAATAACAGATCAAAGTGGAGACACAACTGATACCACAAAAATTCAAAGGATAATTAGTGGCCGCTATGAACAACTATATGCCAATAAATTGAAAAATTTAAAGAAATGAAAAAATTTCTAGAAGCAAACAACCTACCAAGTTTGAAGCATAAAGAAATCCAAAACCTGAATACACCAATGACAAATAATGAGATCTAAGCTATAATAAAAAGTCTCCCAGTAAAGAAAAGCTGAGGACCCAATGATTTCACTGCTGAATTTTATAAAACATTTAAAGAACTAATACCAATCCTAATCAAACTGTTCTGAAAAATACAGGAGGAGGGAATATATCCAAACTCATTCTACGAGGCCAATATTACCTTGATACCAACCAGATAAAGATGCATTAAAAAAAGAAAACTACATGCCAATATCTCTGATGAATATTGATGTAAAAATCCTCAACAAAAATTAGCATATCAAATTCAACAATATATGGCCAACCACTGTGGCTCACACCTTTAATCCCAGCAGTTTGGGAGGCCAAGGCAGGCGAATCACTTGAGGCCAGGAGTTCAAGACTAGCCTGGCCAACATGGTGAAACCCCATCTCTACTAAAACCACAGAAATTAGCTTGGCGTGGTGGCACATGCCTGTAATCCCAGCTACTTGGGTGGCTGAGGCACGAGAATCGCTTGACTCAGGAGATGGAGGATGCAGTGAATGGAGATCATGCCACTGCACTCCAGCACTCCAGCCTGGGTGACAGAGCAAGACTTTGTCTCAAAACAACAGCAGCAACAACAACAAACCCAATATACTAAAAACATCATCATGACCAAGTGTGATTCCCCCCTTGGGATGCAAGCATTGTTCAACATATACAAATCAATCAATGTGATACATCACATCAACCGAATGAAGGATAAAAACCACATGATCATTTCAATTGATGCTGAAAAAGCATTTGAGAAAATCCAACATCCCTTCATGATATAAACCCTCAAAAAACTGGGGATACAAGGAACATATCTTAACATAATAAAAGCCATATACAACAGACCCACAGCTAGTATCATAAGGAATGGGGAAGAACTGAAAGCCTTTCCTCTAAGATCTGGAGCACAACAAGGATGCCCACTGTCATCACTATTATTCAACATACTACTGGAAGTCTTAGCTAAAGCAATCAGGGAAGAGGAAAAAATGACGAACATCCACTTTGGAAAAAAAGAAGTCAAATTATCTTTGCTTGCAGAAGATATAATCTCACATTTGGAAAAACCTAAAGACTCCATCAAAAAGACTATTAAAACTGATTTAAAAGTTCAGTAAAGTTGCAGGATACAAAATCAACATATAAAAATCGGTAACATTTCTATAAGCCAACAGTGAATAATGTGAAAAAGATATTTAAAAAGTAATCCTATTTACAATAGCCACAAATAAAATTAAACACCTATCAATTAACCAAAGAAGTGAAAGATCCCTATAACGACAACTATAAAACGCTGATGAAATAAACTGAGGAGGGCCGGGCGTGGTGGCTCACGCCTGTAATCTCAGGACTTTGAGAGGCTGAGGAAGGCAGATCACTTGAAGTCAGGAGTTCCAGACCAACCTGGCCAACATGGTGAAACCCTGGCTCTACTAAAAATACAAAACTTAGCTGGGCATGGTGGTGCGTGCCTGTAATCTCAGCTACTTAGGAGGTTGTGGCAGAAGAATCACTTGAACCCAGGTGGTAGAGGTTGCGGTGAACTGAGATTGCATCACTACACTCCAGCCTGGGTGACAGAGCAAGACTCCATCTCAAAAACAGAAAAGAAAGAAGAAAAGAAAGAAAGAAAGAAGGAAAGGAAGGAAGGAAGGAAGGAAGGAAGGAAGCAAGGAAGGAAGGAAGGCAGGCAAGCAAGCTCCATCTCAAAAAAAGAAGAAAAAAAAAGGAAGAAATTGAAGAAGACACCAAAAAGTGGAAAGATATTACATGTTAATGAATTGGAAGAACCAATACTGTTAACATGTCCATAGTATCCAAAGTAATCTACAGATTCGATGCAATCACTACCAAAATACCAATGACATTCTTCACAGAAATAGAAAAAAACAATCCTGAAATTTGTATGGAACCACAAAACACCCAGAATATTCAAAGCTATCCTAAGCAAAAAGAACAGATCTGGAGGAATCACACTACCTGACTTCAAATTATACTACAGAGCTATAGTAACCAAAATAGCATGGTACTGGCATAAAAACAGACACATAGACCAATGGAACAGAATAGAAATCCCAGAAACAAATCTACACACCCAACAGTGAACTCATTTTGAGTGTCAAGAACATACACTGGAGAAAAGAAAGAGTCTTGAAGAAATGGTGCTGCGGAATCCAATATGCAGAAGGATGAAACTAGACCCCTATCTCTCATCATATACAAAAATCAAACAAAAATAGATTAAAGACTTAAATCTAATGCCTCAAACTATGAAACTACTACAAGAAAACATTGGAGAAAATCTCTATAACATCAGTCTGGGCAAAGATTTCTTAAGTAATACCCCTCAAGCTCTGGCACAAAAGCAAAAATGGACAACTGGGATCACATCAAGTTTAAAAGCTTCTGCACAGCAAAGGAAACAATCAACAAAATGAAGAAATGACCCACAGAACTGAAGAAAATGTTTGCAAATTACCCATCTAATAAGGGGTTAATGATCAGAATATATATAAGAAGCTTAAATAACTATTGGGGAAAATCTGATGATCCAATCAAAAAATGGGCAAAAGATTCAGACATTTCTCACAGAAGACATACAAATGGCAGGCAGACACATGAAAGATGCTCAACATCTTTGATCGTCAGAACAATGCAAATCAAAACTACAATGAGATCACCTCCACTCAGTTAAAATGACTTATATCCAAAAGACAGGCAATAACAAATGCTAGCGAAGGTGTGGAGAAAAGGGATGGAGAAAAGGGAATCCTTGCACAATGTTGGTGGGAATGTAAATTAGTACAACCACTATGGAGAACAGTTCGGAGGTTCCTCAAAAAACTAAAAATTGAGCTACCATATGATCCAGCAATCCCACTTCTGTTTGTATGCCCAAAAGAAAGAAAATCACAGGGTGCAGTTCCAAGATGGCCAAATAGGAACAGCTCCAGTCTACATCTCCCAAGGTGAGATGTGCAGAAGACTGGTGATTTCTGCATTTCCAACTGAGGTACCAGGTTCAACTCACTGGGGCTTGTCAGACAGTGGGTGCAGGACAGTGGATGCAGCCCACCGAGCATGAGCCCAAGCAGGACGAGGCATCACCTCACCTGGGAAGTGCAAGGGGTCAGAGAATCCCCTTTCCTAGACAAGGGAAGCTGTGACAGACGGCACCTGGAAAATCAGGTCACTCCCACCCTAATACTGCGCTTTTCCAACAGTCTTAGCAAATGGCACACCAGGAGATTATATCCCGCGCCTGGCTCGGAAGGTCCCACACCCATGGAGCCAAGCTCATTGCTAGCACAGTAGTCTGAGATTGAACTGCAAGGCAGCAACGAGGCTGGAGGAGGGGCGCCCACCATTGCTGAGGCTTGAGTAGGTAAACAAAGCAGCCAGGAAGCTCGAACTGGGTGGAGCCCACTGCAGCTCAAGGAGGCCTGCCTGCCTCTGTAGACTCCAACTCTGGGAGCAGGGCATAGCCAAACAAAAGGCAGCAGAAACCTCTGCAGACTTAAATTTCCCTGTCTGACAGCTTTGAAGAGAGTAGTGGTTCTCCAAGCACGGAGTTTGAGATCTGAGAACGAACAGACTGTTAGGCAGGAATCTAGACCCAACATGGTGGCGTTACCCGGCGTAGCAGGCATTTTGTTAAAGACTCCCTTCACCCTTGTACACACCCGCAGACTTACATGCGTCAGAGTTCTGGCTGGGCAACCACACTCCCCCATGACCTGCAGCTCACCTGCACTCCACAAGTTTGTAAATAGCAGTTTCGGTTGACAGTTTCCAAAGACCCCTTCCTCATGACCCTTACTCAACTCCTGCCCTAGTAGTTTCAAGACCCCCCAGGCCCTGTTAGCACAACCAGCTTCCCTACCTCTCGGGCTATAAAAAGCCCCTACCCTCCTCCCTCAGCGCGACTTCCTCGGCCCATGCCTTTGGACCGAGCGAGGAACCTTGCCCGCAAGCCCTAATAAAAGCTATTCTCACTGCCACTTGCCTTGTGTCTTCATTCCCAGGTTGGCTCCAGCCTCAGTTTACCCTTACATTTGGTGCCAAAACCTGGGAGAAGACCCCTCCCCGGACCCCTGCTAGGTTGGGCAGGCTCTCCTCTCCCCGAGCCAGGATCCACTCCTCAAGCCTGGAGCCGTCTCACCAAATTTAAGACTCAATTCAATCACTGCTGGGTAAGTTTTCCCCCCATCCTGAAGGCTCACTCCGGGAGTCCCTGTCTGAAATGCGCAGCTGCGTCAGGGGCTCTCTCCAGTCAACTGTGACCTCGGCACCGGGGACTAGGAGACGTCCAACCTCCCCAGAAGCCACCATACCCCGCACTCCGTGTGGCAGTGAGAGGACGCTCCCATTGCCACTGGACTGCCTGCCTTAGGACCATGGGAACTACCCAGTCCAAACCAAACCGAAAATCCCCTCTGAGGTGCCTCTTGGCTAATTTCCAGACTTTAAGTCTCAGCCAAGACCTAAAACAAAAGCGGCTCATTTTCTTCTGCACAGTAGCATGACTGCAGTATCAATTGGATAATCAGTCTCAGTAGCCTGCAGAAGGCACTCTAGACTTTAACATCCTCACAGATCTGACCAACTTCTGCAAGAGACTAGGCAAATGGTACGAGATACCCTATGTTCAAGCCTTTTAGGACTTGCGTTCTCACCCAGATCTCTGCGCTCAATGCTCGTTAGCTCAGGTCCTACTCGCAAAGTCTC
Source organism: Theropithecus gelada (assembly GCF_003255815.1). Taxonomy (NCBI): domain Eukaryota; kingdom Metazoa; phylum Chordata; class Mammalia; order Primates; family Cercopithecidae; genus Theropithecus; species Theropithecus gelada. The sequence goes on along the minus strand of NC_037689.1, from coordinate 83,340,719 downwards.
TTCCCTCAAGCAAGGAAAGGGATGATTCCTCCTCTTTTTCTGAGCCTCCTGACACCCTATCCCGGCCACCCCCCCTTCGGTCTCCCACCCAACCTTCTCCTTACCCTGACCCGCCATTATCCCTGTCCTCGTCAGCGCCTCCCCTCCCTTCCACCCCTCCTGTGCCCTCGTCAAACCCGACAGATTCTGTCTCCCCTACCTTCACCTCCTCCCCTTCCTCGCCTGTCTCAGCCCATACTCGGTCCAGGACCAACCTCCTGTGTCCCTTGCGAGAGGTGGCAGGCGCCAAAGGAGTAGTCCGGGTCCATGTGCTATTTTCGCTGGCAGACCTGTCTAAGATTGAAGAGGCCGTAGGCTCTTTCTCGGCCAACCCCACACAGTATTTCAAAAAGTTCAGATACCTGTGCCAGGCATATGACCTCACCTGGCATGATCCCCATGTTGTTATGACCTCAACCCTGTCCCCTGAGGAATGGGAGTGTATCCTAGTGGCAGCCAGGCAGCACGCTGACCAGGTTCATTTAACTGACCACACCATGCCAGTTGGCACTGAGGCGGTGCCCTCAGCCGAGCCCAACTAGGACTAGCAGGTTGGTCAGGCAGGCCGCCGCCGCCAAGATATGACGGTCCAGTGCCTTCTTGCTGGCATGCAGGCAGCCTCCAATAAGTCAGTCAATTTTAACAAGTTAAAGGAGGTAGTCCAAGGCTCAGATGAAAATCTGGCTGTTTTTCTTAACTGACTGACAGAGTCGCTTATTCAGTACACTCGCCTTGACCCTGCCTCCCCCACAGGAGGAACCGTCTTGGCCTCATATTTCATTACTCAGTCGCCCCTGATATCCAAAAAAAGTTAAAAAAGGCAGAGGACGGCCCTCAAACTCCCATCCAGGATTTAGTCAAACTGGCCTTCAAGGTCTACAACTCCAGGGAGGAAGCAGCTAAGGCCCAACGACAGGCCAGGCTAAAACAGAAGGTACAACTCCAAACCCAGGCCTTGGTAGCAGCCCTGAGACCAGCCGGCTCCAGGAGCTCCCGGAAAGGAGGTACTACTCGAGCGCCACCTGGTGCCTGCTTCAAGTGTGGCAACGACGGCCACTGGGCCAAGCAGTGCCCCAACCCAAAGGAGCCAACCCGCCTCTGTCCGAACTGTCGGCAGATGGGCCACTGGAAGTCAGACTGCCCCGACCTAAGGACGGTCGCTGCGCCTCCACGTGACGACCCTCCTCCAGGTATTGGAGGCACCTTCCAGCTCCTCGACTCCGATGAAGATTGAAGAGGCCCAGACTTGGAGACCCCTCTCACTCTCGCTGAGCCCAGGGTTATGCTCCAGGTAGCGGGACTGTATGAAAGAAGTCTCCCAGGTCACTTTCAATCAGATGCTGCTCCACCCCTATACCCGAGTTCCGACCTCTGAAGAACCCCACGATGACCTATTCCAGCAGGAAGCAGCCAGATGAACACATTGCCCCATTTTCTTATTAGAAGGAGGTCGGAATGTTAAGCAGGAATCCAGACCCAACATGGCGGTGTTACTCGGCATAGCAGGCATTTTGTTAAAGACTCCCTTCACCCTTGTACACACCCGCAGACTTACATGCGTCAGAGTTCTGGCTGGGCAACCACACTCCCCCATGACCTGCAGCTCACCTGCATTCCACAAGTTCGTAAACAGCAGTTTCGGTTGACAGTTTCCAAAGACCCCTTCCTCATGACCCTTACTCAACTCCTGCCCTAGTAGTTTCAAGACCCCCCAGGCCCTGTTAGCACAACCAGCTTCCCTACCTCTCGGGCTATAAAAAGCCCCTACCCTCCTCCCTCAGCGTGACTTCCTCGGCCCACGCCTTTGGACCGAGGAACCTCGCCCACAAGCCCTAATAAAAGCTATTCTCACTGCCATTTGCCTTGTGTCTTTGTTCCCGGGTTGGCTCCAGCCTCAGTTTACCCTTACACAGACTACCTCCTCAAGTGGGTCTCTGACCCCCGAGTAGCCTAACAGGGAGGTAACTCCTAGTAGGGGCAGACTGACACCTCACACGGCCAGGTACCCCTCTGAGACGAAGCTTCCAGAGGAGCGATCAGGCAGCATTTCCTGTTCAGCAATATTCGCTGTTCAGCAGCCTCTGCTGCTGATACCCAGGCAAACAGGGTCTGGAGTGGACCTCCAGCAAACTCCAGCAGACCTGCAGCTGAGAGTCCTGACTGTTAGAAGGAAAACTAACAAACAGAAAGGACATCCACGCCAAAACCCCATCTGTACATCACCATCGTCAAAGACCAAAGGTAGATAAAACCACAAAGATGGGGAAAAATCAGAGTAGAAAAGCTGAACATGCTAAAAATCAGAGCGCCTCTCTCCCTCCAAAGCAATGCAGCCCCTCACCAGCAACAGAACAAAGCTGGATGGAGAATGACTTGACAAGTTGAGAGAAGAAGCCTTCAGATGATCAAACTTCTCTGAGCTAAAGGAGGAAGTTCGAACCCATTGCAAAGAAGCTAAAAATCTTGAAAAAAGATTAGATGAATGGCTAACTAGAATAACCAGTGTAGAGAAATCCTTAAATGACCTGATGGAGCTGAAAACCATGGCACAAGAACTACGTGACGAATGCACAAGTTTCAGTAGCCCACTCGATCAACTGGAAGAAAGCATATCAGTGATAGAAGATCAAATGAATGAAAAGAAGCAAGAAGAGAAGTTTAGAGAAAAAAGAGTAAAAAGAAATGAACAAAGCCTCCAAGAAATATGGGACTATGTGAAAAGACTAAATCTACGTTTGATTGGTGTACCTGAAAGTGACAGGGAGAATGGAACCAAGTTTGAAAACACTCTTCAGGATATTATCCAAGAGAACTACCCCAACCTAGCAAAGCAGGCCAACATTCAAATTCAGGGAATACAGAGAATGCCACAAAGATACTCCTCGAGAAAAGCAACTCCAAGACACATAAGTGTCAGATTCACCAAAGTTGAAAGGAAGGAAAAAATGTTAAGGGCAGCCAGAGAGAAAGGTCAGGTTACCCACAAAGGGAAGTCCCTCTGACTAACAGTGGATCTCTCAGCAGAAACTCTACAAGCCAGAAGAGAATGGGGGCCAATATTCAACATTCTTAAGAAAAGAATTTTCAACCCAGAATTTCATATCCAGCCAAACTAAGCTTCATAAGTGAAGGAGAAATAAAATCCTTTACAGACAAGCAAATACTGAGACATTTTGTCACCACCAGGCCTGCCTTACAAGAGCTCCTGAAGGAAGTACTAAACATGGAAAGGAACAACTGGTACCAGTCACTGCAAAAACATGCCAAATTGTAAAGACCATCAATGCTAGGAAGAAACTGTATCAATTAATGGGCAAAATAACCAACTAATGTCATAACGATGGGATCAAATTCACACATAACAATATTAACCTTAAATGTAAATTGGCTAAATACCCCAATTAAAAGACACAGACTGGCAAATTGGATAAAGAGTCAAGACCCATCAGTGTGCTGTATTCAGGAGACCCATCTCACGTGCAGAGACACACATAGGCTCAAAATAAAGGGATGGAGGAAGATCTACCAAGCAAATGGAAAGCTAAAAAGAGCAGGGATTGCAAACCTAGTCTCTGATAAAACAGACTTTAAACCAACAAAGATCAAAAGAGACAAAGAAGGCCATTACATAATGGTAAAGGGATCAATTCAACAAGAAGAGCCAACTATCCTAAATATATATGTAACCAATACAGGAGCACCCAGATTCATAAAGCAAGTCCTTAGAGACCTACAAAGAGACTTAGACTCCCACACAATAATAATGGGAGACTTTAACACCCCACTGTCAACATTAGACAGCTCAACAAGACAGAAAGTTGAAAAGGATATCCAGGAATTGAACTCAGCTCTGCACCAAGAGGACCTAATAGACATCTACAGAACTCTCCACCCCAAATCAACAGAATATACATTCTTCTCAGCACCACATCACACTTATTCCAAAATTGACCACATAGTTGGAAGTAAAGCACTCCTCAGCAAATGTAAAAGAACAGAAATTATAACAAACTGTCTCTCAGACCACAGTGCAATCAAATAGAACTCAGGACTAAGAAACTCACTCAAAACTGCTCAACTACATGGAAACTGAGCAACCTGCTCCTGAATGACTACTGGGTACATAACGAAATGAAGGCAGAAATAAAGATGTTCTTTGAAACCAATGAGAACAAAGACACAACATACCAGAATCTCTGGGACACACTTAAAGCAGTGTGTAGAGGGAAATTTATAGCACTAAACGCCCACAAGAGAAACCAGGAAAGATCTAAATTTGACACCCTAACATCACAATTAAAAGAACTAGAGAAGCAAGAGCAAACACATTCAAACGCTAGCAGAAGGGAAGAAATAACAGATCAGAGCAGAACTGAAGGAGCTAGAGATACAAAAAAAACCCTTCAAAAAAATCAATGAATCCAGGAGCCAGTTTTTTGAAAAGATCAACAAAATTGATAGACCACTAGCAAGACTAATAAAGAAGAAAAGAGAAGAATCAAATAGATGCAATAAAAAATGATTAAGGGGATATCACCACCATTCCCGCAGAAATACAAACTACCATCAGAGAATACTATAAACACCTCTACGCAAATAAACTAGAAAATCTAGAAGAAATGGATAAATTCCTAGACACATACACCATCCCAAGACTAAACCAGGAAGAAGTTGAATCCATGAATAGACCAATAACAGGCTCTGAAATTAGGTGATAGTAGCATACCAACCAAAAAAAGTTCAGGACCAGACGGATTCACAACCAAATTCTACCAGAGGTACAAGGAGGAGCTGGTACCATTCCTTCTGAAATTATTCCAATTAAGAGAAAAAGAGGGAATTCTCCCTAACTCATTTTATGAGACCAGCATCATCCTGATACCAAAGCCTGGCAGAGACACAACAAAAAAAGAGTACTTTATACCAATATCCCTGATGACCATCAATGCAAATATCCTCAATAAAATACTGGCAAACCGAATGCAGCAGCACATCAAAAAGCTTGTCCACCATGATCAAGTGGGCTTCATCCCTGGGATGCAAGGCTGGTTCAACATAAGCAAATCAATCAACGTAATCCAGCATATGAACAGAGCCAAAGACGAAAACCACATGATTATCTCAATAGATGCAGAAAAGGCCTTTGATAAAATTCAACAGCGCTTCATGCTAAAAACCCTCAATAAATTACATATTGGTGGGACATATCTCAAAATAATAAGAGCTATTTATGACAAACTCACAGCCAATATAATACTGAATGGGGAAAAACTGGAAGCATTCCCTTGTAAAACTGGCACAAGATAGGGATGCCCTCTCTCACCACTCCTATTCAACATAATGTTGGAAGTTCTAGCCAGGGCAATCAGGCAGGAGAAAGAAATAAAGGGTATTCCATTAGGAAAAGAGGAAGTCAAATTGTCTCTGCTTGCAGATGACATGATTGTATATTTAGAAAACCCCATCATCGGCCAGGCGCGGTGGCTCAAGCCTGTAATCCCAGCACTTTGGGAGGCCGAGATGGGTGGATCATGAGGTCAGGAGATCGAGACCATCCTGGCTAACACGGTGAAACCCCGTCTCTACTAAAAAATACAAAAAACTAGCCGAGCAAGGTGGCGGGCGCCTGTAGTTCCAGCTACTCGGGAGGCTGAGGCAGGAGAATGGCGTAAACCTGGGAGGTGGAGCTTGCAGTGAGCTGAGATCCGGCCACTGCACTCCAGCCTGGGTGACAGAGTGAGACTCCGTCTCAAAAAAAAAAAAGAAAACCCCATCGTCTCATCCCCAAATCTCCTTAAGCTGATAAACAACTTTGGCAAATTCTCAGGATACAAAATCAATGTGCAAAAATCACAAGCATACTTATACACCAATAACAGACCAACAGAGAGCCAAATCATGAGTGAACTCCCATTCACAATTGCTTCAAAGAGAATAAAATACCTGGGAATCCAAATTACAAGGGATGTGAAGGACCTCTTCAAGGAGAACTACAAATCACTGCTCAACGAAATAAAAGAGGACACAAACAAATGGAAGAACATTCCATGCTCATGGATAGGAATAATCGATATCATGAAAATGGCCATACTGCCCAAGGTAATTTATAGATTCATTGCCATCCCCATCAAGCTACCAATAACTTTCTTCACAGAATTGGAAAAAACTACTTTAAAGTTCATATGGAACAAAAAAAGAGCCTGCATTGCCAAGACAATCTTAAGCCAAAAGAACAAAGCTGGAAGCTACCTGACTTCAAACTATACCACAAGGCTACAGTAACCAAAACAGCATGGTACTGGTACCAAAGCAGATATACAGACCAATGGAACAGAACAGAGGACTCAGAAATAATACCACACATCTACAACCATCTGATCTTTGACAAACCTGACAAAAGCAAGAAATGGAGAAAGGATTCCCTATTTAATAAATGGTGCTGGGAAAACTGGCTAACCATATGTAGAAAGCTGAAATTGGATCCCTTCCTTACACCTTATACAAAAATTAATTCAAGATGGATTAAAGACTTAAATGTTACACCTAAAACCATAAAAACCCTAGAAGAAAACCTAGGCAATACCATTCAGGACATAGGCATGGGCAAGAGCTTCATGTCTAAAACACCAAAAACAATGGCAACAAAAGCCAAAATTGACAAATGGGATCCAATTGAACTAAAGAGCTTCTGCACAGCAAAAGAAACTACCATCGGAGTAAACAGGCAACCTACGGAATGGGAGAAAATTTTTACAATCTACTCATCTGACAAAGGGCTAATATCCAGAATCTACAAAGAACTCAAACAAATTTACAAGAAAAAAACAAACAACCCCATCAAAAAGTGGGCAAAGGATATGAACAGACACTTCTCAAATGAAGACATTTATGCAGCCAACAGACACATGAAGAAATGCTCATCATCACTGGCCATCAGAGAAATGCAAATCAAAACCACAGTGAGATACCATCTCACACCAGTTAGAATGGTGATCATTAAAAAGTCAGGAAATGACAGGTGCTGGAGAGGATGTGGAGAAATAGGAACACTTCTACACTGTTGGTGGGGTTGTAAACGAGTTCAACCATTATGGAAAACAGTATGGCGATTCCTCAAGGATCTAGAACTAGAAATACCATATGACCCAGCCATCCCATTACTGGGTATATACCCAAAGGATTATAAATCTTGCTGCTATAAATACACATGCACACGTATGTTTATTGTGGCACTATTCACAATAGCAAAGACTTGGAACCAACCCAAGTGTCCATCAATGACAGACTGGATTAAGAAAATGTGGCACATATACACCATGGAATACTATGCAGCCATAAAAAAGGATGAGTTCATGTCCTTTGTAGGGACATGGATGCAGCTGAAAACCATCATTCTCAGCAAACTATCACAAGGACAGAAAACCAAATACCACATGTTCTCACTCATAGGTGGGAATTGAACAATGAGAACACTTGGACACAGGAAGGGGAACATCACACACCAGGGCCTGTCGTGGGGTGGGGGGCTGAGGGAGGGATAGCATTAGGAGATATATCTAATGTAAATGACGAGTTAATGAGTGCAGCACACCAACATGGCACATGTATACATATGTAACAAACCTGCACATTGTGCACATGTACCCTAGAACTTAAATTATAATAAAAATTAGAAAGGAAATCAGTATATTGAAGAGATATCTGCACTCCTATGTTTATTGCAGCACTGCTCACAATAGCCAAGATTTGGAAACAACCTAAGTATCCATAGATAGATGAATGGATAAAGAAATGTGGTACATTTATAAAGTGGAGTCTTATTTAGCCATAAAAAAGAATGAGATTCTGTCATTTGCAACAACGTAAATGAATCTGGAGATCATTATGTTAAGTGAAATAAGCCAGGCACAGAAAGACCAACATCACATGTTCTCACTTATCTGTGGGACCTAAAAATTGAAACAATTGAACGCATGGACACAGAGAGTAGAAGGATGGTTACCAGAGGCTGGAAAGGGTTTGGGGGGTGGTTTGGTGAAGGGAGGTGAGGATGATTAATGGTTATAAAAAATAATTTAAAAGAAGGAATAAAGCCTACTATTTGATAGCACAACAGGGTGAGTATAGTCAATAAGAACTTAATCGAGCATTTTAAAATAACTAAAATAGTATAATTGGATTGTTTGTAACACAAAGGATAAATGCTTGCAGGCATAGATAGCCCATTTTCCATGATGTGATTATTTCACATTGCATGCCTGAATTGAAACATCTCATGTATCCCATAAATACGTATACCTAATATGTACCCACAAAAATTAAAAATAAATAAAATATCTGGCCAAAATAATAATAATAGATAGAACAACTAGGCAGAACATCAAAAAGTATATATAAGACTCGAAGAACACTATAAACCTGCTAGACCTAATAGACATTGGTAGCGTACTCGAATTAGTCCATTTTTACACTGCCATAAAGAACTGTCTGAGACAGGGTAATTTATAAAGAAAAGAGGTTTAACTGACTCTCAGTTCCACATGATTGGGGAGGCCTCGGGAAACTTAAATTCATGGCAGAAATAGAAGTAGGCACATGTTACATGGCAGCAGGCGAGAGAGAGAGGGCAAAGGGGGAAGAGCCCCTGATAAAACCATCAGATCTCATGAGAACGAACTCACTATCATGAGAACATAATGGAGGAAACCGGCCCCATGATCCAATCACCTCCCACCAGGTCTCTCTCTTGACATGTGGGGATTACAATTCGAGATGAGAGTTGGGTGGAGACACAGAGCCAAACCATATCAACACTCCACCCAATAATAGCAGACTATAAATTCTTAATTACACATAGAACATTCTTCAGAATAGAACACATCCTAGGCCATAAAAGGCCATAGTAGTTCCTTGTCTACATTGAATTAAATTAGAAATCAAGAACAAAAAAGAAATGAGGAAATTACCAAATGTGAAAATTTAACAACACACATCTACATAACCAAATGGGTCAAAGAAAAAATTACAAGGGGAATTAGAAAATATCTTGAGATGAATAAAAAGGAAAACGCACACACCAAAATTTAGGAGGTACATCTAAGGCAACAGTCAAAGGAAAATTTATAGCTATAAACATCAATAATTTTTAAAAGATCTCAAATCAATACGCTAACCTTTCACCTTAGGAAAAGGGAAAAGGAAGAGCAAACTAAGCATAAATCAAGCACAGAGGGGGAAAATTATAAAGATTACAGTGGAAATAAATGAAATCGATCACTAAAACATAATAGAGTAAAATCAACAAACCCAAAAGTTTATGCTTTCAATATATCAAAAAATGGGCACCTTTAGCAACATTGACCAAGAAAAGAAGAGAGAAGGCTCAAATTACTACAATCAGGAATAAAAGAAAGGACATCACTACTGACCTTTAGAGAAAAACTATTCCTAAAAGACTAGAGATCTATTGTTCCAACTATGTACCCTCAAACAAGTCTCAAGCTCTCTAAATTTACATGTCCTTACCTGTACAAAGATGAGTTAATCTAAACCAGACATTTTCAAACTTTTTCTAAGAAGGAGAATCATTTTTTCAAACAAAATCTTACAAGGACATATTATATAAAAAACTGATTAAAGCCTAACTTCTCTATTTGAAGCAACATGAGAATCTTAAAGAATTGTGGAAAAGACTCTTCTTTCTCTTAAAGGAGGTCCTGAGGCTCTTCTGGTAGAATCTAAGGACACCACAGAACATAATTTCTAAATTACTAATTAGGTGATCTGTAAGATTTCTTCCAGCTCTAAAGAGTTATCTATATTAAATTATTTTCTGTATTGAAATTGCCATTATACAATTCATTATATTTCCACTAGATGGTGCTAATACCTTGATTTCCATTAAAAATAAACCTTGTATATGCTGATTTTTAGTTAATAATTTTATCACCGTATATGTAAAGCTATCACCCTTAGCTTTTCAAATAACTACTGTATTTCTTCTGTTATCCTCATTCCACGCCTGTGACACGCATAATATTGCACCTATTTTTCAGGTGAGGATATTGTGGTACATAGTAGTTAACTGAGTGCTTCAAGGTCACAGTTTATCTTTAACAAATTTTCTGCTAGCTCTAAGACCTTCCCTTAGATCACATTGCCTAATAATGTCAGATTCTCAGGGCCCCAGGCTGACGAGAGAAGGGAAAATAAAGGAATGAACATTAAGTACATTAAAACTGGTACAAATGTCCTTTGGTCTTGTGTGATGGAATATCAATATTTGTGCATGTAAACACACTTATAATTTCTTTATTTCCTTTATTTCTCAATATAAGACCTCTGGTGATATATATTCCTACCTAAATATAGTAAAGGCAAAACAATAATAGATAAACATATCCCCTATTTAAATACTATCCTTAGGGTAAATATAATAGTTCTTTTAAATGCAGTATAGAAATTACATAATCTAGGTTTACTAAACCTAAGCACTATGAATTTAGAAAGCAACAATATATTTTTTGCTGGGTTTTTCTTTTAATTCAAAGAGGTATACAATAAGTTTTATACAGGCAGAAAAGAGACACAGTTCCCTCCGAACTCAGAGATACTCCATCAAGAAAAAAAACTATTCCTGACCAACAGAAAGCAACCTACATTACTTACCAACAGAGACAGGTTTCAGATTAGTATTTAGAGAATTTTAAATGGTGCTGGAAAAGGATCTCAAAAATTTACTCCTCCCTAACATACTGCCTACACAATCGTTTATTAACATCCCCCAAATCTAGCAACAATAAATTTATGGTCTTTTTTTTTTTTAAAAAAAAAAGATAATATAAACTGTAACCATAAAAGAAGGATGATGAAAAAACTATGATCTGTTTGTATCCCTATTGGGAGAAAAGCAGCACAGAGCTCCCTTTCTCTGCATTGAGAAATACTCTCATCTTTGTTAACCTACAAAGAACTCTCTTCTTCAAGAATTTATAAGCATAAGGACCTAGTCTCTGATCTGTAAGTCAAAGAAGTAATGTCATTAAATCTCATTTATTATGGCAAATGTTATATTATTTTTTACAGAACATCTTCAGGGTTTTATCCAGCTCTCTTGGATGCTATCCAATTCAAATGTCTTCTGTTATTTTACCAATTTATCTCATTGTCTCTAATATAACAGGAGATCACCAATTACAAATTTTCCTGTGTATACTCTTTGGCTTTACTTCAGTCTATTAATCTTTTTTAACTGCAATCTATTTTGAAAACAAACTTTAAAAAAAAACTCCTTAAATCTTCCAAATGCATTTCTTTTTTTTTTAATAAAAAAAAATGTGTTTACTTAGAAGCATTCAGAATGTCAACAAAACAGCTGCAACTTTTTTTTTTTTGGCAATTACAGAGTGATATTCAGTTAACAGAACAACAATTATTTCATATAAGCTGCATCAGAGACAACTGAAGATGAAAAAACTACCATCCCCATATATAACTAATTTGTGCTGTGTACCAACAAGAACCTGCTTTAAATTTCCATGCCAATTTACAACCCCCATACTGTACCAGGCAAGGTTAGTGGCTATTTAAAATACCACCAGGACAGGGCTATCTAAAGACACATTCGGTAGTGTGTTAACTATACAAAAAAAAGACACTGTACAGTTTAAAAACAAATCTTACACAGCCTTACATTTCAATTTTTTTCTTTAAAAGGAGTGAGTTGTGCACGGGGGGTTAAATGCTTTATAAACAAGAAAAAAAACTGCGCTAGAACCAACTTATTCATCATCATCTTCTTCATCTTCATCTTCTTCATCTTCCTCCTCCTCCTCATCCTCTTCATCTTCCTCATCTTCCTCCTCTTCCTTCTTTTTCTTGCTTTTTTCAGCCTTGACAACTCCCTATTTTGCTGCATCAGGCTTTCCTTTAGCTCGATATGCAGCAATATCCTTTTCGTATTTTTCAGCCATAAAAAGAATAAGATCCATGCCTGTAATCCTAGCACTTTGGGAGGCTGAGGTGGGTGGATTGTTTGTGTCCAGGAGTTCGAGACCAACCTGGGCAACATGGTGAAATGCTGTCTCTACTAAAAATAGAAAAATTTAGCCAGGCATGGTGGTGCACGCCTGTGGTCCCAGCTACTCGGGAGGCTGAGATGGGAGAATTACCTGAGCCCGGGAAGTCGAGGCTGCAGTGAGCCAAGATTACATCACTGTACTCCAGCCTGAGCAACCAGAGTGAGACCTTGTCTTGGAAAAAAAAAAAAAAAAAGAAGAAGAAGAAGAAGAAGAATGAGATACAGTCATTTGCAATAACGTGGATGGAACTGGAGGTCATTATGTTAAGTGAAGCCAGGCGTAGAAAGACAAATATCATATGTTCTCACTCATATGCGGGAGCTAAAAATGTTGATCTCATGGAGGTAGAAAATAGAATGATAATACCAGAATCTGGGAAAGGTGTGTGGGTGGGAGAAGAGAGATAAGAGGAGGCTGGTTAATGGTTACAAATATATAGTTGGAAGGAATAAGTTCTAATGTTCAATAGCAGAGTTGGGCAACAATCTCAGATAGCTAGAAGACTTGAAATGTTTCCCACATACAGAAATGATAAATACTCAAGGTGATGGATACCCCAAATATCCTGACTTTAGCATTACACATTCTATGTATGTAACAAACACATACATGGACCTCATACACATGTAAAATGTTATATTCTTTTATTTATTTATTTATTTATTTATTTATTTATTTTGTAGAAAGGAGGTTTTGCCATGTTGCCCAGGCTGGTCTTGAACTCCTGGGCTGAGGCATTCTACCTACCTCAGTCTCCCAAAGTGCTGGGATTACAGCCAGGAGCCACCATGCCCAGCTTATGTTCAATTTGTTTAAAATTCAAAGAAAAAAGTATTTAAAATAACTACAGTTACATTAACTTGTTCATTAATACAAAATATAGTATGATGTAAACTGTGACATCAAAAAACAAAATGTAGCGGGGAAGGAATAAAATGCGGAACTTTTATGTGATCAGAATTAAGTTTTTATCAGCTTAAAATAAACTGGTGGCCAGGTGCAGTGGCTCATGCCTGTAATCCCAGCACTTTGGGAGGCCGAGGCGGGCAGACCACCTGAGGTCAGGAGTTCGAGACCAGCCTGACCAACATGGAGAAGTCCCCATCTCTAATAAAAATACAAAATTAGCTGGGCATGGTGGTGCAAGCCTGTAATCCCAGCTACTCAGGAGGCTGAGGCAGGAGAATCGCTTGAACCCGGGAGGTGGATGTTGCGGTGAGCTGAGATTGCGCCATTGCACTCCAGCCTTGGCAACAAGAGCGAAACTCCATCTCAAAAAATAACAACAATAATAAATAAAAATAAATAAATAAACTAGTATAAGATGTCTTACATAACTGTCATGGCAACCACAGGCAAAATATTATAGCTGATACACAAAAAATAAAGAAGAAGGAATCAAACCATACCACTATAAAAAAAAATCAAGTCACAAAGAAGACAGCAAGAAGGGAAGAGCAAAGAAAACTATAAAACATTCAGGAAACAACTAATAAAACAACAATAGTTAAGTCCTTACTTATCAATAATTAATGTAACTGTAATGGATTAATTTCTCCAACCAAAAGACACAAACTGGCTGAATGGATAAAACAACAAATCTATTTCCTTTCTACAAGATACTCACTTTAGCTTTAAGGACACACATAGGCTGAAAGTGAAGGGATGGAAAAATAGTAACCAAAGAGAGCAGGATTGGGTATACTTATATCAGAAAAAAATAGACTTTATGTCAAAAACTGTCACCAGAGACAAAGAAGGGCATTATATAATGATAAAGGAGTCAATTCATCAAGAGGATATAACAGTTGTAAATATATATCTACTTAACATCACCTAAAATATTAATCAAATAGTAACATGACTGAAGTGAGAAATAAACAGCAATACAACAATAGTAGGAGACTTCAGTACCCCACTTTGAAAACAGAATAGATCTATGAAAAAGAAAATCAGTAAGTACTAAAGGTCTGAATATTTGTGTTCCCCCACAATTCCTATGTTGAAATCCTAACCACAAAGATGATAGTATTAGAAAGTGGGGCTTTAAAAAACAAACAAACAACAAACAAAAACAGGGCCTCACTCTGTTACCCAAGCTGGAGTACACTGGCACTATCATAGTTCACTGCAGCCTCAACCTCCCAGATGCAAGCAATCCTCCCATCTCAGCCTCCCAAGGAGCTGGAACTACAGATGCAGACTACCAGACCAGGCTATGTTTTTTGTTGTTGCTGTTTTTTTTTTTTTTTTTTTTTTTCTGGTAGAGACAGGGTCTTGCTACGATGCCTAGGCTGGTCTCAAACTCCTGGGCTCAAACAATCCTCCAGCCTCAGCCTCCCAAAAGTACTGGGATTACAGGTGTGCACCACCACACCTGGCCAGAAGGTGGGGCTTTTGAGAACTAATTAAGTCATGGGTGTGGAGCCCTCACGAATGGAATTAGTGCCTTCATAGAAGAGGCTCAAGAGAAACCCCTATACTTTTTGGCCATTTGGGATTACTGTGAAAAGACACTTGTCTAGGACATGGGCCCTCATCAGACACCAAATCTGACAGTACCTATATCTTCAACTTTCCATTCTCCAGAACTGTAAACAATAAATATCTGTTGTTTACATGCTACATAGTTTATAGTATTTTGTTACAGTATATATAACTGGTTGGCCTAAATGGTCTAGGACAATAATGAAGAAATGCAATTAAACCACACTATAGGCCAAATGAACCCAACAGAAATATATATAGCATTCCATCCAACGGGAGTAGAATGCACATTCTTCTCAAGCACACACACAACATTCTCCAGGATAGAGCATATGATAGGGCATAAAACAAGCCTTAGCAAATTTTTAAAAAACTAAAATCATATCAAGTATCTTTTCTGACCAAGATGGTATGAAACTAGCAATCAATAACAGGAAGAATTTTGGAAAAATCATAAATACATGGAAATTAAACATCATGCTCATGAACAATCAATAGGTCAATGAATAAATTAAAAGGAAAATTTAAAAGCATCTAGAGGCGGTTCATGCCTGCAATCTCATCATTTTGGGAGGCCCAGGCAGGAGGCTTTCTTGAGATCAGGCTAGGAAACATGGCAAGAACCTGTCACTACAAATATATATACATATGTGTGTGTGTGTGTGTGTGTGTGTGTGTGTGTATGTATATATATGTACAAGTTTTAAAAATTAAAAAAATATTTTTAAGTATCTTGAGACAAATGAAAACAAAAACAATCCATACCAAAACTAATAGGAAGCTGGGCATAGTGGCTCATGCCTGTAATCCCAGCACTTTGGGAGGTCAAGGTGGGTGGATCACGAGGTCAGGAGTTCAAGACCAACCTGGCCAAGATGGTGAAACTCCATCCCTACTAAAAATACAAAAATTAGCCAGGAGTGGTGGCGGGCACCTGTAATCCCAGCTACTCAGGAGGCTGAGGGAGGAGAATTGCTTGAACCCAATAGGCAAAGGCTGCAGTGAGCCAAGATCATGCCACTGCACTCCAGCCTGGGCAACAGAGAAAGACCCCATCTCAAACCAAAAAAAAAAAAAGTTTACAGCAATAAATGCCTACATCAAAAAAGACATATCTCAAATAAGCAACGTTGCTCCTCAAGAAACTAGAATAAGAACAAAGCCCAAAGTTAACAGATAGAAAAAAATAAAGATCAGAGCAGAAATGAATAAAATAGAGGCCAAAAAAATACAAAAGATCAATGAAACTAAAAGCTGGTTTTCTAAAAGGATAAAATTGACAAGCATTTAGCTAAACTAAGAAATATAGAGTAATCAAATAAAATCAGAAATGAGAGAGAAGACATTACAACTGATCTCAAGAATAAAGAATTGTAAGAGACTACTATGAACAATTATACATCAACAAACTAGATAACCTAGAAGAAATGGATAAATTCCTAGATATATAAACATACCAAGATTGACTCACGAAGAAACAGAAAATCTGAACAAATAATGATTAAAAATTAAATCCAGTAATAAAATGTCTCATTCAAAGAAAAGCCAAGGACCTGATGGTTTCACTGCTGAATTTCTAAAACATTTTTTTAAAAACTAATTACAAGACACGTATTAAAAATATCTGGTCAGGCATGGTGACTCATGCCTGTAATCCCAGCACTTTGAAAGGCCAAGGCAGGCAGATCACCTGAGGTCAGGAATTTGAGACCAGCAACCAGCCTGGCCAACATGGCAAAAGCCTG
This sequence comes from Theropithecus gelada, assembly GCF_003255815.1. NCBI lineage: Eukaryota > Metazoa > Chordata > Mammalia > Primates > Cercopithecidae > Theropithecus > Theropithecus gelada. The sequence goes on along the minus strand of NC_037689.1, from coordinate 83,324,368 downwards.
TCTCTACTAAAAATACAAAAACTAGCCAGGCATGGTGACACATGCCTATAATCCCAGCTACTTGGGAGGCTGAGGCAGGAGCATCACTTGAACCTGGGAGGCAAAGGTTGCAGTGAGCTGAGATCATTACACTGCACTCCAGCCTGGGAGACAGAGCAAGACTCCATCACACACACACACACACACACACACACACACACACACACACACAAAAGACAAGACAAGAAAAACATTTATAAAATAATGAATACCGGGTTTTCCATTCCAAGATGGCCGAATAGGAAGAGCTCTGCTCTGCAGCTCCCAGGTTGACTGATGCAGAAGATGGGTGACTTCTGCACTTCCAACTGAGGTACCTGGCTCATCTCACTGGGACTGGTTGGATAGTGGGTGCAGCCCACAGAGGGAGAACCAAAGCAGGACGGGGCATTGCCTCACCAGGGAAGCACAAGGGGTGTGAGGAATTCCCTTTCCTAGCCAAGGGAAGCTGTGACAGTCTGTACCTGGAGGAACGGTACACTGCTGCCCAAATACTGTGCCTTTCCCACAGTCTTCACAACTGGCAGACCAGGAAATTCCCTCCCGTGCCTGGCTCCCCCACAAAGGGAAGCCCATCAGACTAACAGCAGATCTCTCAGCAGAAACCCTATAAGCCAGAAGAGAGTGGCAGCCAATATTCAACATTCTTAAGAAAAGAATTTTCAACCCAGAATTTCATATCCAGCCAAACTAAGCTTCATAAGTGAAGGAGAAATAAAATCCTTTACAGACAAGCAAATGCTGAGACATTTTGTCACCACCAGGCCTGCCTTACAAGAGCTCCTAAAGGAAGCACTAAACATGGAAAGGAACGACTGGTACCAGCCACTGCAAAAACCTGCCAAATTGTAAAGACCATCAATGCTAGGAAGAAACTACATCAATTAACGGGCAAAATAACCAGCTAACATCATAATGACAAGATCAAATTCACACATAACAATATTAACCTTAAATGTAAATGGGCTAAATGCCCCAATTAAAAGACACAGACTGGCAAACTGGATAAAGAGTCAAGACCCATCAGTGTGCTGTATTCAGGAGACCCATCTTACGTGCAGAGACACATGTAGGCTCAAAATTTAAAAATAGAGGAAGATCTACCAAGCAAATGGAAAGCAAAAAAAGCAGTGTTTGCAATCCTAGTCTCTGATAAAACACACTTTAAACCAATAAAGATCAAAAGAGACAAGGCCATTACATAATGGTAAGGGGATCAATTCAACAAGAAGAGCTAATTATCCTAAATATATATGCAACCAATACAGGAGCACCCAGATTCATAAAGCAAGTCCTTAGAGACCTACAAAGAGACTTAGACTCCCACACAATAATAATGGGAGACTTTAACACCCCACTGTCAATATTAGACAGATCAATGACACAGAAGGTTAACAAGGATATCTAGGACTTGAACTCAGCTCTGGACCAATCGGACCTAATAGACGTCTACAGAGCTCTCCACCCCAAATCAACAGAATATGCATTCTTCTCAGCACCACATCACACTTATTCTAAAATTGACCACATAATTGGAAGTAAAACACTCCTCAGCAAAAGCAAAAGAAAAGAAATCACAACAGTCTCTCAGAACACAGTGCAATCAAATTAGAACTCAGGATTAAGAAACTCACTCAAAACACACAACTACATGGAAACTGAACAACCTGCTCCTGAATGACTACTGGGTACATAACAAAATGAAGGCAGAAATAAAGATGTTCTTTGAAACCAATGAGAACAAAGACACAATGTACCAGAATCTCTGGGACACATTTAAAGCAGTGTGTAGAGGGAAATTTATAGCACTAAATGCCCACAAGAGGAAGCAGGAGAGATCTAAAATTGACACCCTAACATCACAATTAAAAGAACTAGAGAAGCAAGAGCAAACCTGAAAGGCAGTCTAGGCCACAAGGCAAGTCCTTGTGGGTTTGGAGCCAATAAACTTAGGGGGCATGTGAGACACCAGTCTGGGTGGCCAAGGGAGTGCCTACCCTGCCCCTCCCCCAAGCCCAGGCAGCACAGCTTGCAGCTCCAAGAGACCGCCTTCCTTCTGCTGGAGGAGAGGAAAGGGAAGAGTAAAGAGGGCTTGGTCTTGCAATTTGGATAACAGCTCAGCCATGGTAGGATAAGACACCAGGAAGAGTCATGAGACACCCATTCCAGGCCCTAGCTACTGGATGACATTTTTAGACACACCCAGGGCCAGAAGGGAATCTGCTGCCTTGAAAGGAAAGACCAGATCCTGAAAGGATTCATCACCCATTGGCTAGAAAGCCAACAGATTTTGAATAATCAGCAGTGATAGGTAGTGCATACCATAGGTGGGCTTTGGTGAGAATCTGAAACATGCTGGCTTCAGGTGTGAACCAACACATTCCCAGCTATGGTGGCTATGTGGAAAGTCTCCTTCTGCTTGACAAAAGAAAAGGGGAGATGAAAGGGGACTTTATCTTGCAGCTTAGGTACCAGGTGAGCCACAGTAGGGTAGAGCACCAAGCAGTCTCTTGGGTCCCCAATTCCAGACCTTGACTCTAGGATGGCATTTCTGGACCCATCCTGGACCAGAGAGAAGTGCACTGCCTTGTAAGATGAGTCCCAGACCCAGCACCATTCGCTGTAAACTGACTGAAGAGCCCTTAGGCCTTCAGTGAACATCAGTGGAGCCTGGCAGTACTCCCCATGGGCCTGTGACAGTGGTGGCCATAGGAAGATACTCCTCTGCTTGTGGAAAGAGGAGGGAAGAGTAGGAAAAAACTTTGTCTTGTGGCTTGGGTACCAGCTCAACCACAGTAAAAAGGAGCACCAGGTAGCTTCCTAAGGATTCTGACTCCAGGCCCTTGTTCCTGGCCAACATCTCTGCACCTGCCAGGAGCCAGGGGGAACTTGCTTCCCTGAATTGAAGGACGCAAGCCTGGCAAGCTTCATCACCTCACCTGCTATTGTAGAGCCCTCGTTCATTAAGCAAACATAGGTGGTATCCAGGTAGCAGATTACAGCAGGCCTTGGGTGAGACCCAGTGCTACGCTGGCTTCAGGTCAGACACAGCACAGTTCCAGGGGTAGTGGCCACAGGGGTGCTTGTATCACTCCTCCCCTAGCTCCAGACAGCTCAATACAGAAAGACAGACTCCATTTGCTAGAGAGAAAGCAAGGGAAGAGAACAAAGAGTCTCTGCTTGGTAATCCAGAGAATTTTTCTGGGCCCCATCCAACACCACCAAGATGAGACCTCTAAAACTCTGCAAGAGTCACAGTGTTACTGGGCTTGAGGTGCCTCCTAAGGCAGATACGGCTGCTGTGACCAAAAACTTAGCACACAACATGCAAATGCCTTCGAATATTAAAAAGCTTTCCCAATAATGATGGGTACGAATAAGCCCAGACTACGAAGACTACAGTAAATACCTAACTCTTCACTGCCCAGACACCAACAAACATCCACAAGCCTCAAGATCATCCAGGAAAACATGCTCTTCCCAAATGAACTAAGTAAGGCACCAGGGAACAATCCCACAGTGACAGAGATATGTGACCTTTCAGGCAGAGAATTCAAATTAGCCGTTTTGAGGAAACTCAAAAAAATTCAAGATAACACAGAGAAGGAATTCAGACTCCTATCAGATATATCTAACAAAGTGATTGAAATAATTACAAAGAATCAAGCAGAAATTCTGGAATAGAAAAATGCAACTGATATACTGATATCAGAGTATCTTAATAGCACAACTGAACAAGTAGATGAAATAAGTAGTGACCTTGAAGACAGGCTATTGAAAATACAAGTCAGGGGAGACAAAAGAAAAAAGAATGAAGCACTCCTACAAGATCTAGAAAATAGCCTCATAAAGGGCAAATATAAGAGGAGGTAGAGAAAGGTATAGTGGTAGATAGTTTATTCAAAGGAATAATAACAGAGAACTTCCCAAACCTAGAGAGATATCAATATTCAAGCAACAGATTATAGAACACCAGGCAGATTTAAGCCAAAGAAGACTACCTCGTGGCATCAGCCTTGGAAAATAATTTATGACTAAGTCCTCAGCAAAAGCAATTGCAACGAAACCAAAAATTGACAAACTGCTGCACAGCAAAAGAAACTATCAACAGAATGGGAGAAAATACTTGCAAGCTATGCATCCAACAAAGGTCTAATACCCAGAATCTTTAAGGAATTTAAATAATTCAACAAGCAAAATATAACCCCATTAAAAAGTGGGGGTTAAAAAGACTTGAACAGACAATTCTCAAGAGAAGACATACAAGTCGTCAACAAACATGTGAAAAAATGCTCAACATCACTAATCATCAGAGAAATGCAAATCAAAACCACAATGAGATACCATCTCACACCAGTCAAAGTGGCTTTTATCAAAAAGTCAAAGAATAACAGGTGTTGGCTGAGCTGCAGAGAAAAGGGAATTCTTTTACACTGTTGGTGGGGATGTAAATTAGTTCAGCCACTGTGGAAAGCAGTTTGGAGATTTCTCAAAGAACTTAAAACAGAACTACTATTTGATCCCACAATTTCATTACTGGGGATATAGCCAAAAGAAAACAAATCGTTGTATCAAAATGACACATGCATCTGTATGTTCATTGCAGCACTATTCACAATAGTAAAGACATGGAACCAACCTCGGTGCCCATCAGTGGCAGAATGCATAAAGAAAATATGGTACATATACACCATGAAATACTATGTAGCCATAAAAAAAGAATGAAATCATGTCCTATGCAGCAACGTGGATATAGCTGGAGGCCTTAAGTTAACAAACACAGAAACATAAAATAGTGATAAGGAGATTCAATCAGTAATCAAAAATCTCACAACCAAGGAAAACACAGGGCCAAATGACTTCACTGGTGAATTCTACCAAATATTTAAGAAAAAATTAATGCCAATCCTTCTCAAACTCTTCTCTAAAAATGAAGAGGAAAGAACCTATCCACACTCATTCTATGAGGTCAGCATTACCCTGATATCAAAGCCAGACAAAGACACTACAAAAAAATTATCCCTGATGAACACAGATGAAAAATTCCTTAACAAAATACTAGCAAACCAAATTACACAGCACATTAAAATCATCATATACCATGATCAACTAGGATTTATTCCTGAGATACAAGGGTGGGGGTGGTTCAGCATATAAAAATCAATACATGTGATACACCACTTTAACAGAATAGAGAATAAAAATCATATGGACATTTTGATAGACACAGAAAAATTTTTTTTACAAAATTCATCCTTTCAAGATAAAAAAAAATTTCAACCAATTAGGAATAGAAGGAATGTACCTCAACATAATAAAAATCATGCAACAAGTCCTCAGCTAATATCATACTAGATGGTAAAAAGGTTAAAACATTTCCTCTAACATAGGAAAAACGCAAAGCAAAGATGCCCACTCTCACCACTTCTATTCAACATTGTACTAGAAGTCTTAGCCAGAGCAATTAGGCAAGATGAGGGGGGAAAAAAGGCATTCAAATTTGAAAGGAAGAAGTAAAATTGTTTGCAGATGACATAATCTTGTATTAGAAAACCCTAAAATGCTACCAAAAAACTGTTAGAACTAATAAATTCAATAAAGTTACAAAACAAAATCAACATAAAAATCAGTTTTTATATGCAAGCAATGAACTATATACAAAAATTAAGAAAACAATCCCATTTATAATAGTGTCAAAAATAAATAAAATACTTCTGAATAAATTTAACCAAGGAGGTGAAAGACTTGTACATTGAAAACTATAAAACGCTGAAGAAATTGAAGAAAACACAAATAAAGGGACAGATATCGTGTGTTCATAGATTGGAAGACTTAATATTTTTAAATGTCCATACTACCTAAAGCACTCTACAGATTCAGTCCTATCCCTATCAACATGGCAATGGCATTTTCACAGAAGTAGAAAAAATAATACTCAAATTTATATGGAATCACAAAAGACCTAAATAGCCAAAGCAATCTTGAGCAAAAAGAACAAAGTTGGAGCCATCATATTTTCTGATTTTGAAATACACTAGACACCTAATAGTCATCAAAACAGCACAATATGGACATTTTAAAAAGACATATAGACCAATGAAACAGAATAGAATATCTAGAACAAAATCCACATATTTACGGGCAACTGATGATCAACAAAGTTGCCAAGAACATACAATGGGGAAAAGAGAGTTTTTCCAATAAATGGTGTTGGATATTCACATACAGAAGAATAAAATTGGAACCTTATCTCCCATCATATGCAAAAAATCAATTCAAAACGGATTACAGACTTAAATATAAGACCAGAAACTGCAAAATTACTAGAAGAAAACAGGGGGAAAGCTTCTTGATATTGTATGGGAAATGATTTTTTAGATATGACCCCCAAAGTACAGACAACAAAAGCAAAAATAGACAAATGGAATTACATCTAACTAAATACCATGTACAACTGCAAAGGAAACAATTAACAGAGTGAAGAGACAACCCGTGGAGTCTGTGGAATTGCAGAACATTATGAGACTTCAAAAAACTTTTGGAAAAATTGAATTAAAAGATTAAAATATAAATTTTATTTATCAACATAAGCTCCATCAAGTTTAAGATACCTTTGTGATACTAGCCATTTAGTTCATCCATAAAGAACTGAAGAATTTAGCCATGTTGATGCAATCTTTTTCACATTTCACATTAACTGAGGAAAAATGGGTGCCTTTTATAGATTTTTTTAAGATTAGGAAACAAAAAGAAATCAGAAGGAGCCAAATCATGTCTGTAAGGTGGATGCCTAATAATTTCCCATTGAAATTCACAAGATTACTTTTGTTTGATGAGAGGTATGAGCAGGAACATTGTTGTGGTGGAGAAGGACACTGGTGAAGCCTTTCAGGCGTTTTCCTCCTAAAATTTTGGCTTTCTGAAAACACTCTCGTAATAAGCAGACATTATCATTCTTTGGCCCTCCAGAAAAATCAAGCAAAATGCCTTGAGCATCCCAAAAAACTGTTGCTATGATCTTTACTCTTGACAGAGCTGCTTTTGCTTTGACTAGACCACTTCCACTTCTTGGTAGCCATTGCTTTTGTTGTAATTTCTCTTTGGGATCATACTGGTAAAGCCATGTTTGTCTCGTGTTACAATTCTTTGGAGAAATGCTTCAGGATTTTGATCCCACTTGTTTAAAATTTCCAATGAAAGCTCTGCTCTTATCTGCCACTGATCTGGGCACAATGGTTTTGGCACCCATTGAGTTTGCTCCACTTCAGTTTTTCAGTCAGATTTGTATAAGCAGAACAAATTGAGATGTCTATGGTGTTGGCTATTATTTGTACTATTAATCATCACTCCTCTTCAATTAGGGCACGAACGATTAATTTTTTCCTCACAAATTGTTGTGTACAGCCTGCTGCTGCAGGTTTCATCTTCAACATCATTTCGTCCTTTTTAAACAACATAATGAGTTTATATTTAATATAGTACTTCTCACCATGGGAATGTTAATTAATTAATATAAAGTTTTTTAACATTAAATATTTTCTCCATTTCAATGTCAATATAAAGTGATTTTTTAAAGCAAACCAAGTACCACATGTTCTCACTTGTAAGTGGGAGCTAAAATGATGCGAACTCATGAACACAAAGAAGAGAACAATAGATACTGGGGTCTACTTGAGGGTGGAGGGTGGGAGCAGGAAGAGGAGTAAAAAATATAACTATTGGGTACTGGGCTTAATACCTTGGTGAAGAAATAATCTGTACAGTAAACTCCCATGACATGAGTTTACCTATGTAACAAACCTTCACATGTACCCCAAACCTAAAATAAAAGTTTAAAACGATAAATATAAAAATAAGGGATTTTTTTACATTAACTCTTTTCTCCACTTCAATGTGAGATAAATGAATGCATTTTTCTAAATGTTTTTTCTCCAGAGATAAAAGCATCTATGTTTGGCTATTTGACATCTAAATAGAATATTAACTTGGTCAATAACAAAAGTCTAATGAAAATATGGAGAAAGGACTCCTCAATGATTCCGGAGGCAGTGACTGTAACTGGATAGTGGTGATTTCTTAGGATTCTGGGCAAGAACTTCCTTCTTCCTATTTCATGTGATTTTTTTTTTTTTTTTTTTTTTTTTTTGGAGACAGGATCTTACTCTGTCACCAAGGCTGTACTGCAGTGGTGTGACCATGACTCACCGCAGCCTCGACGTCCTGGGTTCAAGTGATCCTCCCACCTCAGCCTTTCAGGTAGCTGGGACTACAGGCGCATGCCACCATGCCCAGCTTAGATAATTCTAAAACTATGAAATATTACTTATGTAAATGTCGGCCACCTTACTTCTTGAATCCCCTTTCTAACCAGCAAATACAAATTATAGGCTGCATTTTTCAGTGCATTATTTATTATAAGGAAAACACTTTTTCTTATACATAGCAATTTGTTCTCATTTTATGGAACACAACTAAGAATGTGGAACTCCCCTATTTACTGTTTCTTGGAAACTTTTAAACACCAAAGGTCAAGTTTAGCTTCACTAGTACAAAGGTTTTCAGGGCAAAGTTTGATTTGGGATGCCCTTCAAAGTCATATCTGTCCATTTCTCTTTTGTGCACATAACCCCAAGCAGGCACAAATGCCTGTAATGCTGAGAACCACACCTAACAAGACAGGAATTGCATCTCTGGCTTCTACTGCTTCGACAACAGGCAGCAACAAAAGCAGTAAAATGAGGACTAAGAGCCACTGTGTTGAAACAGAAGTCATGACGGTGGAATGTTGATGGCTGAATCTTGATGGCTGAAGTTTCCAAAGAAATAGTATATATATAATTCTATCTGACTGGAAATGTTCCCTTCCTGGAGCTCTGGATGCTGAGGCTAAGGGGTTCCACATGACACTGCCTTCCAGGAAACAGCCATTACAGGAATGTCATTCCGTCTTAAAAGGAGTTATCCATTTGAAAATTGCTGATTTCTTTGGGGCATTGTCTCCATTAACACTCTCTCTTTTCTTTTTCTTTCTTTTCTTTCTTTTCTTTCTTTCTTTCTTTCTTTCTTATCTCTTTCTTTCTTACAAGGAGATCTAATGTATAGCTTGGTAACTATAGTTCATAATACTGCATTGTATACTTGAAATTTGCTGAGAGTAGATATTAAATATTCTCACCACACACACACACACACAAAGGCAACTCAGACAACTGGACCTCAGAGTAATCTAACAGCTGCTAAGGGAAGTTGTACTCTAGAGAAGTATTCCAGCTCATAAAGGAAAAGTAAAATGACACAATTAGAATACTATTATTTTAAAAACACTGATGAAATAAAGAATCCAGGCAATGATCACTGATGGCTGCTAATATCACAAAAGGCAAAACAACTAATATACAAGACCCCTGATGGACGTACACCATACCACCTGTGAAAAACTTCTGCCAAAAAACTGGTAAGAGCCTTTAGAATCTTAATTATTAATTTATAGGAAATACAGAGAACACAGAAAAAATAAACATGTTAAAGAACAGGGACACAAACAGCAAAATTCAAAATGCAGGAAACTACCTGACTTCTTTAACAAATACATTGCAAGGAAAAAAAGGAAAAAACCTACGGATTAAAGTAGACATAAGAGACACCTTAATCAGTCACAGTACATAGGCCTTGACAAATCAATTGTATAAAATTTTATGAGACAGTCAGTGAAATCTGAACAATGTGTGTTTGAAGATTACTAATAAAATTCTGTTATAAAGGCATGTGAGGAAAAAATGGTAACTATGTGAGGTGATGGATATAATAATTAACTCTATCGTAGTAATCATTTCACAGTGTACATATATATATATAAACATCACAGTGTACACTATTAAATACATACATTTTAATTTGTCAATTATATCTCAATGAAGCTTGAGGGGAAAAGAAAGTAGTAGGAGGTCTTCTTACAGCAAAAGGAAAACAGTAAACTTCTCAAGTGTTTATCAGCCGCAGAAATGTCTGATATTGCTATAGGTCAGCAGTGCCAAGGAATACAGTTAAATGACAGAAATAAAGCTACTAGAGATAAATAAAAAATCACCCAGAATTAGGAATATGACTAAGGTTTGGAAAGTAGAGCATTTTTCTCCCAGGGGAAAAAATCTGCAAAGTCTTTGTGGTCAATAAATGTAACCCCAAAGCCTTTTGAGTTGAACTTATTTGTATTAATATGCAATTCTTCTTTGTAGAATACTAATTTGTTACAGTGAAATTTCTGTATACCTTTTTTGAAAAGCCAAGTTCAGCATAATATATGTCCTAATCATTAGACAGGACTTTAAGAGCTAAACACAATTTAAATTCCACCAGAACAATGGAGACCACTAACAAATTGTCTAGATTGTGAGGGAAATTTCTGTATCAACAGTCTCTTCTCATCTACTTAGCCCTGCCTTCTGCCAGGAGCAGACATAGGAGCTCAATACTGCAAGACTTACAAAAGAGGAGGAGAAGGAGGAAAAATGGTATTTTATTAAACAAACAACAACAACAACAACAACAAACTCTTAAACATATTATTTCCAAACCTTGCATTTGGATTTCAAAAATCTGAAATATTATATTTTATAAAGGTCTAAGAGAATTTGTCATTTAATACATTGAGGCAAATACGTTGACAATTCACAGTAAAGTAAGCTGAAGGAATTTCAATTTTATTCATAATTATAGCAGCTTTCTCTTAACTGTGGTATCTCTAAGGGAACACGATCAAAAGAGTGTGGCAGAAAGCAAGGAGAGCAGCAGCTATTTATGAACTTTTCTTAACAAAAGAAAAGGCAGGAGGGTGATAAAAACGCAGAAAGGTCCTGCACTGAGATGTTAACAAAAATCAAGGGAAATAAATGAGCGTTTTAAAAAATACCCACTATCACTCTTTACATTTAGTATTGTTCTAGGCTTCAATTTCAACAAAATTCTAATATACTACAGCATTTTTATATATTATCATTTGTGAAAAATGAAGTTTTTACTTTTAGACTGAATGGGTACTTCCAAATTATATATAACCTCTAGTCTAAGATATTCACTGTTCTCAAAAGAGTTAAGCCTGTAGAATGTGTACTCATTTTCCATGACCTCCTTCTGGTATAAAATTTACAGAAAAGGGTGCTTAATTAGCAGCTATTCATCTCTGCTTGCATCAGCAACTGCTGCCAACAGTTTTTTTAACACGTGGATATAAAGCATGAAGAAATTATTCCAGAGGGTCAGGCGCAGTGGCTCACACCTGTAATTCCAGCAGTTTGGGAAGCTAACGTGGGAGGATAACTTTAGGCCAGAGTTTGAGACTACCGTGGGTGATATAGCAAGGCCCCATCTCTACAAAAAAAAAAATGTTTTTAAATTGTTCCTGAGATTGAAAGATGTAGATGTTTGTCTTCACGACATTTTATCTGGGAACTTAGTAAGTAATCCATGCTTGCTCTGACCGTGATAAATTTTAGAATAAACCAGTGGAATGGCCACAAGAGAGTCCATCTCTAATAAATAGCAAACATCACCTAAAGATAGCAGCAGTAGTTTCCGTTTGTTAAGCAGTTTCTATTTTCCAGGCATGTTACTGAATACTCTATAATACATCCATTACCATATTTAAACCCCACAACAATTCTTTTTTTTTTTTTTTTTTTTTTGAGGCGGAGTCTCGCTCTGTCACCCAGGCTGGAGTGCAGTGGCGCGATCTCGGCTCACTGCAAGCTCCGCCTCCCGGGTTCCCGCCATTCTCCTGCCTCAGCCTCCCGAGTAGCTGGGACTACAGGCGCCGCCACCACGCCCGGCTAATTTTTTGTATTTTTAGTAGAGACGGGGTTTCACTGTGTTAGCCAGGATGGTCTCGATCTCCTGACCTCGTGATCCGCCCGTCTCGGCCTCCCAAAGTGCTGGGATTACAGGCTTGAGCCACCGCGCCCGGCCTAAACCCCACAACAATTCTAAATAAAGTATCACAATATTTAACAATTTAACACTAATGCCTTAGATGACAACAAATTCTGACTGACAGTTGGTCTACTACTAGAAAAACCATTCACTGTGCTACAATTCCTACAGTTAATAATATTGATAATTATTTTTGCCTCTTTTTAAACATTAAAATATGATAATTCCTTTAAAGACATTTGTGAATATTTCACCAGGTTATTTTTATATTCCCAAAAGATGGGGAAGAAAAAATGAAGCAGAAAGATTAAAATCATATGTAATTACTAGGGCTAAAATTAAAATTTTTCTTCTTTTCTTAAATATTATTCTAGTGATATGAACACAAAAGACTCATACTGGTGCTATATAAATTTGTTATTTATTTAAGATTTTTATGAAAATATCACTGTGGGTCAGATTGTATTCAAATATAGCCATTAAGATATTTTAGCTTATAATGTGAATATCTCATCATCATATTTTCTTTCCATGAGATTCTTTAGAAAATGATAACAGATAAGAAGTCAACAACCAATGGCGTATGTGCAAATAACCATGTCAGGCCTCAGCCTACTGTTCCTGGAGAACATTTATTTTTATGACTCTTAACTCACCCTCATTCTTGGCATAAACTCCAAGCTCACCTCTAGTCTTAAGCTTCCAGAAGCCATCCAGGGCACCAGCATCCTTTCTTTCTTTCTTTCTTTCTTTCTTTTTTTTTTTTTTTGGACCTCCCTATTCCTGCCTTCTTGGCATACTGGTCTTTTGATACATTGATGCCATAAACTTTGTGAGTATTCTACTCCCAAATACTGTCAAATCCTGGAATAGAACTCTAGCCTGTTCTATTAGGAAGAGTTCTTTATATAGAGTTTGATCAATCTTTGGGCTCTAAAAAGTCTCTTACATAAGTTATTTGCATCAACATTTTGCTAGTGATAGATATGCCTGTGAGTATTAAAATCTCAGTGCCCAGATTTGTATTTATTTTGTTAAATGACAAACATCATATTCACAAAAGGTAGACTATAGTTAAAATAATCATAGGAGTATCTCCAAATAACTAGAACTAATCCTGCACTCAGAAAGGGTAAACATTTAGTGAATTGATTGGATATATTTTACTCCATGATCTATTTTTTTTTTCTTGAGACGGAGTCTCTCTGTCGCTCAGGCTGGAGTGCAGTGGTGCGATCTTGGCTCACTGCAACCTGCATCTCCCGGATTCAAGCAATTCTCCTGCCTCAGCCTCCCGAGTAGCTGGGATTACAGGCCTGTGCCACCACACCTGCCTAATTTTTGTATTTTTAGTAGAGACGAGGTTTCGCCATGTTGGCCAGGCTGGTCTTGAACTCCCGACCTCAAGTGATCTGCCCACCTTGGCCTCCCAAAGTGCTGGGATTACAGGCATGAGCCACCGTGCCCAGCCTACTACATAATCTCCTGATATTCAAAGCACTGCACCTTATGTGACATCTCCACAAAAATACATTTTTCACATATATTCATTTAAGTAACAATTATTGAGTATCTACTGTGTGTCAGAATCTGTGCTGGGCCTAGGTTTTCAGTGAAAGACAGGGTTCTTGCAGAGTTCCTATATTTTTGTATAATTTTCTTGATATTTCCAGATTACGCACAACACTCCAAATCTTCGCATAGTACTCAGCATACAGTGTTAAATATGTACTTACTTGACTGATATTAAAATGCCAAAATTCATCTAAGACTAATGATTTTAGCCAATACTACTCCCAATCACACCTCCACCTTATACTCTGGTGTTACCAGACAACAATAAGTATCAAAGCAACAACAAAATTTTCTGTACTCCTGACAGAGAAATAAAGGAGGAATGGAGAGAGAGGAGTAAGCACTTATATTAAGAAGAGAACACTGGTCAGGTGTGGTGGCTTATGCCTGTAATCCCAGCACATTGAGAGACCGAGGCAAGTGGATAGCCTGAGCTCAGGAGTTTGAGACCAGCCTGGGCAACATGGCAAAACTCCTTCTCTACCAAAGATACAAAAAATTAGCCAGGCATGGTGGCACATGCCTGCAGTCCCAGCTACTTGGAAGGCTGAGGTCAGAGGATCGCTTGAGCCCAGAAGGCAGAGGTTGCAGTGAGCAGAGATCATGCCACTGCACTCCAGCCTAGGTGACAGAGAGAGACCCTGAAAAAAAAAGGAAGAAAAAAAGAAAGAAAGGGAAAAAGGAAAGAAAGAGAGAGAGAGAGAGAGAGAGAGAAAGGAAAGAAAGAAAGAAAGAAAGAAAGAAAGAAAGAAAGAAAGAAAGAAAGAAAGAAAGAAAGAAAGAAAGAAAGAAAGAGAAAGAAAGAAAGAAGGAAAGAAAGAAAGAGAAAGGAAGGAAGGAAGGAGGAGGAGGGAGGAAGGAGGAGGGAGGGAGGAAAGAAGGAGAACACATTTTTGTATGAACTGGCAATGTGTAAAAATAATAAACAACACATGTTAAAAGAGTAAATAAATATAGCATGTTGGCTTCTGAAGTCAGAGAAGGTTTAAACTGCCAAAGTACTCTACAGTAAATATTAACTGACATCTATGATAATATTCCTGAATTTACATTCAGTTTTTTGTTTACGTTACCTAAGCCAGAAAGAACTTTCTTCGTATTTATTATTCTTCTGGGTTCCTACTCCAAAGTTGTAACAGAGATGATGAAGACTTGAAGTCTGCAATATAAAAAAAAAAATCCATGAGATTCATGATTTCCTTAAATCCCAACACACTTCGGGAGGCCGAGGTGGCAGTGAGCCATGACGGTGCCACTGCACTCCAGCCTAGGAGACAGAGCAAATCTCCGTCTCAAAAAACAAACAAAAACATACTTAATGTGTCCTATACATCAAAATAAGCTTCCTCATCAAAACCTCTCAATTTGTATAAAGAAGAACTGCAAAACATTCAGGTTGGGGAATTAGTTATATATGAAAAAGTATTATAATAAATTACTAATAGAAGTTAAAAGATGCTTTGTAACAGGAAACGAGAAACCCAATCATTGCCCAGCCAAAGGGCAGGCTAAAACCCTGCTTTTGGTTGCCAGATCCAGTTAAAGGCACTAGAGCAGAGAGTATATTCAAAGACAAAAAATCACTATTGACGAGGAGTGAGGTTAGGAAATGAATGATTTTTTTTTTTCAAAATTGAGACAACTTTAAAAATTCTGAAGTTCTGAAATGTGTCCAAAGCACTATCTAGTCAAAAGACTTATTTAGAAATAGTTTCATGGACACTCTTTAGCAACAACAATCATTTTCTTTACATAAATTACCATTGAAATGAAACTAGGAACAAGTATATGAATGTTGCCTTGGGAATCAGCATCTCAGTCCCTGCATTAATGCCATGTTTTACATAATTTTCATCTCTCAAAATACTGGGAAATGGCATAGGAGAAATTTTAATGCTAATAATTTATCCAAATATCCCCTCATTATTTATAGAAACCACCTATCTAGAGAATTTGATTATACCCATATAAAAAGTCCTTTATAAGTTTTACCCAAGACTACAGAAGTAGATCCTCAACTAAGAATCCAAGGTCTGAAGCAAGTTATTAATAAGTAATGTGTAAAGACCTGTCTTGCTTCAAAAAAGTTTCCCTTTGAATTACAGTACATTCAGATAGCAGAAGTTCAATATGCATGTCTGAGCACATCAGACCTACTATATACTTGAATCTAAAATAAAGAATAGGCCAGGCACGGTGGCTCACACCTGTAATCCCAGCACTTTGAGAGACCAAGACAGGTGGATCACTTGAGGTCAGGAGTTCAAGACCAGCCTGGCCAACATGGAGAAACCCCGTCTCTACTAAAAATACAAAAATTAGCCAGGCATGGTGGCAGGTCCCTATAATCCGGGCTACTCAGGAGGCTGAGGCAGGAGAATCTCTTGAACCCAGGAGGTGGAGGTTGCAGTAAGCCGAGATCATGCCACTGCACTCCAGCCTGGACGACAGAGTGAGACTCCGTCCCTAAAAAAAAAAAAGAAAAGAAAAGAAAAGAAAAAGAAAGAATGAATGAGACCAAGTGCTTGATAGCACTACAGAGCGACTATGGTCAATAATAATTTAATTATAAATTTTAAGCTGGGCGCCGTGGCTCAAGCCTGAAATCCCAGCACTTTGGGAGGCCAAGGTGGGTGGATCACTTGAGGTCAGGAGTTTGAGACCAGCCTGGCCAACATGGTGAAACCCTTCTCTACTAAAAATAGAAAAATTAGTTGGGCGTGGTGGCGGGCACCTGTAATCCCAGCTACTTGGGAGGCTGAGGCAGGAGAATCACTTGAACCTGGGAGGCGGAGGTTGCAGTGAGCTGAGATTGCGCCACTGCACTCCAGCCTGGGCAACAGAGACAGATTCCATCTCAAAATAATAATAATAATTATTATTATTATATAAATAATATACTTTTAAAAATAACTAATGTAGTTCAGTTGGATTGTTTGTAACACAAAGGATAAATGCCTGAAGGGATGGATACTCCATTTTCCATGATGTGATTATTATCAATTGCATGCTTATATCAAAACATCTTAATGTACCCCATAAATATATACATCTATCATATACCCACAAATGTAAAAATTTTATATTTAAAAGAAGTAAAATAAAATAAATTTACAACACATTTCTCAATAGTCACATCAGAAGCTAGATGAGGATCTAACCGATGTTTTCAAAATACTCAGCAAAAATTATTTCCAAGTCCAAATTTTATATCCAGTGAAAGCATAAATTATGATGGTACAATAAAAATATGTTTGGACATGCAAACTCTTCAAACTGTTTTCATCCCATGAAACCTTTCTCAAGAAGCTACTGGAGGATATGCCCCCCAAAATTTAGGGAGTAAAATCAGAAAAAGAAAGACATAGAATTCAAGAAACAGGGTTACAATCTATGAGGGAGTTGAAAGGAATTCCCAAGTCAATGGAGGAAGAAAATCTCAAAACGATAACTGAACAGGATGCTTTCACAACAATCTGTACAGATGAGAGAAGATTAGAAACTATGACAGTTATTTCTTTAAGCAAGTGAAACTGATAAAATAACTAATACATTCTAACATATTGAAAAGAGGTTTACATAATTAGGGAAGAAATAATACCAAGTACATGAAATACTAAGTAATCAAGAAAACCAATACAATTAACTCCAGGGAAAAACAAACTTTTGTGCAAGAAAAGAAAAGTAATCATGATACTTTATATGATTCAACTATGATGGTATTCACATAAACGCTGGAATGTAAACACTAAATATTAATCTAATCAAAGTTATGGTAAACTGTATAGAGTTGATGGAGTGACAGGAAGTGAGCATATGTGTTGGGGGTAGAGGGAAAAAGAAAAGGAACTAAATTCACCTTCTAAAGTGGGAAGTCAATATATAATATCTAAAAGTAAAAAAAAAAAAATCAAGCAACACACAGTATAAGAACACTATGAAGATACATGGAGGTAAATACAAAAAGAGCCAACTAAAATAACTAAAGTAGCTGTTATGTGAGATAAAAATAAGCCCGAAAGTCGGGATGGGTACTGGTGATCTTGGTTTTTCAGGGTTAGTTTTGTTTTGTTTTTTGAGATAGAGTCTCGCTCTGTCACCCAGGCTGGAGTGCAGTGGTGCGTTCTCGGCTCACTGCAACCTCTGCCTCCCAGGTTCAACCCATTCTCGTGCCTCAGCCACGGGAATAGCCAAAATTACAGGCACCCGCCACCAAGCCTGGCTAATTTTTCATAGGTACTGGTGATTTTGTAACAAGACCTGTAAAGTTATTTTGCTCTTTAAACTATGTATAGATACACGCTGAAAAAAAAGAATTACATGTAACAAGTAGGCATTAAAAAGTAATATGAACAGACACTTCTCAAAATAAGACATTTATGTGACCAACAAACGTGAAAAAAAGCTCGTCATCAGTGGTCATTAGAGAAATGTAAATCAAAACCACAATGAGATACCATCTCACACCAGTTAAAATGGCGATCATTAAAAAGTCAGGAAACAACAGATGCTGGAGAGGATGTGGAGAAATAGGAATGCTTTTACATTGTTGGTGGGAGTGTAAATTAGTTCAACCATTGTGGAAGACAGTGTGGTGATTCCTCAAAGATCTAGAACCAGAAATACCATTTGACCCAACAATCCCATTACTGGGTATACAGCCAAAAGATTATAAATCATTCTCCATAAAGACACATGCACACATATGTTTATTTCAACACTGTTCACAACAGCAAAGACTTGGAACCAACCCAAATGCCCATCAATGATAGACTGGATAAAGAAAATGTGGCACATATACTCCATGGAATACTATGCAGCCATAAAAAACGATGAGTTCATGTCCTTTGCAGGGACATGGATGAAGCTGGAAATCATCATTCTCAGCAAACTAACACAGGAACAGAAAACCAAACACCACATGTTCTCACTCATAAGTGGGAGCTGAACAATGAGAACACATGGACACAGGGAGGGGAAAATCACACACTGGGGCCTGTCGGGGAGTGGGGAACTAGGGGAGGGATAGCATTAGGAGAACTACCCAATGTAGATGACAGGTTGATGGGTGCAGCAAACCAACCACGGCACGTGTACACCTATGTAACAAACCTGCACATTCTGCACATGTATCCCAGAACTTAAAGTATATTTTTTTAAAAAGTAAACCCTATACTTTAAAAAATAACAGTGACAACCTGAGCTAAAAATTAACATTGATATTTGTTAGAATGAATCATAAATGTTCTAATGGCTACATAAAGAGCCTCAAAAACCTGAACAAACCTGGCCAAACTTTCCATATACTGTGGATATTTAGTTTAAAAGTATACGACTCACTTAAAATTTACGGAACGTGTCATTACAACTATTCCAATGAGTCATTTTTAAGGCTCAAATGATTTTGAGTTTGGAATGAAACTAGATAACTTTAAATGATTAGGCGCTCCCAGATATGTAAAGCAGTGGGCAGAAAGGTCTACAGAAAGCAATTATATGCCTACTGGCCCATAACAGGCAGAAAACTGAGTTTTACGTCAAGAGCAGTAATTCATTTATGTGCCAAGAGATTGAATGTTACTACAGAGAGAAATGTACAGAATATTTACACATTATCTTTCAAATATTTGGCTATAAAATGGTAAATTTAAATAGGCAAAAGAGAATAAAAGAATTGTAATAAAGAGTAAGCAGCCTAGACCTCATTTAGAAGCTTTGTGCCCCACAAAGCAGCAATGAAATCTAGCTGAATCCTGAATGAATTACTTCAAAGAGTTTCAGACATCAATTGACCATTTACTTTGCATAAATAAAAGTTTCATAATGAACTAAAACTCTATACAGAAGATAAATTCTAGAAGAAACTAAAGATAGAAATAAAAGATAAAAAAGCAAGCCAAAGCCTACAAACTACTCAAAATAAAATTCTGATTAACAGGAGAAGGAGGTAAAGAATTAAGTACACAAGCTGCTACCAGAGATTTTTATTATAAAAAATACATACATAGGCACACATACCCTCTGCGCTATGGCTCAGGGATTCCCTAAATTGAGGACTAGGAATTTTTATACTGAAGTGATCTTTGAGACCATGTTGTCATACACTCTCACTTTACAGATGAGAATACTGATTTTCAAAGCAGTGAAATGTCTCACAACTAGACATACTAATGAGTAGCTCCTCCTACAAGGCTGTACACAGATCATGAACATTATCTTGAGTAATTAATTACATGAGTCTCAAATATCAAAGAAAGAAATCCTATGTTCCACTTATAAAAGTAAGTATATGCAAACATCTTTTTAAATAAATGTTCAAAATAAAAGAATTTTCTAACTCTAACTAAATCAGGAAGTTCCATTAAATAAAACATTACTGTATCCCAGTTATTAATTTTATTACTAAAATTATAAATTTATTTTTAATTTTAATAAATTTATTAAATTTATTAAATTTATTACTATAAACTTACAGAAGCTGAACACTAAATCATTACAGTAGTTCACTCCATCCATGGTTTTCCCTCCTGCCATGGCTTCAGTTACCCAAGGAAAGAAGGGTAAGTATAATAAAATAAAGTATTTTAAAAGAGAGAGAGATCACATTCACATAACTTTTATTATAGGATATTGTTATAATTATTCTACTTTATTAGTAGTATTATTCATTTCTTACAGTGTCTAATTTATAAATTAAAATTTTTCATAGGTGTGTATATATAGGAAAAAACATAGTATATATAGGATTTGGTACTATGTGCAGTTTCAGGTATCCACTGTACATCTTGGAACATGTCCCCCACAGATAAGGGGAGACTACTGCATTGCTATCCATTTCATTGCTTGATTTCACATCTCTGTCAAACTTCTACAAGTGCTGTGTGGCATATATTTACTTTAAAATAGAAGTTAATTAAGTTTGACTTGCTTAAGAGTATGTTTTTTTGGTTTTGATTTTTAAGGACTTCACAAAATCATCTTAAAAGGATTAAAGACATCTTTTTAAAATTTCATTTTTTTTTAACTTTTTATTTCCATAGGTTATTGGAGAACAGGCAGTGTTTGGTTACATGAGTAAGTTCTTTGGTGGTGATCCGTGAGATTTTGGTGCACCCACACCCGAGCAGTATAAACTGCACCCAATTTGTAGTCTTCTATCCCACATCCCCTTCCCACCCTTTCCCCCTGAGTCCCCAAAGTCCACTATGTCATTCTTACGCCTTTGCATCCTCATAGCTTAGCTCCCACTTATGAGTGAGAACATACGATGTTTGGGTTTCCATTCCTGAGTTACTTCGCTTAGAATAATAGTCTCCAATAGGATTAGAGGCATACTGATGTCATCACCCATTACTCCATGACTGGCATCCATTCTTTATGTACTTTCTCTTCCTATAGCAGTGGCCACTTGAATAACAGGTATTTTAAAAATTTATTTTTATAGTTCAATAATTTTCCAGGGGGACAGAGATTCTGAGGACTGAGTGGTCTCCCCGATAAGATTCTATACGATCAGTCTAGTATAAGAAAGTATTCTCATGCCTGTAATCCCAGCATTTTGGGAGGCTGAGGCGGGCAGATCACTTGAGGTCGGGAATTTGAGACCAGCTTGGCCAACATGGTAAAACCCCCAGCCCTATTGAAAATACAAAAATTAGCCAGGCACGTGGTGCATGTCTGTAATCCCAGCTACTCGGGAGGCTGAGGCAGGAGAATCACTTGAACCTGGGAGGTGGTAGTTGCAGTGAGCAGAGATCATGCCACTGCACACCAGCCTGGGTGACAGACTGAGTGAGACTCTGTCTCAAACAAACAAACAAAGAAAGTATTATTCTTCCACCCAGGAGATGAGTATGTAGATTCAGAGCCCAAATAGGGTGAGAGAACATAGACATGAAATAATGGTAAGGTAAAGCGAGTCAGAGTAGAAGGAAGAGGGTAAGCACCCAGGGAGAGAAACCCAAAATGAATAGTCAGAGCATGAGCATGGAGAAGAGGGCGTCCTCACAGTGAACGGAGTGGCAGAGAGCATGGAAGATTGGTAACATACAGGGGTACTGATTAAATACATAAATACATTAAGGATAATTGAAGCCAAGTTTTTTGTTACTGGAGAAGAGAATTAGAAATATGAAAAGGGACAAAATTAGGATGAATATTTTGTTGTTGGATTGAAACAGACGGTATAATGGTTTTCAGTATATTAGAGATGATAGAAGATAGATAGATAGATAATAAATAATATAGATAAATATAATGGAAGTGTATAAGTGTATATTACACACACACACACACACACACACATGCTCTTTCCACTGTGAGGGTCTGAGAGAGCAGTGACATCCCAAAAGCAATGAGGATGCGTAATGCCCAGATCCTGGCTTCTAAATAAGATTTTCTACTAAAATAAATAAGGACTCCTGAGATAATTAGCTAATTTCATGGCTTGATCAAGAAAACACACACGTGCCTGTAGTCCCAGAAGGCTGAGGTGGGAAGACTGCTTGAGCCCGGGAAATCGAGGCTGCAGTGAGCTTAAAATACAAAAATTAGTCGGGCATGGTGGGGCATGCCTGTAATGCCAGCTACTCGGGAAGCTGAGGCAGGAGAATCGCTTGAACCTGGGTGGCAGTAGTTGCAGTGAGCCAAGATCATGCCACTGCACTCCAGCCTGGGTGACTCAGCCTGGGTGGCAGAGTGAGTGAGATCACATCACTGCACTCCAGCCTGGGTGACAGAGTGAGACCCTGTCTCAAAAAAGGAAAGAGGAAAAAGGAAACACACACACACACACACACACACACACACACACACATCGGCCTTAGTCAGTTTGTGTCACTATAAAGGAACACCTGAGGAAGAGTAATTTTTTTTCACATTTTCTGTCACTCCTTTGGTAATTTATTTTAAAATGAGGTTCATTTGATTAACGTTTTTGCAGGTTGTACAAGGTGGTGCCGGTATCTGCTTCTGATGAGGGCTTCAGGCTGCTTCCACTCATGGTGGAAGGCAAAGAGAAGCTGGTCTGCGCAAAAATCACATGGCTAGAGAGTGGAAGCAAGAGAGAGAGCAGAGGGAGATGGCAGGCTCTTTTAAATAACCAGCTCTAGCAGGAACTAATAGAGGGAACTCACTCATTACCACCGGGACTGCACCAAGCCATTCATGAGAGATCTGCCTTCATGATACAAACACCTCCCACTAAGCCCCACCTCCAACATTAGGGATGAAATTTCAACATGAGATTTGGTTGGGTGGGTGGGTGGCATCAAACATTGAAACCATACCACAGCCTTAAAGGAAGAACACCAGAATTCAAATTAACACCAAACTGGTGGTAAGTTTACCATTCTTTTCCTGTAATGCGCCCTAGCCTAAACGTAATGCAACCAGAAACTCAGAAGCGAATGCTGTGGTACAGACTGAGGGTGCTTCTCTACTTCTGGCTTGAGTTGCTCAGAGAAAGTGCAAATATTCAGTTTTGGTTTTTGTTTCATCTTTCTTCCATTCTCTTGTGCTCAGGCCCTAAGCAATCCCATGGTGGCAACAGCAGTGGTAGCTAGGGGAAACCATAATACTCAAAACTTTGAGAGAGGAAAACCTTACTCTCCGTTCAGTGCAGTAGTAGTTCCTACAGGATGGGACAAACTCCCACTGCTTTTTTTCCTCTGCCTGTTTCTTCCTATTGCTTGGCCCCAGTCACAGTGCAACTGCAGATTATGGATAGTTACTGGTTAGAGGACTGAAAAGGATAGCTCAGAGAACCAGAAATTACCAAGAAGATCACACAGAGAGAGAGAGAGAGGAGCTCAGAAAAGCAACAAAATAAAGTTGATTAAGTTCAAGGCTCATCCTACAACCTCAACAACCAGGAATCTCAACCTAATTTACATAACAAAAACTTTGATAACTGAGCTAACAGATAAACCTCTGCCAAGTACCGGGACTGACCAGTGAGTGTTGCATATGCAAAACAAACCTGAAGCGCATTGCAAAATTGAAACAACATTGGAACCATAACCCACAAAAAAATGAGTTTAAAATTTACCTGAATCTACGAGATTGATTACCTGCTATAATAAAAATATCAACATTCCCCCAGAATTTAGACAAGACCCAGAAGCCAAAAAAGTAATACAGAAAACGTATAGGGGTAGGGTGCGTTGGCTCATGCTTGTAATTCCAGCACTTTGGGAGGCGGAGGTGGGCAGATCACTCGAGGTCAATTCTGAGACCAGCCTGGCCAACATGGCGAAACCCCGTCTCTACTAAAAATACAATAATTAGCTGGGCGTGGTGGTGTACACTTGTAATCCCAGCTACTCGGGAGGCTGAGGCAGGAAAAGCGCTTGAACCCGGGAAACGGGTTGCAGAAAGCTGAGATCGTGCCACTGCACTCCAGCCTGGGTGTGAAAGAGCGAGACTCAGTCTCAAATAAAATAAATAAATAAATAAATAAATAAATAAATAAATAATCACCTTATAAGAGACGCTGGTCGGGCGCAGAGGCTCATGCCTGTAATTCCAGCGCTTTGGGAGGCCGAGGTGGGTGGTTCACCTGAGGTTAGGAGTTCGAGAGCAGCCTGGCCAACATAATGAAACCACCCCCAGTCTCTACTAAAAATACAAAAATTAGGCGGGCATGGTGGCTCATGCCTGTAATCCCAGTTACTTGGGAGGCTGAGGCAGGAGGATCGTTTGAACCCAGGAGGTGAAGGTTGCAGTGAGCCAAGACTGTGACATTGCACTCCAGCCTGGGCAACAAGAGCGAAACTCCGTGTCAAAAAAAAAATGTTAAAATAAGGGCGGGGCAAGATCATGGAATAAAAGCCTGCATTGTTTGTCCCCTCCACTGGAACACCAAATTTTAACAACTGTCTGCACACAGAAAAGCACCATCACAAGAACCAAAATCAGGTGAACACTCACAGTACCTGGTTTTAACTACATATTGTAGAAAGGCACATTGAAGAGGGCAGGAGAAACAGTCTTGAATCGCCAAGGCCACCCCTCCCCCATCCCCTAGCAGCAGCTATGCAGTGCAGAGAGAGAATCTGTGCACTTTGCAGAGGAAGAGCACAGCGGCTGGGAAACTTTACATTGAACTCAGTGCTGCACAGTTACAGTGGAGAAAAAAAGTCCTGCTGGGTTCAGCCAGCGCCTGTGCACAGAGGGAGCATTTGGACCAGCCTTAGCCACAGGAGAATTACCCTCATCCCAGTGGTGGGAACTTGAGTTTTTTGGCAAGCCTCGCCACTGTGGGCTGAAGTGCTCTGGGGTCCTACATAAACTTGAATGGCAGTCTAGGGCACAAGTACTGCAATTCCAAGGCAACTCCTAGTGGAAGGCTGGGCTTAGAGCCAGTGAATTTGCCACGTGACCTAGGGAGACACCAGCTGGCACAGCAAAGGGAGGGCTTGCACCATCCCTTCCCCAACCCCAGGCAGTAAAGCTCGTAGCAATGAAAGTGACTCCTTCCTTCTGCCTAAGGAGAGGAGAGGGAAGAGTAAAGAGGACTTTGTCTAGCATCTTGGATACCAGCTCAGCCACAGTAGGACAGGGCACTGGGCAGAGTAGTGAGGCCCCCATTCCAGGACCTAGCTCTCAAACCACATTTCTAGACACATCCTGGGCCAAAAGGGAACCCACTGCCTTGAAGGAAAGGATCCAGTTCTGGCAGGATTAATCACCTGCTGACTAAAGAACCCTTGGTATAACCCTGGAATAACCATTAATGACCCAGGGAGTACACCATGGGCCTTGGGCTCTGAGAAGTGCTGGCTTCAGGGGACACCCAGCACATTCCCAGCTGTGGTGGCACCAGTGAAAGACTCCTTTTGTTTGAGAAAAGCAGAGGAAAAGTAAAGAGGACTTTGTACTGCACTCTAGGTACCAGCTTGGCTCTTGGGTTCCCCAAATCCAGGTGTAGCTTCTTGGACAGCATTTCTCATCCTGGGCCACAGGAGAGCCCACTGCCCTGAAGGGTGAGTCCTAGGCCTGGCAGCATTCACAAGCTGATGGAAGAGACCTTGGGCTTTATATGAACATCAGTGGTAGCCTAGCAGAACACCCCATGGACCACTGATGGTGGCAGCCACAGGGAGAGGCTCCTCTGCCTGTGGAAAGGGAGGGAAGAGTGGGAAGGGCTTTGTATTGTGATTTGAGTGCCAGCTTAACTGCAGTAGAATAAAACATCAGGTAAATTGCTAAAGTTCCTGACTCCAATTGCTGGCTCCCAGAGAGCATCTTTGGACACACCCGGGTTGTGGAGGAACTCACCATCCTAAAGGGAAGGGCCTTCCTTGGGCAAGGTCCAGTGCTGTGCTGGCTTCGAGTCTGACACAGCACAGGCCCAGTGCTTGCATCACCACACCCCCAGCTCAACACAGAGACAGTGACTCCATATGTTTCAGAGAAAGTAAGGGTAAAGAACAAGAGCTTCTGCCTGCTAATCCAGAGAATTCTTTCAGATGTTATCCAAAGTCATCAAGGCAAGTACCCTTTATGGGTCTACAAGAAACACAGCATTATTAGACTTGGGGTCCAAGTCTCTTTGAATAACTGGAAGGCCTTCCCAAGAAGGACTGGCATGAGCAAGCCTAGATCGAGAAGACTACAATAAATACCTAACTCTTCAATGCCCAGACACCGAAGAATATCTACAAGCATCAATACCATCCAGGAAAACATGACTTTACCAAATGAATTAAATATGGCACCAGGGACCAATTCTGGAGAAAAAGAGATATGTGACTTTTCGGATAGAAAATTAAAAATAGCTATTTTGAGGAAACTCAAAGAAATTCGAGATAACACAAAGAAATAATTCGGAATTTTATCAGATAAATTTAACAAAGAGACTGAAATAATTTAAAAGAATCAAGCAGAAATGCTGGAGTTGAAAATGCAATTGACATGCTTAAGAATGCATCAGTCTCTTAGCAGCAGAATTGATCAAGTAGAAGAAAACTAGTGAGCTTCAAGACAGGCTATTTGAAAATATACAATCAGAGGAGACAAAAGAAAAAAGAATAAAAAAGCATGAAGCATACTTACATGATCTAGAAAATAGCCTCAAAACGGTAAATCTAAGATCCATTGGCCTTAAAGAGGAGGTAGGGAAAGAGCTGTGGGTAAGAAGTTTATTCAAAGAGATAATATCAAAGAATACCCCAAACCTGGAGAAAGATATCAACATTCAAGTATAAGAAGGTTATAGAACACCAAGCAGATTTAACCCAAAGAAGAACACCTCAAAGCATTTAATAATCAAACTCCCAAAGGTCAAGGATAAAGAAAGAATTCCAAAAACAGTAAAAGAAAAGAAAAAAAATCACATACAATGGAACTTCAATACATCTGGCAGCCAACTTATCAGCAGAAACTTTACAGGCCAGGAAAGAGAGGCATGACATATTTAAAGTGCTGAAGGAGAAAAAAAAATGTTTACCCTAGGATAGTATATCCAGCGGAAAGTATCTTTCAAACATGAGGGAGAAATAAAGACTTTCCCAGACAAACAAAAGCTGAGGGATTTCATCAACACCAGACCTGTCCTACAAGAAATGCTAAAGGGAGTTGTTCAATCTGAAAGAAAAGGATGTTAATGAGCAAGAAGAAGTCACCTGAAGGTACAAAACTCACCGGTAATAGTAAGCACACGGCTGGACACAGTGGCTCATGCCTGTAATCCCAGCACTTTGGGAGGTCGAGGCAGGTGGGTTGCCTGAGGTCAGGAGTTCAAGACCAGCCTGACCAATATGGTGAAACCCCATCTCTACTAAAAATACAAATATTAGCTGGGTCTGGTGGTGTGCGCCTGTAGTCCCAGCTACTTGGGAGGCTGAGGCAGGAGAATTGCTTAAACCCGGGAGGCAGATGTTGCAGTGAGCCGAGATCACGCCACTGCACTCCAGAGCCTGGGTGACAGAGCAACATTCTGTCTCAAAAAAAAAAAAAAAATAGTAAGCACACAGAAAAATACAGAATGGTATCACACTGAAACTGTGGGGTGTAAACTTCTCTTGACTTAAGTAGAAAGAATGAATGATGAACCAAACAGAAATAACTACAACTTTTCAAAGCATAGACAGTACCATAAGACATAAAGAAAAACAAAAACAAAAAAAAAGGCTGGGCGCAGTGGCTCACGCCTGTAATCCCAGCACTTTGGGAGGCCGAGGCGGGTGGATCACGAGGTCAGGAGATAGAGACCATCCTGGCTAACACGGTAAAACCCCGTCTCTATTAAAAAACAAAAAATTAGCCAGGCGTCTTGGCGGGCGCCTGTAGTCCCAGTTACTCGGGAGGCTGAGGCAGGAGAATGGTGTACACCCGGGAGGTAGAGCTTGTGGTGAGCCGAGATCGTGCCACTGCACTGCAGCCTGGGCAACAGAGTGAGACTCCGTCTCAAAAAAAAAAAAAGAAAAAAAAAGAAAAACAAAAAAATGTTAAAAATTAGGGGAACAAAGTTAAAGTGTAGAGTTTTTATTAGTTTGTGTATGTGTGTGTGTGTCTCTTTGTTAATACAATCAGTGTTACACTGTCATCAATTTAAAATAATGAGTTATAAGATAGCATTTGCAAGCCTCATGGTAACCTGAAACTGAAAAACAATGAATACACAAAAAATAAAAAGCAAGAAATTAAATCATACCACCAGTGAAAATCACCTTCACTAAAAGGAAGACAGGAAAGAAAGAAGTGGAATAGAATAAAAAATAGAAAACCAAAAACAATAGAAAACAAATAACAAAGTGCAGGAGTAAGTCCTTACTTATCAGTAATAACACTGAATGTAAATAGACTAAACTCTCCAATCAAAAGTGGTTGAACGGATTAAAAAAAAAAAAAAAAAAAAACAAGACCCAGTGATCTCTTGCCTACAAGAAACACACTTCCCCTATGAAGATACGCATAGATTGAAAATAAAGGGATCGAAAAAGATATTCCATGACAACGGAAACCACAAAAGAGCAGGAGTATCTATACTTATATCAGACAAAATGGATTTCAAGACAAAAAAATTAAGGAGAGAGGAAAAAAAGGTCACTATATAAGGATAAATTGGAAAATTCAGCAAGAGAAAATAACAGTTTTACATACACATGCACCCAACACTGGAGCACTCAAATATATAAAGCAATTATTAGAGGGAAAGAGAGAGATAGACCTCTGGTCAATGAGTTTTTTTTTGGATATAACTCCCACAGGTGACAAAAGCAAAAATAGGCAAATGGGATTGCATCAAACTAAAATGCTTCTGCACAACAAAGGAAACAATCAAAAGAGTGAAGAGACAACCTACAGAATAGGAGAAAATATCCACAAATCATACATCTGATAAAGAGTTAATCTCCAAAATATACGAAGAACTCAAACACTTCAATAGGAAGTAAACAACCCAATGAAAAAATGGGCAAAAGACCTGAATAGATATTTCTCTAAGAAAGACATACAAATCAGCAACAAGTATATGAAAAAATGCTCAACATCACTAACCATCAGGGAAATGCAAATTAAAATCACCATGAGATATCACCTCACATCTGTTAGAATGTCTATTATCAAAAAGACGAAAGGTAAGTGTTGGCAAGGGCATGGAGAAAAGGAAACCTTTGTACACTGCTGGTGGGAATGTAAATTAGTACACCCACTATGGAAAACAGTATAGAGGTTGCTTGAAAAATTAAAAATGTAACTACCATATGATCCAGCAATCGCACTTCTGGATATATACCCAAAGGAAATAAAATAAGTATCTTTAAGAGATATCTGCAATCCCTTGTTCACTGCAGCATTATTTACAATAGCCAAGCTATGGAATCAACCTAAGAGTCCAGCAAGGGATGAATGGGTAAAGAAAATGTGCTATTTGTATACAATAGGATACTATTCAGCCATAAAAAAGAAGGAAATCCTGCCATTTGTGATAACACAGATGAACCTGGAGGACATTAAGCTAAGTGAAATAAGCCAGCCACAGAAAGACAAATACTGACTGCACGATCTCACTTACATGTGGATTCTGAAAAAGCTGAGTTCATAGAAGTAGAGAGTATAAAGGTGGTTGCCATGGGTTTGGGGAATGGATGAGGAGACATTGGTCAAAGGGAACAAAGTGTCCAAGCACAGTGGCTCCCATCTACAATCCCAGTACTTTGGGAGGCTGGGGCAAGAGGACTGCCTGAGCCCAGGAGTTCAAGATCAGCCTGTGCAACATAGTGAGACCCCCATCTCTACAAAAAAAACAACTAGCCAGCCTTGGTGGCACACACCTGTAGTCCCAGCTACTCAGGAGGCTGAGGTGGGAGGATCACTTTAGCCCAGGAGGTTGAGGCTGCAGTGAGCCAGGATCATGCCACTGCACTCTAGTCTGGCAACAGAGCAATACTCTATCTTGTCAAATAAAAGGGGAGAGGGTACAAAGTTTCATTTAGGCTGTATGAATAAGTTCTGGGGCTGTACTGTATAGCACAGTGACTATAGTTAATATTATAATAATGTATTGTATACTTGAAAATTGCTAAGAAAGTAGATCTTAAATATTTCTCCACAAAAAAACCTGTGTGAGTTGATGAATATATAAATTGGCTTGATGGTGATCTTTTCATGATGTATAATATATCAAAATATCATGTTATATATAATAAATATATACAAATGTTGTCAATTATACCCCCAATAAAGTTAGAAAATTGGAGGAAAAAAGAATAAAGTTGGTGAAAGTAGAATGAGAAATTAGATTTTCCATAGTTTTAGTGTATCACTCACAGAATGATACAGGTTTACAGCAAAAAGAACTGGAAGACACGATCTTAATCCAAAGATTAAAGCTAGCATCACCAATAATAGTATAAGTCAATCCTGTATACCACCTAATAGGAAGCCATGAGTAGAACATAGAATCTCTTCTGTGATTTTCTGGCCTCAAATTCATAACCTGTTCTAATCATGAGGAAACTTTGGCTAAACCCATATTAAATCACATGCTACAAAATGACTGATCTGTAATCTTCAAAACTGCCAAGATCATGAATAGCAAGGCAAGAATGAGGAGGTGTTCCAGATTTCCAGATTGAAGGAGCCTGAAGACTATGTATAATTCTAGATTGAAACCATTTTCTATATAGAACATTATTGGAAAATTTGAATGACGTTTCCAGGCAAAGGGTATACAGGAGTTCTTTGTACTATTCTTATAACTTTTCTATAAATATGAAATTGTTTTAAAAGTTTTTAAAGCCTAGAAGAATGTCTGATGTGACACATAACAGGCAACATATAAATGTTTACTGAATTAACTTCTACATTATGACACTCAATTTGGGGAAAAAATAAGACCAATCTCACAAATAGGTACGATGTATGCAATACTGGGAACATTCTCCCTAATACCAAATTATATCTCCATTATTAATCCCTCTGTGATAGTAAAGACTGAAGTAGGCACAGGCACTGAAATAGGAGAGAAAGAATGGAAAGGGAAGATAAAATGAAAAAGCAAAAAACTATGTATTTAGGAATTTTCATGAGATCCAGTCCAGGATGCAGGCTTTATCCCATCAAATCTCTCACATCTCCAAATCCCAGTATAGAAAAATACTATGACAGTAACATGATTAACTGCTATCAACCTTGTCAGCAGACAAACTCATTTTTTTTCTTTCTTTTGTTGTATAGCATGAAATATGGAGCAAATGTTATCAAGATGGTTTGACAATAAAAGACAAAGCAAAGAAAATTTTAAGAAATATTCCATATTGGCCAGGTGTGGTAGCTCATGCCTGTAATCCCAGCACTTTGGGAGGCTGAGGTGGGCGGATCACTTGAGGCCAGGAGTTCCAGAGCAGCCTGGCCACCATGTTTCGAAACCCCATCTGTACTAAAAATACAAAAAGTAGCCAGGTGTGGTGGCACAGGCCTGTAATCCCAGCTACTTGGGAGGCTGAGGCACAAGAATCACTTGAACCCGGGAGGTGGAGGTTGCAGTGAGCCGGGATCGCACCAGTGAACTCCAGCCTGGGCGACAGAGTGAGACTCCATCTCAAAAAAAAAATATATATATATATATATATTCCATATAGCTTTTTCAAATGCCCTTTCTGGTAAAGAACAAAGGAAGTAAAATATTTCAAAGATCAGCTACTTATGTGGAACTGATCTCAAATAGAATTTCCAAAAGGTTGCATGAAGTAGTAATGATTCTTCCTGGAACTTGATATAGCATATTTTCAAACTCTTGGAGAATGCAGATTTCACTCACCATCTGGGGGAGCCTCATCAACATATCTTTACACTGCAGTACACACATAGATGCTCTTTGAAAATCCCCTTGAGCAACTGCCTGAAAAAGACAAAGAATGTCAATAACTGGTTAAAATGAAATTACAAGGTTATTTGTCTCTAAGTCGATTTTAGCATTTTAACTAGTATTTAAAAGTCTTATTTTGTTTTCTAATATTTTTAGCAATACTAGTTGTTCGAGCTAAACAAATAGTTTGCTCAAAATACAGAAGAATAAGTGGTAATCTTTGGTGACACAGAGTTGATACTGAATGACTGGGAGTCATTTACTTTTCTGGAAATGCAAAAACTGGTTGTACTACCTTAGGTTATTATATTATGACATAATGCCAGGTCTACTAGATGCTTCTGCAACTTGAATAGCTCTTGTATTCACCTTTACATTAGAGGAATTAAGTTAAACAGCAGTCTTTGTCTTAAAACAAGCTCACAATAACCTCATAGTCTGAACTGCTGTGTATATCCACTACAAAAAGCAGCTTATCAATTAGCCAGACATGTGGCACATACCTACAGTCCCAGCTACTTTAGAGGCTGAGGCAGGAAAATTGCTCAAGTCCAGGAGTTCGAAGCTGCAGTAAGCTAAGAAGATACCACTCTACTCCTGCCACAGATGACAGAGCAAAACCCCATCTCTTTAAAAAAAGTTTTTTAAGAAAAAAGAAAAGCAGCTTAGTACAATCTCATCATGAAGCCAAAGGAGCCACTCTGCCATTTATCATGTGTAACTTTGAGCCTTAAGTTCTCACAGATTGTTTCCTCATTCATAAAGTGAGGAAACTGTACTAGACTATCTGTAGGGTCCCTTTCATTTCTACCATTCTATGACTGAACACCCCCAAATGAATGAAAACATCAATCACACATTACTTTAGCACTTATAGAAGAGGCTTGTTTCAGTCATTTAAGAACTTAGTTGGCCAGGCATGGTGGCTCACGCCTATAATCCCAGCACTTAGGGAGGTCGAGGTGGGTGGATCACCTGAGGTCAGCAGTTTGAGACCAGCTTGACCAACATGGTGAAATCCTGTCTCTACTTAAAACACACACACACATACACTCTCTCACACACAAATTAGCTGGGTGTGGTGGTGGGCACCTGCAATACCAGCTACTCGGGAGGCGGAGCTTGCAGTGAGCTGAGATCACACCAATGCACTCCAGCCTGGGCGACAGAGTGAGACTCTGTCACCAAAAAAAAAAAAAAAAGCTGACAAAGCATTTTTGTAAGAAAACCGTGGATACGTACAAGGAAATAATAAAATACTACACTTGCTATTTTCTTCTCTTCTTTACGTGGTGTCAAATATTATTGTGCTTTGAATAATAAAAGAATTGAGTAGAGAGAAGAAAATATAAACAACACGTAAGACGCCAGTCTCTCTCTAGTTTTCTCTTCTAACTGCTGAATAGTAAGCCTGACATCTTGCTCAGTAGATACTCTCTTATAAGGCTTTAATACTAGATATTATTAAAGGGGAAAATAAATTGCTAACACAAGTGCCTCAATAAGCCATATCTCTATACAGAGATTAGAAAATAATATCCCTTTCTACACTATATTCTATGAATACTTGCTGATTAATTCATTATTCAAGGTGGAGAAAATCTTACTATAAAAGAGGAAGGCTGAGTGACAACCCCATATCAGAGGATAGATACTGCTGTCTGTTCTTATAACATATAAAACAATATGAGACTTTAATGTTCAAACAACTCATATAGTGTCTATCATTACTCAGATTTTTATCTTAGAGAAATCAAAGCTCTAATAATTCAGGCTAGTTTTGAAAATTTATTCGTCTTCTTATGACTAGAAATAAATATTTCAAGCCCCAAAGATAAAGATTTCAAGTAAAAGAAGTCTTAAAGAAGAGGCAGCACAATACAGTGCTGTAGTAACCTTTTGTGAGCATCAGACTCACCAGTGGAGCTTTCTGAAAATCACATGCCCAGCTCTCACCACTTGGAGACTGTGATTCATTAGGTGTGGAGTGATGTCCTGCCTATACTGATGTAGTGAAAAGAATATGAGCTTTGCATTCCCAGCTTTTCCACTTCTTGGCTCAGTGAACTTAGGTAAGTCACAATCTCTTTGAGGTTCTACTTTCTTAACTATAAAATAGGGACAGTAATGTCTACAATACAGGATGGATCTTATGAGGATCAAATGGGATCACAGATGTGAAAGCATTTCATAAACTGTAAGTCAGTATTTAAAAATGTGTACATTTTGGGCAGTCAAAACTACCATCAGGGCCGGGCCCAGTGGCTCACCCCTGTAATCCCAGCACTTTGGGAGGCCAAGGTAGGCTGATCACCTGAGGCCAGGAGTTCGAGATCAGCCTGGCCAACATGGCAAAACTCCGTCTCTACTAAAAATACAAAAAGTAGCTAGGCATGGTGGCACGTGCCTGTAATCCCAGCTACTTAGGAGGCTGAGGCAGGAGAATCGCTTGAACCCAGGAAGCAGAGGTTGCAGTGAGCCGAGATGGCACCACTGCACTCCAGCCTGGTCAATAGAGTGAGACACTGTCTCAAAAAAAAAAAAAAAAAAAAAAGACAATATATTAAAATGGCAATAGTCCCCAAGTTGATCTATAAGTTTAATCCAATTCCATTAAAATTCCAGTTGGCTTTTTTTTGCAGAAATTAACATGCTGATCTTAAAATTCAAATGGAAATTTAAGAGACCTAGGGCTAGGTGAAACATTCTGAGACATGACACTGAAAGCATGATCCATAAAAGAAAAAGAAATCAATAAATTGGACTTTATCAAAACTGTATTCTGTGACCCTATTAAAAAGGACAAAAAGACAAGCTGCAATGAGACAATATTCGCGAACATTTATCTGACAAGGGAATCATATCGAGAATATATAAATAATCCCATAAATTGAACAGTAAACTATCAATCGAAATAGAAAATAGACAAGAAAAATGACAGATATTTTGCCTAAAGGGAGATACAGATGGTAAATAAGTAAACGAAAAGATATTCAACATCATTAGCCATTAGAGAAATGCAAATTAAAACCACATTGAGATATCACTATATATCTATTAGGATAGCTACAATAAAAAAATTGGTCACAATACCAAATGCTGGCAAGGATGCAAAGAAATGGGATCTCTCATACATTACTGGTAAGAATCTAAATGGTGGCCGGTTGCAGTAGCTCACGCCTGTAATCCCAGCACTTTGGGAGGCCAAGGTGGGCAGATAACCTGAGGTCAGCAGTTTGAGACCAGCCTGGCCAACATGGCAAAGCCCCATTTCTACTAAAAATACAAAAATTAGCCAGGCATGGTGGCACACACCTGTTGTTTCAGCCACTCGGGAGGCTGAGGCAGGAGAATCACTTGAGCCTGGGAGGCGGAGGTTGCAGTGAGCTGAGATCATGCCACTGCATTCCAGCCTGGGTGACAGAGTGAGACTCTGTCTCAACAACAAAACAAAACAAAACAAAACAAAACAAACAAAACACAGAATGTAAAATGGCATGGCCACTCTAGAAAACAGTTGGCAGTTTCTAAAAAAAAAAACTAAATATACCCTTTATGTCCACACAAAAACCTGTATGAAAATGTTCATGCCAACTTATTTACAATAGCCAAAAATTGGAAACAACCCAAATTCTTTCAATGGTGAATGGCTAAACAAATTGGTACATCCATAGCATAGAATTCTACATAGCAATAAAAAGAGAACAGGGCTGGGCGTGTTGA
Source organism: Theropithecus gelada (assembly GCF_003255815.1). Classification (NCBI taxonomy): domain Eukaryota; kingdom Metazoa; phylum Chordata; class Mammalia; order Primates; family Cercopithecidae; genus Theropithecus; species Theropithecus gelada. The sequence continues at coordinate 83,288,793 of NC_037689.1, read as the reverse complement.
CTCATGCCTGTAATCCCAGCACTTTGGTAGGCAGAGGTGGACGGATCACTTGAGGCCAGGAGTTTGAGACCAGCCTGGCCAACATGGCAAAACCCCATCTCTACAAAAAAATTAGCCAGATGTGGTGGCACATGCCTGTAATCTCAGCTACTTGGGAGGCTGAGGCAGGAGAATCGCTTGAACCCGGGAGGCAGTAGTTGCAGTGAGCCGAGATCACACCACTGCACTCCAGCCTGGGCGACAGAGCGAGACTCTGTCTCAAAAACAAACAAACAAACAAAAAGAACAAACTATTAACACATAAAACAACAAGGATGGATCGCAAAAAAAAAAAAAAAAAAAACATGCTGAGTGAGAACAACCAATATGAAATGGTTACATAGTATATTATTACATTTATACAATGTTCTTAAAATGACAAAATTATAGAGATGGAGACTAGGTTTTGGTTGCCTGGGTTTTGGATGACTGGAAAGGGGTATCCCTATAAAGGGGTTATGTAAAGAATCTGTGTGGTAATGAAATTGTTCTGTATCTTGATTGTGGTGGTATGAATCTACACCTACACATGTGATGAAATTGTACAGAACTATATAAACATACGTGAACACACACAAGAGAGTTCATATAAAACTGGTGAAATCTAAGTAAGGTCTGTGGATTGTATCAATGTCTATTTCCTGGTTTTATATTGCACTATATGTAAGCAAGATATTACCACTGGGGAAAAACTGGGTGAAGGATACACAGATCTCTCTTTACTATTTTTGTAGCTTCCTGCAAATCTATGCTTATTTCAAAAATTTTAAAAGTTTTTAGAAACACATTTGTTGGCTAGGCATGGTGGCTCATGCCTGTAGTCCCAGTACTCTGGGAGGCCGAGGCGGGTGGATCACCCGAGGTCAGGAGTTCGAGACCATATCTGGTCAACATGGTGAAACACCGTCTGTACTAAAAATACAAAAACTAGCTGAGCATGGTGGCGGCTGCCTGTAGTCCCAGCTAGCTACTTGGGAGGCTGAGGCAGGAGAATCGCTTGAACCCAGGAGGTGGAGGTTGTAGTGAGCCGAGATGGCACCACTGCCCTCCAGCCTGGGCAACAGAGCGAGACTCGGTCTCAAAAAAAATCAAATCAAATCAAATCACATTTGTTAACACCACCGCCAATTTCATCAGAAAAGACTAAGTATTTAGGCAGTGGCTCATGCCTGTAGTCCCAGAACTTTGGGAGGCCAAGGCAGGCAGATCACTTGAGGCCAGGAGATCGAGACCAGCCTGGCCAACATGGGGAAACCCTCATCTCTACTAGAAATACCCCCCCCCAAAAAAAAGAAGGAAGAAAGAAAAGAGAGAAATGTGATGCCCCAATTTTGGAGGTAAGGCCCAGTGGGAGGTGTTTAGGTCATGGAGTCAGATCTCTCATGAATGACTTGGCTCCCTCCCCACAGTAACAGTGAGTTGTTCTTGCTCTAGTAGTTCCTGTAAGATGGCATTGTTTGAAAGAGTCTGGTATCACCCTCCCCTGTATCTCTTCTTCCCTCTCTTGTCATGTGATATGCCGGCTCCCCCTTAGACTTTTGGCATGACTGAAAGCTTACTGAGGTCCTTGGCCAGAAGCAGATGCTGGCATATGCTTCTTGTACAGCGTGTAGAACCATGAGCAAGAATAAATCTCTTTTCTTTATAAATTACCCAGCCTCAGGTATGCCATTATAGCAATACGAAATGAACTGAGACACCTTACTACTGAAACTGCTTTCTATGGTCACTATCATCTTCCTAAACATCAGGTTCAATGCCGTTTATTCCAATCTCATTTTCTTTTATTTCTCTGACGCACTGGCCACTGTTGATCATCCTTTTCTCCAAGCTCTCTTCTCATGGATGACCCACACTGTTCTAGTCCTCTTTCATCTCTGGTATTCCTTCTTTTTTGTTTGCTCTGCTTTTTGAAATTTTAATGTAATTAAATTTGATTTTTTTAAAGACAGGGATTCACTCTACCACCCAGGCTGGAGTGCCATAGTGTGATCATGGCTCACTGCAGCCTCAACCTGTGATCCTCCTGTTTCAGCCTCCCACGAAGCTGAGACCACAGCCATGTGCCACCATGCCTGCCTAATTTTTTTTTCTTTTCTCACAGAGATAGGGTCTAGTTATGTTGCCCATGCTGGTCTTGAACTCCTGACCTCAAATGATCCTCCCACCTTGGCTTCCCAAAGTGCTGGGATTACAGGTGTGAGCCACCATGCCTAGCAGTGTTTGCTCTACTTTTGACTGTACTCTCCCACCTCCTAACAACATGTAAATGTTTGTGGAATGAACAGGCTTTATTATCCTCCCTTTCCTGCCTCCAAAGATTCAATGGTTCAAGTCCTTCTCACTGAGCGTAAATGATTCCTTCCTTTATATGTCTCCTATATCTGTCCCTTCTTTCTCATTCTTATTGGTACTACTATAGTCCAGGCTTTCACCGGTTCATGGTTACACTATGCCTTGATTCTGTTTATTTTTCTTTTTTTTTTTTTGAGACAGAGTCTTGCTCTGTCGCCCAGGCTGGAGTGCAGTGGCCGGATCTCAGCTCACTGCAAGCTCCGCCTCCCGGGTTTACGCCATTCTCCTGCCTCAGCCTCCGGAGTAGCTGGGACTACAGGCGCCCGCTGCCTCGCCCGGCTAGTTTTTTTGTATTTTTTAGTAGAGACGGGGTTTCACCATGTTAGCCAGGATGGTCTCGATTTCCTGACCTCATGATCCGCCCGTCTCGGCCTCCCAAAGTGCTGGGATTACAGGCTTGAGCCACCGCGCCCAGCCCTGTTTACTTTTCAATCAAGTCTAAACATGATTACAGGTTACTCTTCACTAGGTGCCACCAAACCTCTTCCTAAACACTTTCAATTACCCCAGTACCTTTAGGAAAATATCAAAAGTATTTTTTCAAAGAGGTATATTTGGGCTTTCTCAACCTGGCCCTACTTACTTCTCCAGACTTAGCACTTATCGTGCCCTTGCAAAATACTTTCCTTCAGATAAACTGGTCACACTCTTCCTTAAACATGGCATGCACATTACTGCCTTATATGACTTTGTTCATGTGCAAACCTTTGCTCTGCCTGGAATATTCTGTGCCCTCTTCCCCACTTTCCTAAGTCTGTTTCTTCCTTCAAAGTTCAAATCATGCTCTAAATCCTGTGTGTCTTCCCCTACAACCCAGTCCACAATAATCTCCCCACTTTTCTACACTCTTGTAGTACTTGCCTGTACTAGTGTTTTTCAGTCTTTCACATTTTACATACTACTTGCCACTCTTTTGATAGGATGGGGGGAGGGGGGTAAAAAGATCAGAAAGGAATAATAGGGGGAGAGCAGATTCATTTGTACCACACACATTTACATAATATCTATTACGTGCTATGCACTATGCTAGAAGCTGACAATGCAGATTAATTTTTTTTACATTACTACTTTTTTAACTACTAGGAAAGATGGTGAACCAAAGTCCTTGATATAATAGAGAAAGCTGGCTTTCACTTGGCTTGTGTCTCCAGGATAGCCTCCATCGTAGTCTTTATAGGTAAGCTCATAGCCCCTTCCTCAGTGTGACCTTGTCAGCTTCTACAAATGGTCTCACTTTAAATAGGGGAGGGAGCAGAAGCAAAATATACGATCCTTGCATCTGCAGATGATGCACAATGCAGAAAGAGGCACTGTCAGTAACCAAGGGAAATGGGGAATTAGGAGAAACACCAAGATCTATAGTTATTTTTACAATTCCGAAAGATTACAGAAGAATAATCTGGCACATGCATACACAGAAAAGTATCCTTCACCTTGCAAGTGGATATAGGGATTGAGGAAAAATAAAATGTTAACAATTGTTAGGAAGGTGATGTGACCACTTTAGACAAAGTCTGTGTCCCACCTAACCTAAGTCATTCATTTGGCACTTAATATTTTCCTTTTTCCAGTTTTAGAACATGTACTTATGGCCTATCTCTCAAACTAGCTTATAATTTTCTTAAGGAAAATGACTATATATTATATCTCCACTCACACACAGCACTGAACACTGCATGTAGATCACTTATCTGTACAACTATTATAGTACCCAATTTTTTCTATCTTGTATATGCATCCTTTATCTCACCAACTAAACTATAATCCTTGAAGATAGGATATGTGATTGTTTGCATTACTCCACAAAACCTAGCATAGTAGTCTGTTCATAGAAGATATTCCTTGTCTGTTGAATAATTTAATAAATAATAAAGCAATTATCTAACTGGTTAAATGGTAGGTGCCTAGAAAAAGATAAGGCCTCTCAGCAGCTTTATTAGGACAGAGAAAACTCATTATCAAACACCGCTATTAACCGCCATTTTAAAGATGTCTTCTCCCAAGCAAATATCAACAAAACTCATAAACTCTAATGGTGAGAGTGTCTTAGAAATGAAAAATGAACTTACAGCAAAAGGAATTAGCCTTCACTTCAACTTCTGAAGATGTCATCACTTATCAAAGTCAAGAATTATATAGTTCTCATTACTGATTATAACAACTAACACTTTTAACCAGCTATATAAAGAAGATGCCATTTAGATATCAACATCCACCACACTGAAGAAATGCTACAAGACCTTCTGAAATCATAGGATCTTGGTGTTAAAAGGGACTTAAGGATCACAGTAGTCAAATTTCCTACCAAATGAAGGAATTCCTTCTGCAATGTATAATTATTAGGATACTCACATCTTTGCTTACAGTTTTCCAGTGAAAACAGACTTAGAATCTTGCAGGAAAGCTATTCCATTATACGATTACTATCGCTGATAAAAAGCTACTTACATAAAGCCACAGTTCGTCTTCCTAGAATTTCTACCATTGTTCTTCATTCTATCCTGTGGAGTTTAATTCCTTTTTAATACAATAGTCCTTAAAATATTCAAAGAGAGCTATCATTCCTACTGTCTTCTTTTTCTGAGACAAACATCACTATATTCTCCAAATATTTTTCATATGATATACTTTGTACACCAACTCAGTAATTTTAAAATGTGATGTCTAGAAGTTATCACAATATTCAAAATGTGAATTAACTACCTAGATGTGGACACTATGTATCTATTAACATAGCCTAGGGCCGTGCTAGCTTTTTTTGCAGCTACGTCACATCACTGATTTAAGTTTGAGCTTGTGGACAATTAAAATACATAGGTCTGGCCAGTCGCAGTGGCTCATGCCTGTAATTCCAGCACTTTGGGAGGGCAAGGTGGGAGGATCACTTGAGCCCAGGAGCTCAAGATAAGCCTAGACAACATAGTAAAACCCTACGTCTACCCAAAAAGTATATATATTTTTTTAACTAGCCAGGCACAGTGGCATACCCCCATAGTCCTACCTACTCGGGAGGCTGAGGGAGGAGGATCCCCTGAGCCCAGGAGGTTGAGGCTGCAGTGAGCTATGATTGGGCCACATTACTCCAGCCTGGGCAACAGAGCAAGATCCTGTCTGTAAAAGAACGACAAAAATACCACACATAGGTCTGGCCAGGCATGGTGGCTCACACCTATAATCCTAGCACTTTGAGAGGCCAAGGTGAGAGGACTGCTTGAGGCCAGGAGTTTGATACCAGCCTGGGAAACATAGCAAAAACCTCGTCTCTACAAAAAAAAAAAAAAAAATGATAAAAATAAATAAATGAGAGAAAATTAAACAACCTAAATAAATGAAAAGACATCCCAGGTTCATGGACCAGAACACAATATTCGTAAGATAACAATATCCCCCAAATTGTTCTATAAATTCAATCCCTATCAAAATTCCAGCTGGCTTCTGTGCACAAATTGAAAAGCTGATCCTAACATTCATATGGAAATGTAAGGGACCCAGAAAAGTCCAAACAAATGTTAAAAAGAACAAAACTGGAGGACTTGCAATTCCCAATTTCAAAACTTACTACATAGCTACAGTAATCAAGACAAGTGTGGTACCAGCATAAGGCTAGACATATAGACCAATGGAATAGAATCAAGAGTCCAGAAATAAACTCTTACACTTATGATAAGTTGATTTTTGACAAAGGTGCTAAGGTCATTCAATATGGGGAAAGAATAGTCTTCTCAACAAATGGTACTGGGACAATTGAATAGCCACATGCAAAAGAATGAAGTTAGATCTCTACTTCACATTATACCTGAAAATTTACTTAAAACGGACCACAGATCTAAGTGTAAGTGCTAAAACTATAAAATTTTTAGATGTAGAGAAATTGGAGCCCTCAGATACTACTGGGGGAAGTGTAATAAAATAGTTCAGCCACTATGGAAAACATTCTGGCAGTTTCTCAAAAGGTTAAACACAGACTTAGAGTTACCATGCTACCCAACAATTCCACCCCTAGTTATATACCAAAGAAAATTAAAAACATACATACACACACTGTAAATGAATGTTCACATTAGAATTATTCACAATAGACAAAAATTGGAAACAACTCAAATGTTCATCAATAGATGAATGGATAAACAAAACATGGCATATTCATACAGTGAAACATGCAACAACACTGATGAACCTTGAAAACAATTATGCTAAGTGAGAGAAGCTAATCGCAAAAGACCACTTATTGCATGATTATATTAACATGAAATGTCAAAAACAGGCGTATCTATGGAGACAGAAAATAAATTCACGGTTGTTAGAGCTAGGGTCAGAAGCAATGAGGAATGACTGCTAATGCTGATGGGGATTTCTTTTTGGGGTGACAAACATGTTTTAAACTTAGCTTGTAGTGAACATTGCACAATTCTGTGAATATACTAAATTACTGAATTATACAGTGTAAATGGGTGAATTTTATGGTATATGAATTGTATCTCAATAAATGTTACAAAATAAAAAGGGGACTTTTCTTTCTTGTTGTTATTTTGTTTGTTTTTTGAGACAGAGTCTAGCTTTGTCACTCAGGCTGGAGTGCAGTGGCACAGTCATAGCTCACTCATAGCTCAGTTTAACCTCAGACTCCTGGGCTCAAGGGATCTTTCTGCCTCAGACTCCGTAGTAGCCAGAACTACAGGTGCACACCACCAAGCCTGGCTAATTTTTTACTTTTATTTTTTGGTAGAGATGGGGGTCTTACTATGCTGCCCAGGTTGGTCTCCAATTCCTGAGCTCAAGCAATCTTTCCACTTCAGGCTCCCAAAGTGCTGGGATTACAGGCACAAGCCACCATGCCCAGCTGGGGATTTTTCATTTCCAAAATTGTGTAATAACAGAAAGCAAACTCATCATAGCTCAAATGCACACCTAAGTGTATGATGACAAAGAAATCCACAAGGTAAACAGAGGTAAAATATAACTTTAAACAGTGTGTGATCGCAGCAGACTTTTAGAAAGCATCAATAGACAACTCAGAACAACTGCAAATGAGAAGGCTCTTTTCAGGCAAATATTTTAGGCAGACTGTGAATGTAAGAGAGAGTCACAGAGACAGGTGTTTTAAGTAGGGACTGCTGCCATAAATAAATGACAGGTGTTACATGCAGGGGGTGAAAATGATGTTTAACTGTATATCAGTCTTCTCACCCTTAGCCACCCCATAGATTCCAATCAGCATTAGTAACATCACCTTCAGATATAACAGAGATAAAAACGTCAAATTAGTATCCTATAAAAGGCCAGTGACATCTGACTTTCTTCCAATAGGTAATATATCATCTCTTTTACATTTACATATGGAAAAAATGCCCCACTGGAAGACCCTGGTGCCCATGATACCTACAGACTCTGCTTGGTAAGAAAGCACTCTGAAGTGGTCTCTCTCAACAGTAATCTTCTCCATGATCAAATCAGCCTCAGGGGAGCTCCTTTGAATTAATTTGATGTATAATTGCTCCAGACTCTGAAAAATAAAACCACAGTACAATGTACCAATGACAATAACCACAGATGTTACTACTAATAATTGCCTCAGCTAAAAATCAATGGTAACTTACGGCCACAGCAGCTTGAAAACATTCATCAGCGATTAGAAAATTTCCAACATCCAACCATTCTCTTCCTATTCTTATATTCATCTAGAAGAGAGAAATTAGAAAATCATTTTTAAAAATTCATACCTCCACCAAATTGGTTGGGGAATACTGGAGAAAATACTGAATCCTCTGTCCATATTCAGTCATGTAACTCACAGAAAACAAAAAGCAACAGTTAGCATTTGTTAGAGTTCTGTGTTCTACTTTGAACTCCACAATTTAAGAGAAATGGTCATTAAGACAAAAATAATAGCAGAAATTAATAGACTTAAAAACACATCTTCTGAGGAAATATTAAAAGAAAACATTGAGGTAACTTAGGAAGAGAAAGTTTTGAAAAACTTAATGCTTCACATACTTGAAGAAAGGTATATGATAAGCATTAGACTACTGGAGTTCTAGTTTTTAATTCCATCTGCAATAAAATTTGGATTAATCCAACAAATGTTTATTAAGTACCTTTACATTCAGTCTCACTGAAGGAGCTCACAGTATTGTAACTGGTAGATATCCCAACATGCACAAAAATGCAAAATGTGGAAACAGCCCTGGATGTGAACAGTAGGAACATCAGGCAGTAGGCCTCCCTAAGAAAGGATCTTCCTCCCTCCTTTCCAGAAAGGAACAGAGAGTACAATTACTTTGGCTGGACAGAAACAGAGTTCTAGGTGGCTGACAACACAAGTTAATGAAAAACATCCAGTCCTACCTCTTCATCAGTCACTGGATTCAGGTTATAGTACACAGTGTGACACCATATTCATAGAAGATCATCACAGAATTTCAAATCAAATATGAGCAAGAATTACCAAACAATTGAGGGAAACCAATGCCATGAAAGGACATCACACTCAACAACAGAATATCTGAGAAAATAGAATTGAGAGAGCTAGCAGATGGAAACATACAGAGATATAAAATTATAATCCACAGAGTTAAATAATAGTCACAATCAATAACATGCCTTTTCAGTTTTCATTATTTGGGATCAACAAAGCTAAAAATGCAAATGTTAGAGGTGACAGAAGGTGGAAGGTTAAAGGGAAAGAGAGACAGAAAGAATGGAAATATCCTCACAAAGTAGCAAGTAAAGAGATAAACTCCAAATCTGATTTTTTTTAAAAAAAGAAAGAAAAGTTTAAATACATGACTTGGGCTGAGCATGGTGTGGCTCACGCCTGTAATCCTAGCCCTTTGTGAGGCTGAGGTGAAAGGATAACTTCAGGCCAGGAATTCGAGACCGGCCTGAGCAACATAATATAGCAAGACCCTGTCTCTATAAAAAATTTAAAAATTAGTTGGGCATGGTGGTGCACACCTGTGGTCTCAGCTACTAAGGAGGCTGAGGCAGGAAGATCGCTTGAGCCTGGGAGGTGAAGGCTGCAGTGAGCCATGATCACGCCACTGCACTCCATCCTGGACGACAGGCAATGTGACTCTGTCTCAAAAAAAAAAAAAAAAAAATTTATATATATATATATATATATATATATATAATTTTAGGCCAGGCACCGTGGCTCATGCCTGTAATCCCAGCACTTTGAGAGGCCGAGGTGGACGGATTTCTTAAGCTCAGGAGTTCGAGACCAGCCTGGGCAACATGGTGAGACCCCCCCCATCTCTACTAAAAATACAAAAAAATTATCTGGGCATGGTGGTGCGCACCTGTGGTCCCAGCTACTTGGGAGGCTGAGATGGGAAGATCGCTTGAGCCCAGGGTGCCAAGGTTGCAGTGAGCCAAGATCGCGCCATTGAACTCTAGCCTGGGTGACAGAGCAAGATCCTATCTCAAAAAAAGTATACTTTTAAAATACATACATATATACAAAAAATTATATGCATGTGTATATAAAATATATACAATTTAAAGTTTTAAAAGACAGCCAACAGATAAATTTAAAATAGTATAATATAATTAACAAAAATTGAGAGAGGATGGTGGAGGTAACATGATATAATATGAGATAAATCCTCATCCATTATAATAGCAAATAAATAGATCATAAATAAAGCTGATAAATCAATAATTAGTTACTGGCCAGGCATAGTGGCTCACGTCTGTAACCCTAGCACTTTGGGAGGCCGAGGCGGGTGGATAGCCTGAGCTCAGTAATTTGAGACCAGCCTGGGCAACAACCAGCAAAACCTCATCTCTACTAAAAATACAAAAAATTAGCTGGGCGTGGTGGTGCATGCCTGTAGTCCCAGCTACTCAAGAGACTGAGGCACAAGAATCGCTTGAGCCCTGAAGGTGGAGGTTGCAGTGAGCTGAGATCATGCCACTGCACTCCAGCTTGGGCGACAGAGTGAGACCCTGTCTCAAAAAAAAAAAAAAAAAAAAAAAAAAGAAAGAAAAAAAAGAATTAGTTATTGTTACAAGCAGAATTATGTCCCTTCAAAATCCTACACTGTAGCCCTAACCTCCAACACCTCAGAATGTAACTGTATTTATAGATAGGGGCTTTAAGAAAGGATTGCATTAAAATGAGGCCATTAGGGCAGGCCCTAATTTCATCTAACTGATATCCTTATAACCAGAGGAAATTTGGACACACAAATGGACACAAAGAATGAGCACACACAGAGGAAAGGCCGTGTGAGAGGACACAGCAAAAAGGTGGACATCCACAAGCCAAGGAAAGAGTACTCAGAAGAAATCAAACCTGCTGATACCTTGATCTTGAACTTCTAGCCTTCAAAACTGTGAGAAAATAAATATCTGTTGTTTAAGCCAACCAACCTGTGATATTTTGTTATGGCAGCCCTCCCAAACCAATACAGTGATACAAGCATGTAACTAAGATACATAGAGAGAACCATGAGAGTGGAAACAGAAATGGTTACAGTAATAGCCTTAAAAGTGGCTAAGACATACGCACAAGGCAATTCATTGCAGCACCCAAATGTCTATCAAGGGAGACTGGTTGAACGTAATAAGGTACATACAGCAACTGAAATACAGGTATTAAAAATAAGGAATATTTCTTTTTATTATTATTATTATACTTTAAGTTCTAGGGTACATGTGCATAATGTGCAGGTTTGTTACATATGTATACTTGTGCCATGTTGCTGTGCTGCACCCATCAACTCGTCAGCACCCATCAACTCGTCCTTTACATCAGGTATAACTCCCAATGCAATCCACCCCTCCCTCCTCCCCATAATAGGCCCCAGTGTGTGATGTTCCCCTTCCCGAGTCCAAGTGTTCTCATTGTTCAGTTCCCACCTATGAGTGAGAGCATGCAGTGTTTGGTTTTCCGTTCTTGTGATAGTTTGCTGAGAATGATGGTTTCCGGCTGCATCCATGTCCCTACAAAGGACACAAACTCATCCTTTTTTATGGCTGCATAGTATTCCATGGTGTATGTGTGCCACATTTTCTTAATCCAGTCTGTCACTGATGGACATTTGGGTTGATTCCAAGTCTTTGCTATTGTGAATAGTGCCGCAATGAACATACGTGTGCATGTGTCTTTATAGCAGCATGATTTATAATCCTTTGGGTATATACCCAGTAATGGGATGGCTGGGTCATATGGTACTTCTATTTCTAGATCTTTGAAGAATCGCCATACTGTTTTCCATAATGGTTGAACTAGCTTACAATCCCACCAACAGTGTAAAAGTGTTCCTATTTCTCCACATCCTCTCCAGCACCTGTTGTTTCCTGACTTTTTAATGATTGCCATTCTAACTGGTGTGAGATGGTATCTCATTGTGGTTTTGATTTGCATTTCTCTGATGGCCAGTGATGACGAGCATTTTTTCATGTGTCTGTTGGCTGTATGCATGTCTTCTTTTGAGAAATGTCTGTTCATATCCCTTGCCCACTTTTTGATGGGGTTGTTTGTTTTTTTCTTGTAAATTTGTTTAAGTTCTTTGTAGGTTCTGGATATTAGCCCTTTGTCAGATGAGAAAAAATAAGGAATATTTCTACATATTTCTATGGAGTAATCCCTAGGATATAATGTTAAATAAGGGGGGAAAATATCAGGTGAAGAGGCTGGGCGCGGTGGCTCACGCCTGTAATCCCAGCACGTTGGGAGGCCGAGGTGGGTGGATCACAAGGTCAGGAGTTCGAGACCAGCCTGGCCAATATGGTGAAACCCCATCTCTATTAAAAATACAAAAAAATTAGCCGGGCGTGGTGGCAGGTGCCTGTAATCCCAGCTACTCGGGAGGCTGAGGCAGGAGAATCACTTGAACCCGGGAGGTGGTGGTTGCAGTGAGTCGAAATCATGCCACTGCACTCCAGCCTGGGTGACTGAGCGAGACTCCATCTAAAACAAAACAAAACAAAAACAACAACAACAACAACAACAACAACAACAAATCAGGTGAAGAAGAGTATATATGGAATATTACCATTTATCTAAGAAAATGGGGGAATGAGGGGAGATATGAGTATATACTTGCCTGCTTATATCTGAACACATACTTTATATAAATTTTGTACATATGTTTTAAAATATTTTATATTTTAATATAATATATATTTATATATAATATAAAAATACATTATATAATCCCTTACATGAAATGGTGTAATATTTGCATATAACCTATACACATCCTCCCATGTACTATAAATCATCTCTAGATGATTTAATATAATATAAATGCTATGTGAATAGTTGTTATACTGTATTTTTATTTGTATTTTTTATTGTATTGTTATCTTCATAAGACTTTTTGGTAATATTTTCAATCCATGATTGGCTGAATCCAAGGATTCAGAAACATACTGCCTATAAATTATTCTGACAAATATCAAACCTGAATCAGAACAAGCTTGTAGATCTAATTATCAGTTTATAGAAAACAAGGGTTAGAGGAAACAATGGACTATTAAGTGACACCATGAGGATGCACCAGAACCCAGAATTTAGAAAACTCTGTAGGACAACCTCATTTCTTCAACAAATAAATCTGTTCAACAGATTTTTTAAAAAAAAAAAAAAAAAAAAAGAGAAGAAAACATGTAGTTTCATTAAAACAGACATATTAACAAAATACAAAGTATGGATTATCTTTGGTCCTGATTTTAAGAAACCAATTGGAGAGGGGGTGGGAGGACTAGATATTTGATTTGGGGAAATCTTTGTTAGGTTTTATCAAGTGTGATAAAGTGAACTGGGTTTGTTGAATATAAAAATACATTGTCTTGGGGGACGTGGGGAAGCATTGGGACACAATTACAGGGTTGGGCAGGCCCCATCTGGTAGGAGTTCATGGGTGAGTCCTGGGTCCCCTGCTTGCTGAGGAGATGGATAAAGATGGGCTTCCTCTCGTGGGAGTCAGGCATAGACTTGATCAAGGTGCCAGCTATTCAACAGAAAAGAATGGTGACTTTTCTAAACCAAATTGTGGTGCACACTGTATAGTTCCTTAACTGCTCTTCTACATTTAGTGAGGAAAAACTGGCAAACCTTTATCTTTTTATCCAGAAAATTATATTGTAGATGCAAAGTTGTCATCTATACCAGGCCTAGATGATGGCACATTTGAAGTATCTCCTTAAAGTGCCACTAATGTCACAAATGGATCACGTTCTGAAGTCACCTCAGGGTAATAACAGCAGGACAGTACATAAGACTCTGGACCACAGGAAAGTCAAGTATTAGCAGGAAATAACTGTAGCTAAAGATTCAAGATATGTCATATATCTCAAAATGGTTCAAGTGAGTGTACCAGTGATGGCAATAAGAAACAAAATGATATCAGAAGGACTAGACCCAGATCTTCTTGAGACGTCAGATGCTCCAGTGCCTGATGGCAAAAGTGAAAAAACTGCAGAACAAAGTTCAGATAGCAAATCTTCTTTTAGTGACTAAGCTTAATTTTGATAAGAATTACATGTGCATGCGTATTGCAAAATCATGGAACCAACCCAAATGCCCATCAATCAACAAGTGGATTAAAAAACTGTGGTATATATATACAACTGAATACTATGCAGCCATAAAAAGGAATGAATTAACAGCATTTACAGTGACCTGGATGAGATTGGAGACTATTATTCTAAGTGAAGTAACTCAGGAATGGAAAACCAAACATCTTATGTTCTCACTGACATGTGGGAGCTAAGCTATGAGGATGCAAAGACATAACAATGATACAATGGACTTTGGGGATTTGGAGGGAAGAGTGGGAGTGGGGCAAGGGATAAAAGACTATAAATATGATGTCTTGTATACTGCTTGGGTGATGGGTGCACCAAAAATCTCACAAATCACCACTAAAGAACTTACTCATGGACGGATGCAGTGGCTCATGCCTGTAATCCCAGCACTTTGGGAGGCCAAGGTAGGTGGATCACGAGGTCAGGAGTTCAAGACCAGCCTGGCCAAGATGGTGAAACTCCATCTCTACTAAAAATACAAAAATTCGCCAGGTGCAGTGGCAGGCGCCTGTAATCCCAGCTTCTCAGGAGGCTGAGGCAGGAGAATTGCTTGAACCCGGGTAGCAGAGGTTGCAGTGAGCCAAGATCATGCCACTGCACTCCAGCCTGGGCGACAGAGTGAGACTCCATCTCAAGAAAAAAAAAAAAAGAACTTATGTAACCAAATACCACCTATACCCCAATAATTTGTGGAAAAATAGAAAATAAATAAATAAATAAATGTGTTGGGGTACATTTACATTCTATAAGAGATTGAACTCTCCTAGTTCTAAAAATATCAAATGGCCATGTATACACCACCAAGCTTCCTCTATGTTTTAAAAAATTAAGCATTACAAGCTGAAAAAGAAATACATTGTCTTTTAGAAACACATACTGAAATATTTATGGGCAAAATTATACATTTTGAATTTGCTTAAAAATAATCCAGTGGGTTGGTCAGGCGCAGTGGTGGCTCACGCCTATAATCCCAAAACTTTGAGAGGCCAAGGTGGGCGGATCACCTGAGATCAGGAGTTCGTGACCAGCCTGGCCAACATGGTGTAACTCCGTCTCTACTAAAAACACAAAAATCAGCCGGGTGTGGTGGGTGGGTGCCCGTAATTCCAGATACTCAGGAGGCTGAGGCAGGAGAATCACCTGAACCCAGGAGGCAGGGGTTACAGTGAGCTGAGATCATGCCACTGCACTCCAGCCAGGGTGACACAGCAAGACTCTATCTCAAAAAAAAATTAAAAATAATAAAAATAATGCAGTGGGGCCAGGGGTTTGCTATTCGAGGAGATATAGAAGAAACAAGAGTGGCTATGAGTTGATGATTACTCTAACTGAGTGATGGGTAAATGGGGGGAATCACTGTACTATCTTACCTGTTTTATATATGTCTGAGCTTTTACAAAATAAAGTATTTTAAAACACTGGGAAAAATATTTTTCTACTAAAAAAATGTATTTGCCCTAAGGAGCAAGAGAACAGATAAGGCTGGGTGCAGTGTCTCACTCTTGTAATCCCAGCACTTTGGGAGGCCGAGGCAGGTGGATCACTTGAGGTCAGGAGTTCGAGACCAGCCTGGCCAACATGGTGAAACCCTGTCTCTACTTCAAAAAAAAAAAAAAAAAAAAAAAAAATTGGCCTGACATGGTGGCACACCTGTAATCCCAGTTACTCGGGAAGCTGAGGCAGGAGAACCACTTGAACCCGAGAGGTGGAGGCTGCAGTGAGCCGAGATCATGTCATTGCACTCCAGTCTGGGCTAGAGTGAGACCCTGTCAAAAAAAAAAAAAAAAGAGAGAGAGAACAGATAGAGAGGGATGGAGCAGAAAATCACTTTTTATTACTTTAATTACTTTTCTGAACAACTTAATTTTACATAAACATACATTTGTATTTTGGGGGGTGGAAATAAATGTTTACAAAATTAATCTTTTAGGCCGGGCGCAGTGGCTCACGCCTGTAATCCCAGCACTTTGGGAGGCCGAGGTGGGCAGATCACTTGAGGTCAGGAGTTCAAGACCAGCCTGGCCAACATGGTGAAACCCTGTCTCTACCAAAAATACAAAAATTAGCCGGGCGTGGTGGCGCATGCCTGTAATCCCAGCTACTCGGGAGGCTGAGGCAGGAGAATTGCTTGAACCTAGGAGATGGAGGTTGCAGTGAGCTCAGATCACACCACTGCATTCCAGCCAGGGTGACTCCTTCTCAAAATAAAATTTTTTTAAAAATCTTCTAAATAACAGAAATGTAAGAGGGAGACTTCCACTTTCAGCCATGATGGAATAGCTCAATTCAAACTGACTGTCCCACTCTAAACAACCCTAAAAGCTGGAGAAACTATAACTGTGTGAAGGCACTGGAGTGGCTACAATCTTTGAAATAAGGAAAACACGCAAGGTGAACCCTGAGTTCAACTCAGTTTTATCATATTATATATGATACAGGATTTATCAGGCTGTTGTCATAGCATTTTACATGGACAAATTCTACCACTATGTACTTATGCATACATTTTACAGTTTACAAAGCATTTTTCACAAAAACTCTAATTTTAACTCTATAACACTCTAAGGTAGATATTACCATTTTCATTTTACAAATGAGAAAACTAAGTAATCTTCCAATGTCACATAGCTAGTCAGTGGCAGACCTAACCTAGGTCTTCAGACTTCAAATCCTGTACTCTTTTCCTTATTTACTTAGTGCTTCAAATTTTTCATTTGAAAAACTCATTTAGAACTAAGTATTACCATTCCCTTAGATGAAGAAACAGTTACTCTATCAAGTTAGAGGTGAGAAAAGTAAAAAATAAATCATCAACCCAGAATTATAAGTTCAGTGTTTGGTTCATTGAACCACTATAATAACTACAGTATTCTGAGAACTTTAACTGTAGTAAATATATCATTATAAAAGGAACACCACCAAAAAAGGATAGCACTAAAAGATTCAGCCCCCTTCTGGTTTCACACTAACTTTAACCATTTTCATAGAAGTAACAACCATCTCATTTCATCTCCACTTTCTCCTAAATTAAGACTTACCATAATCAGTCGTTGAATACCTTGTTCTGAGGCAAATGAGGCTTCACACATACTCAGCAACTTGCAAGCAACATAATGTACTGCAAAACAGTAATTAGGCAATGATAAACACAAAACATTCATTCTCCTTTTATATACACCAATAAAGATAAAAGATGATTGAAAGGAAGCCAGTTTTGTTATTAAAAATAAAAATCGTAAAAGCCTTTTTAAAAAATCAGTTTTCAAAAGTAAATGACCTGAAACTTATTAAATGGATCATTTACTGAATGCTTCAGTAAGAGATTTATTTATTTATTTATTTATTTATTTATTTATTTTTGAGACAGAGTCTCACTCTGTCGCCCAGGCTGGAGTGCAGTGACGTGTGATCTTGGCTCACCACAGCCTCCGCCTCCCGGGTTCCAGTGATTCCCCTGCCTCAGCCTCCCGCGTAGCTGGGATTACAGGCGTGCGCCACCACGCCCAGCTGATTTTTGTATTTTTAGTAGAGACGGGGACTCAGGTCTCGAACTCCTGACCTCTGGTGATCCACCCGCCTTGGCCTCCCAAAGTGCTGGGATTACAGGTGTGAGCCACTGTGCCCAGCCTAGAGAGATATTTAATACTTAAATTTTAATTTCTTAAAGCCTTAAGTCCCAAAGACTCACTAAAAATACCTGATTCCACATGATGCTCTTGTGTATACCATGTTAACAGAAAAATAATTCTAAATTCAATTGACCTAAAGCTATTCGACATCTGACAAAATCTCTGGACATCAGAATAGTTTTTTATTTTTCTCCTAAAACGTGAAACTTTCTAAATATATATATATATATATATAATTTTTTTCTGTAGAGAGGGGTACAGAATACAGTGGCATGATCATAGCTCGCTGTAGCCTCAAATTCCTGGGCCCAAGAAATCCTCCCACCTCAGCCTCCCAAAGTGCTGGGATTACAGGTGTGAGCCACCACAACTGGCCTAAACATACTCTTTTCTGTAGATGTCATAACAGTTCTTAAAGGAAATTTAGAAAATACAGACAACTTCATTATATAGCTCATTTTCTTTGAAAATAGGGAAGTTTGAATAATTATAACCTCTTTATTTCTCTAGTTTATTTCAGCATAAAACATATTCAAGTTTTAAAATACAGCTTCACAAATAAATGAACTAGTTACCTTTATGTTAGATGTCAGCAGCCATTCTACCTATGCTAACACCACTTCTAATTAATAGTCCTTTGAAAAAAAGATTTGCCTAGCAGAAATTACAGGGTAATTGAAATGGTCAGTTTTCTATTGCCCATCATAAAGTGTAAAATCTATTCATCACTTAACAAAATTAATTTGTTCTATAAACCACTTTTGGTAAAATAATTACTAATCGTATATTTATACTAACTTCAATTTCCAGTTCTGAAAATTTTTGAAAGTGTTTCTTTTTGGCTGGACACAGTGGCTCACACCTATAATCCCAACACTTTAAGAGGCTGATGTGGGTAAATCACCTGAGCTCAGGAGTTCAAGACCAGCCTGACCAACAAGGTGTAACCACGTCTCTAGTAAAAATAGAAAAAAAAAAAAAAAACTAGCCGGGAGTGGTGGTGCATGCCTGCAATCCCAGCTACTAGAGAGACTGAGGCAGGAGAATCTCTTCAACCTGGGAGGCGGAAGTTGCAGTGAGCTGAGATCATGCCATTGCACTCTAGCCTGGGCAATAAGAACACAACTCCAACTCCAACTCAAAAAAAAAAAAAGAAGAAGAAAAGGTGAAGTTTGGACTGGGTGGAACTCAACACAATGCGACAAAGCAGCTGTGGCCAGACTGCCTCTCTAGATTCCTCCTCACTGGGCAAGGCATCTCTGAAAGAAAGGCAGCAGCCCCAGTCAGGGTCTTATAGATAAAACTCCCATCACCCTGGGACAGAGCACCTGGAGGAAGGGGCATCTGTGGGCACAGCTTCAGTGAACTTAAACTTTCCTGCCTGCCGGCTCTGAAGAGAGCACCTGATCCTGACAAGGAGGATTCTCCCAGCACAGCACTCAAGCTCTGCCAAGGGACAGACTGCCTCCTCAAGCGGGTCCCTGACCCTGGTGCCTCCTGACTGGGAGAGACCTCCCAACAGGGATCTAGAAAAACCTCATACAGAAGAGTTCCAGCTGGCATCAGGCTGGTGCCCCTCTGGGACAAAGCTTCCAGAGGAAGGAGCAGGCAGCAATCTTTGCTGTTCTGTAGCTTCCACTGGTGATAACCAGGTGAACAGGGTCTGTAGTGGACCTCCAGCAAACTGCAGCAGACCTGCAGAAGAGGGGCCTGACTCTTAGAAGAAAAACTAACAAACGGAAAGCAACAACATCAACATCAATAAAAAGGACCCCCACACAAAAACCCCATCCAAAGGTCACCAGCCTCAAAGATCAAAAAGGTAGATAAATCCACAAAGATGAGGAAAAACCAGTGCAAAAATGTTGAAAATTCCCAAAACCAGAATGCCTCTTCCCCTCAAAATGATCACAACTCCTCTCCAGCAAGGGCACAAAACTGGACAGAGAATGAGTTTGACAAATTGACAGAAGTAGGCTTCAGAAGGTGGGTATAACAAATTCCTCTGAGCTAAAGGAGCATGTTCTACCCAATGCAAGGAAACTAAGAACCTTGATAAAAGGTTACAGGAACTGCTAACTAGAATAACCAGTTTAGAGGGGAACATAAATGAACTGATGAGCTGAAAAACAGCAGGAGAACTTCGTGAAGCATACACAAGTATCAACAGCCAAATCAATCAAGCAGAAGAAAGGATGTCAGAGACTGAAGATCAACTTACTGAAATAAGGCATGAAGACAAGATTAGAGAAAAAAGAGTGAAAAGGAACAAACGAAGCCTCCAAGAAATATGGGACTATGTGAAAAGACCAAACGTACGATTGATTGATGTACCTGAAAGTGACGGGGAGAATGGAATCAAGTTGAAAAACACAATTCAGGATATTATCCAGGAGAACTTCCCCAACCTGGCAAGACAGGCTAACATTCAAATTCAGGAAATATGGAGAACACCACTAAGATACTCCTCAAGAAGAGCAACCCCAAGACACATAATCATCAGATTCTCCAAGGTTGAAACAAAGGAAAATATATTAAGGGCAGCCAGAGAGAAAGGTCAGGTTACCCACAAAGGGAAACCTATCAGAATAACAGTGGATCTCTCTGCAGAAACCCTACAAGCCAGAAGACAGTGGGGGCCAATATTCAACATTCTTAAAGAAAAGAATTTTCAGCCGGGTGCAGTGGCTCACACCTGTAATCCCAGCACTTTAGGAGGCCGAGGTAGGAGGATCACAAGGTCAGGAGTTCAAGACCTGCCTGGCCAATATGGTGAAACCCTGTCTATACTAAAAATACCAAAAAAAAAAATTAGCTGGGCATGGTGGCACATGCCTGTAGTCTCAGCTGCTCAGGAGGCTAAGGCAGAAGAATCACTTGGACCCGGGAGGCGGAAGTTGCAGTGAGCCGAGATCACGCCACTGCACTCCAGCCTGGGCAACAGAATGAGACGCCATCTCAAAAAAAAAGAAAGAAAGAAAAGAAAAAAAGAAAGAAAGAAAAGAAAAGAATTTTCAACTCAGAATTTCATATCCAGCCAAAATAAGTTTCATAAGCAAAAGAGATTTCCAAACAAGCAAATGCTGTCGGATTTTGTGACCACCAGGCCTACCTTACAAGAGCTCCTGAAGGAAGCACTAAATATGGAAAGGAAAAACCAGTACCAGCCACTGCAAAAACACACCAAAATATAAAGACCAAGGACACTATGAAGAAACTGCATTAACTAATGGGCAAAATAACCAGCTAGCATCATGATGACAGGATCAAATTCACACATAACAATATTAACCTTAAATGTAAATAGGCTAAATGCCCCAATTAAAAGACACAGACTGGCAAATTGGATAGTCAAGACCCATCAGTGTGCTGTATTCAGGAGACCCATCTCACGTGCAAAGACACACATAGGCTCAAAATAAAGGGATGGAGGAATATTTACCAAACAAATGGAAAGCAAAAAGAAAGGAGGGGTTGCAATCCTAGTCTGATAAAACACACTTTAAACCAACAAAGATCAAAAAAGACAAAGAAGGGCATTACATAACGGTAAAGGGATCAATTCAACAAGAAGAGCTAACTATCCTAAATATATATGCACCCAATACAGGAGCACCCAGATTCATAAAGCAAGTCCTTAGAGACCTACAAAAAGACTTAGACTCCCACACAATAACAGTGGGAGACTTTAACACCCCATTGTCAATATTAGATAGATCGAGACAGAAAATTAACAAGGATATTCAGGACTTGAACTCAGCTCTGGACCAAGCAGACCTAATAGACGTCTACAGAACTCTCCACCCCAAATCAACAGAATATACACTCTTCTCAGCACCATATAGCACTTATTCTAAAATCAACCACATAGTTGGAAGTAAAACACTCCTCAGCAAATGCAAAAGAACGGAAATCAAAACAGTCTCTCAGAACACAGTGCAACCAAATTAGAACTCAGAATGAAGAAACTTGCTCAAAACCGCACAACTACAAGGAAATTGAACACCCTGCTCCTGAATGACTACTGGGTAAATAACGAAATTAAGGCAGAAATAATGAAGCTATTTGAAACCAATGAGAACAAAGAGACAACATATCAGAATCTCTGGGACACAGCTAAAGCAGTGTTAAAAGGGAAATTTATAGCACTAAATGCCCACATCGGAAAGCTGGAAAGTTCTGAAATCGACACCCAAACATCACAATTAAAAGAACTAGAGAAGCAAGAGCAAACAAATTCAAAAGTCACCAGAAGACAAGAAATAACTAAGATCAGAGCAGAACACAAGGAGATAGAGACATGAAAAACCCTTCAAAAAATCAATGAGTCCAGGAGCTGATTTTCTGAAAAGATTAACTAAATATCATAGATAGACTGCTAGCCAGATTAATAAAGTAGAAAAGAGAGAAGAATCAAATAGGCAATAAAAAATGATAAAGGGGCTATCACCACTGATCCCACAGAAATACAGACTACCATCAGAGAATACTATAAACACCTCTATGCAAATAAACTAGAAAATCTAGAAGAAGTGAATAAATTCCTGCACACATACACTCTCCCAAGACAAAACCAGAAGAAGTCGAATCCCTGAATAGACCAATAACAAGTTCTGAAATTGAGGCAGTAATTAATAGCCTACCAATCAAAAAAAAAGAAAAAGAAACTCTCGGACCAGACAGATTCACAGCTGAATTCTACCAGAGGTACAAAGAGAAGCTGGTACCATTCCTTCTGAAACTATTCCAATCAATAGAAAAAAAGGGATTCCTCCCTAATTCATTTTATGAGGCCAGCATCATCCTGATACCAAAACCTGGCAGAGACACAACAAAAAAGAAAATTTCAGGCCAATATCCCTGATGAACATCAATGCAAAAATCCTCAATAAAATACTGGCAAACTGAATCCAGCAGCACGTCAAAAAGCTTATCCACCACAATCAAGTCGGCTTCATCCCTGGGGTGCAAGGCTGGTTCAACATAGGCAAATCAATAAACGTAATCCATCACATAAATAGAACCAATGACAAAAAGCACATGATTATCTCAATAGATGCAGAAAAGGCCTTCAATAAAATTCAACACCCCTTCATGCTAAAAGCTCTCATATCTCAAAATAATAAGTTATTTATGACAAACCCATAGCTAATATCATACTGAATGGGCAAAAGCTGGAAGTTTTCCTGTGGAAAACTGGCACAAGACAAAGATGCCCTCTCTCACTACTCTCATTCAACACAGTATTAGAAGTTCTGGCCAGGGCAATAAGGCAAGAGAAATAAATAAAGTGTATTCAATTAGGAAGACAGAAAGCCAAATTGTGTTTGCAGATGACATGATTGCATATTTAGACAATCCCGTCGTCTTAGCCCAAAAGCTCCTTAAGCTGATAAGCAACTTCAGCAAACTCTCAGGATACAAAACCAATGTGTAAAAATCACAAGCATTCCCATACACCAATAATAGACAAGCAGAGAGCCAAATCATGAGTGAAATCCCATTCACAACTGCTACACAGAGAATAAAATACCTAGGAATACAACTTACAAGGAATGTGAAGGATCTCTTCAAGGAGAACTACAAACCACTGCTCAAAGAAATAAGCAAGGACACAAACAAATGGAAAAAAATTCCATGCTCATGGATAGGAAAGATCAGTATCACGAAAATGGCCATACTGCCCAAAGTAATTTATAGATTCAATGCTATTCCCATCAAGCTACCATTGACTTTCTTCACAGAACTAGAAAAAACTACTTTAAATTTCATATGGCACCAAAAAAGAGCCCGTGTAGCCAAGACAATCTTAAGCAAAAAGAATAAAGCTGGAGGCATCACACTACCTGACTTCAAACTATACTACAAGATTACAGTAACCAAAACAGCATGGTACTAGTACCAAAACAGATATATATACCAATGGAACAGAACAGAGGCTTCAGAAATAACACCACACATCTACAACCATCTGATCTTCAACAAACTTGACAAAAAAAGGCAATGGGGGAAGGATTCCCTATTTAATAAATGGTGTTGGGAAAACTGGCTAGCTATATGCAGAAAACAGAAACTGAATCCCTTCCTTACACCTTATACAAAAATTAACTCAACATGGATTAAAGACTTAAACATAAGACCTAAAACCATAAAAACCCTAGAAGAAAATGTAGGCAATACCATTCAGGACATGGGCATGGGCAAAGGCTTCATGACTAAAACACCAAAAGCAATTGCAGCAAAAGCCAAAATTGAAAAATGGGATCTAATTAAACTAAAGAGCTTCTGCACAGGAAAAGAAACTATCAACAGGGTGAACAGGCAACCTACAGAATGGGAGAAAATTTGTGCTATCTATCCATCTGACAAAGGTCTAATATCCAGAATCTACAAGGAACTTAAACAAACTTATAAGAAAAAAACAAACAACCCCATCAAAAAGTAGGTAAAGGATATGAACAGCCACTTCTCAAAAGAAGACATTTATGCGGCCAAAAAAACATATGAAAAAAAGCTCATCATCACTGGTCATTAGAGAAATGCAAATGAAAACCACAATGATGTACCATCTCACTCCAATTAGAATGGCAATCATTTAAAAAGTCAGAAACAACAGATGCTGGCGAGGATGCGGAGAAATAGGAACGCTTTTACACTGTTGGTGGGAGTGTAAATTAGTTCAACCATTGTGGGAGACAATGTGGCAATTCCTCAAGGATCTAGAACCAGAAATACCATTTTGACCCAGCAATTCCATTACTGAGTATACACCCAAAGGATTATAAATCATTCTACTATGAAGACACAGGCACACGCATGTTTACTGCAGCACTATTCACAATAGCAAAGACTTGGAACCAACCCAAATGCTCATCAATGATAGACTGGATAAAGAAAATGTGACATATATACACCATGGGATACTATGCAGCCATAAAAAATGAGTGCATGTCCTTTGCAGGGACATGGATGAAACTGGAAACCATCATTGCCAGCAAACTAACACACGAACAGAAAACCAAACACCGCATGTTCTCACTCATAAGTGGGACTTGAACAATGAGAACACATGGACAAGGGAGGGGAACATCACACACCGGGGCCTGTCAGGGAGTGGGGGCAAGGGAAGAGAGAGCATTAGGACGAATACCTAATGCATGCAGGCTTAAAACCTAGATGATAGGTTGATAGGTGCAGCAAATCACATGGCACATGTATACCTATCTAACAAGCCTGCGTGTTCTGCATAGGTATCCCAGAACTTAAAGTAAAATAAAATAAAATAAAATAAAGAAAAAGAAAATGTTTCCTTTTTTATTCCAAAGTTCCAAAGTTTGCTAATCCTTCAGTATTTTCAAAGACTCTGGTCTCTCAATTATTGCCCCTTTCTAAAAGTATCTTGAGTACCTCCCTCTCAACTTATTCCTTCTTCTCTACCTTCAAACGTACCCATCTCCTCACCTTGAAAAAAAAAATCAACTAACCCCACTATGCTTCAAGTTTGCATCCATTTCTCCTCTTCCTTTGATTGACAAACTTCTTGAACTGAAAAGTCTGTCTACTAGCTCTACTGTTTTGCTACTCACTCATCTCCTTAAATGTCCGCAATGTGTTTTGCATCCTTACCACTTTACTAAAACTGCACTCTCAAAGATCACCTTCCTTAACTTCAGAGCAACATTTCATAATGGCCATAACCTTTCTGAAAAACATTACTCCCTTGGAGTTTCAGACCAGCCTAAGCAACATGGCAAAACCCATATCTACAAAAAATACAAAAATTAGTGGGGTGTGATGGTGCATGCCTTGTAGTCCCAGCTACTTGGGAGGCTGAGGTAGGAGGTTGACCTGAGCCCAAGAGGCAGGGGTTGCAGTGAGTCAGTATTGCACCACTGCACTCCAACCTGGGTGACAGAGCCGGATCCTGTCTCAAAAAAAAAAAAAAAAATTACTCCCTTGGCCTGAAATATCCTGGTCCTTGTGTGGGAAATATCCTAGTCTAAGAACTTTGTCTGCTCCAATCCTCACATTCGTAATCCAGCTGTTTATAGTTATCACCAATAAGTCTTCAAGCCAAAGGCAGCTGAGGCTGAAACAGAATGCTACTTCCATATAAAGATGTTTTCTTTGTTGCTGTAGCTCCGTCTTGTCTTCTCACCAGCCTGTTCCTGACCCCTCTATATTATAAACATCTTGGTTAGGTAATTGGTGACTGATACCTTTGAACATCCACTTTACTCCGCTCTACCCACAGCCTGAAATTGAATTGACTTTAGATAAACACAGGGTTGTACCCTCTGACATTTATAAATGTGTAAATTATTGTTTCTCTAGCTTTAAACTATTCTTTCCGAAATCCTCAAGCATAATTTAAGATTGGTATCTTTGTTCTGGTATCTTACCTTTTCCCTTTCATTTACTCCATACCATAAAATGGTATAAGAATCCTATAAGGAGAACGCACTCAATAAATGACTAATAAATCTCCAGTAGAATTTTTTTTTTTTTTTTTTTGAGACGGCGTCTCGCTCTGTCGCCCAGGCTGGAGTGCAGTGGCCTGATCTCCGCTCACTACAAGCTCCGCCTCCCAGGTTCACGCCATTCTCCTGCCTCAGCCTCCTGAGTAGCTGGGACCACAGGAGCCCACCACCACGCCTGGCTAATTTTTCATAATTTTAGTAGAGATGGGGTTTCACTGTGTTAGCCAGGATGGTCTCGATCTCTCGACCTCGTCATCCACCTGCCTCAGCCTCCCAAAGTGCTGGGATTACAGGCATGAGCCACCGCGCCCAGCCAATATCGTGTAGAGTTTTTTGACTGTTCCTTTTGGTCATCTATCTTTATTCTTTTTATTTTAACTTTGAAGCTGGTAGATTCAGAGTTAAAATCTCATTACTTTGTTCTTCTCTCAATACCACTGATTAATTTTGGTGTGCATGAGAAGCCCTGAGATATTTTTCAAATTATAGATATGCCCAGGTTTCATCCTGCACCTAAATGAATCAAAACCACCAATGGTAGGGCCTGGGCATCTGTATTTTTCACAGGCTTCACAGGTGATTCTCATTTTTGTGGGGGAGGGGGAGAGACGGAGTTTCACTCTTGTTGCCCAGGCTGGAGTGCAATGGTGAGATCTCAGCTCACTGCAACCTCTGCCTCCAGGGTTCAAGAGATTCTCCTGCTTCAGCCTCCCGAGTAGCTGGGATTACAGGCACGCACCACCATGCCCAGCTAATTTTTTATTTTTAGTAGAGACAGGGTTTCACCATGTTGGCCAGGCTGGTCTTGAACTCCTGACCTCAGGTGATCCACTCACCTAGGCCTCCCAACGTGCTGGGATTACAGGCGTGAGCCATCACGACCAGCCTGATTCTCATTTATACCAATATTTAAGAACCACTGCTCTTTATTTTTTTCCTCAGAGAACTCAACTACTCTTCTGTCTTCAACTACCACCTCTGTGTAAATCATTGCCAAATCTATAGGCTCAGTCCTGATCTTTCTCATAAGCTCTAGTCTCACATCTCCAACCTTATTGTCATCTCAAATGCAACAGGTCTAAAACTAAAACTTACAAGTCATTCATCTACTTCTGACTTTCCTGTTCATTGTTCCATAATTCCTCCAAGTAATAAAGAATTATAGCTTATAAATCTTCATGACTTATTTCATCACATAGCACATAATCCAGGCACACTAAATTTGTTTTTAAGGAAACAAAATATATTCCAATAAACATATTTTTGAAATAAAATTATTTTAACTTGGAGGCCTTCTGCACTAACAATCTGTTCTCCACTGTATCAAAAATTGTATGAGGCCGGGCGCGGTGGCTCAAGCCTGTAATCCCAGCACTTTGGGAGGCTGAGACGGGCGGATCACGAGGTCAGGAGATCCAGACCATCCTGGCTAACACGGTGAAACCCCGTCTCTACTGAAAAATACAAAAAAACTAGCTGGGTGAGGTGGCGGGCGCCTGTAGTCCCAGCTACTCGGGAGGCTGAGGCAGGAGAATGGAGTAAACCCGGGAGGCGGAGCTTGCAGTAAGCTGCGATCCGGCCACTGCACCCCAGCCTGGGTGACAGAGCGAGACTCCGTCTCAAAAAAAAAAAAAGTATGATACACATAACAAGCACCCAAATATCTGATTAAGAACTGCTACGTGAACTGAGACAGTACATGGGACTCTCTTCTTTACTGTCTCTTGTCCGTTCTCTTATCCTTCCCTTTTCTTCTCTTATCGCTTGCCTTTCCCTCTTCTTCTCTCCCCCCTTGCCTTTCTCCTCTCCTTGCTTCCCCTTTTTTCTCCACTTTCCTTACCTGTTTAGTATTTTTCCTCTTACAGCCCCCCCGCTTTTTTTTTTTTAACTTCCCTAGCTCTCTTTTCTCTTCCCTAGCTCTCTCATCTCCCTGGCCCAAATCCCATCAACACTGTGTGGTTCTGCCCTCACCCCTTGCCTTCCCTTAAAAAAGAAAAAGAAAAGAAGAAAAGAAATGAGACAGTACATGGGAAGAGGCTGTGACAGCCACTTCATCTACCATATCCCTATTTGATAAGCAGTAAACAGCTAAAGCAATATTTCTTCATATGCAGAACGGTAGGAGTTAAGAATTAATGCACTTTAATATCACACAGTTCACCTGTGTACTAAGTTTCTTCCACTGATAAATTCTTAGCTCTTACCTCCCCATAACTACAGGATCTAAGGCTCCTGGGAGCAATGATATCAATTTATCTAAGAGTTAAAGAGCTAGAACTGTTCTCTAAACATGCTAATAGAGTGGACTCATGAGTAAGTATATTATTGATTATATTAAGCACAATTACCCTATATCTACATGGAAGTTGTATACAGTTTTGTTTATATTCACAAAGATAGTTAGTAGTAAATTCTATTTGTTGCATACAGATAAAAGTCATTTGTCTTTACAATGTCAAGCAGTCCAGAGGTTCACCCTTTGGTTTGTTACGTCAATGTATTCTTTATAATGAGCAATATACTTCCCATAAATGCATTTGCTGTCACTATGCCTATTGAAAATCAGTAACTGTCAGCACACTAGACTTTGCCCATTTAGCTAAAGCACTGGAACATTGCCAGACAGTGGACCACATTCAAAGCATCCAAGAAGATGAGTTTAGTTTGAGATTTTCGTTTTTTCGTTCTTGTTGTTTGCTCTCACAGGTAGAAATCATTTCCATAGTTTTTCTCGGTAACTCATTCCAATGTTTATCAATCCACTTCCTGAGGAAACTACTCTTTACACTTTTTAAAATCTGAGTATGTCATATGGTAACACTTATTCTATTATTAATAGAGGGGAATCTACTATTTGATGGTCCTTCAGAACCCTGAAGATTTTGATCATCTCCATGAGAAATAATCCATGTCCTTTAACATTTCTTTAAGTTCTCACTGTCTCACCTTTTAATCATCTTTGTTGTTCTCCTCCAGACTATTTCTTGCAGTGATACCTTTAAACGTTTGTTAATAAGGAGCTAACCTCTGAAAAAAATCATAAAACTGAGGGAGGCCATTTGCTTGAGAAACCAGTGTTCCTGGGTTGTTTTGTTTGTCTTTTAACAAATCTCTATCTAAGAACTGGCCAAAACATTATTTAAACTGCAGGAACACTATCTAATATATAGTAAGAACACTCCTCATAATACATGTCACAATATGTATACGTACATTTAATTTTCCGCTCTCCATTTACATGCCAACCTCCTCCTATGGTAAGTGCCCAGTTCCATAGGTTTACTGCCATTTCTTCAATCTGGTCAAAGAGAAACATTTCCTTAGCTAGTTAAAATACTGGCCACCTCCAACGGTATTTTCATTCTTGAATATCGTATGCTTATGCAACTATTATGGGTCATTTCCAGGCCCCCCATAATCTAGTCCCATACTACCTCTCCCCTCAAAAACTTACCCACTGTTAACAATTATCTATTTCCTGAACACAACTTGTTCATTCCTATCAATGTGTCTTTATTCATACTATTGGCTTCACCTGATATACCTCCTCCCTTTGTTTTTTTGTAACTCAAATCCATTTCAGTCTCACCAACAACATAAATGAAGCTTTCAGCAACCCTTACAGTCTACGTTGTTCTTTCTTCTTTGAATTCATATATTCATTAAGTTGTATACAACTTGGCAATTAATTATATTACTTTGTATCATTTATTCTTTAGTTGTTTTAGTTCTCTTTTTTTAACCCAATTTATGCACAGCAGTGGTACAAAATGTATGTTAGTTTTAAGTCTTTTCTTCCACGCCACTTTTCTCACTTACCATTCCACATTTTTCTGATGAGCTTCAGTTTAAATAGATGATTTATTTAGCATTTGATACAGTTTGGATATTTTTCCCCTGGCAATCTCATATCATAATTTGATCCCCAGTGTTGGAGGTGGGGCTGATGGGAGGTACTTGGGTCACGGGGGTGGATCCCTCATTGTCTTGGTGCTGTCCTCACAGTAATGAGTGAGTTCTCAGTCTATTAGTTACTGCAAGATCTGATTCTTAAAAAAGAGCCTGGTACCTCCTCCTCTCTCTTTCCTCCTCTCTCATCATGTGATGCCTGCTCCCCTTTCCCCTTCCACCATGATTGGAAACTTCCAGAGGCCCTCACTGGAAGCAGATGCCAGTGCCATGCTTCTTATACGATCTGCAGAACCATGAGCCAAATAAACTTCTTTTCCTTATCAATTACCCAGCCTCAGGTATTTCCTTTATACCAATGAAAATGGCCTAATGCAGCATGGTTGTCATTTCACTTATTATTCTGGGGCTACTTATCATGTCCATCTCCATCACATAGTATCCTCAGTGCCACAGTTGATCAAATGATTTTCTTTTTTCTTTTTTTTTTTTTTTTTGAGACGGAGTCTCACTTTGTTGCCCAAGCTAGAGTGCAATGGCGTGATCTCGGCTCACTGCAACCACCTCCTCCTGGGTTCAAGTGATTCTCCCACCTCAGCCTCCCAAGTAGCTGGGATTACAGGCACCCGTCATAATGCCCAGCTAATTTTTGTATTTTTAGTTGAGATGGGGTTTCACCATGTTGGCCAGACTGGTCTCGAACTCCTGACCTCAAGTGACCCGCCCGCCTCGACCTCCCAAAGTGCTGGGATTACAGCCATGAGCCACCAAGCCCGGCCGACTTTCATACTAAGTATTATTTCATTTGTATCACTAAAAACACATGGAGTTAATACTGCACTCCAAATTACCCAGAAGAACAAATGATTCGACATATTATGATGGGAAATGAACATCCAGACTAAAATAGCTTAAAGAAGCTACCTGTTTTGGCATTTTGGAAAGCAATTTGGAAAAAAAGTGTTCGGCCAGGTGCGGTGGCTCACGCCTGTGATCCCAGCACTTTGGGAGGCCAAGGCGGTCGGATTGCCTGAGGTCAGGTGTTCGAGACCAGCCTGGCCAACATGGTCAAACTCTGTCTCTACTAAAAAATACAAAAATTAGTCATGTGTGGTGCCAGGCGCCTGTAATCCCAGCTACTCGGGAGGCTGAGGCATGAGAATCACTTGACCCCAGGAGGCGGAGGTTACAGTGAGCCAAGATCATGCTACTGCACTCCAGCCTGGGCAAGACAGAGCAAGACTCCATCTCAATAAAAATAAATAAATAAATAAATAAATAAGAGAAACAATATAAATATCCAATAATAAAGAAATAAATAGGTGAATTATGATAAACTTTCTTGATGGAATAGTATTCATCCACTTAAAATAGTGGTCATGCCTGGACATGGTGGCTCACGCCTGTAATCCCAGCACTTTGGGAGGCCAAGGCAAGTGGATCACTTGAGGTCAAGAGTTTGACACCAGCCTGGCCCACGTGGTAAAACCCTGTCTCTACTAAAAATACAAAAGAAATAGCCGGGCGTGGTGGTGTGCACCTGTAGTCTCAGCTACTCGGGAGGCTGAGGCAGGAGAATCTCTTAAACCTGAGAGGCAGAGGTTGCAGTGAGTCGAGATCATGCCACTTGCACTCCAGCCTGAGCAACAGAGCGAGACTCCGTCTCAAAAAAAAAAAAAAAAAGAACTTCAATAAAATATTGTATTCTAGTTAATGATATGCACACTAAAACATTGGGGGGGGGGGGAATGTACTGTTGTCAGCAACTCACTTTAAAATACACCCAAAAAATAAGATGGGTTGATGGACAAATGTATATGTGATAAAGCAAATATGGTAAAATGTTTACAACTGTAAAAAGTAAGTGGCTGTTACGCAGGTGTCCAGTATAATATTCTTTCAACTTTTCTGTTTGAAAATGTTTATTTTAAAATGTTGAGCTCTCTGGTCTCGGCTGCAGAAGCGAGATGACGAAGGGAATGTCATCATTTGGAAAGCGTCGCAATAAGATGCACACATTGTGCCGCCGCTGTGGCTCTAAGGCCTACCACCTTCAGAAGTCGACCTGTGGCAAATGTGGCTACCCTGCCAAGCGCAAGAGAAAGTATAACTGGAGTGCCAAGGCTAAAAGACGAAATACCACCGGAACTGGTCGAATGAGGCACCTAAAAATTGTATACCGCAGATTCAGGCATGGATTCTGTGAAGGAACAACACCTAAACACAAGAGGGCAGCTGTTGCAGCATCTAGTTCACCTTAAGAATGTCAACGATTAGTTATGCAATAAATGTTCTGGTTTTAAAAAATACTAAATAAATAAATAAAATAAAATAAAACGTTGGGAACACAGAGCAAATTGCCTTTTATGATGTCAGAAATATTACATGTACCGTATAATTATAGCTAAGTAACATTTAAACAGTAAAACTATTAAAGAAAATATATTAAAATAATAGTTGTTATATTCAAGTGTGTGTTTGCATGTGATTTTGTATCCATTTTTTAAAACTTTCTGTAAAGTTATGTTACTTTATGATTTTAAACAATTTTTTGTATTTTCTCATATTGTGTTAGAAAGGATAAGATAAACTATGATTGTAAATACTTCATAATCACAAAACATATTTATTCAACACATGTGTCAGCCAGGATGACACGGTGAAACCCCGTCTCTACTAAAAAATACAAAAACTTAGCAGGGCGAGGTGGTGGGCGCCTATAGTCCCAGCTACTCGGGAGGCTGAGGCAGGAGAATGGCGTAAACCCAGGAGGTGGAGCTTGCAGTGAGCTGAGATCCGGCCACTGCACTCCAGCCTGGGCGACAGAGCGAGACTCCGTCTCAAAAAAAAAAAACAAAACAAAACAAAACAAAAAAACACATGTGTATTAAGCACCTAAGATGTGGCAGGTTTTGTCGTAGGTTTACATATATGTGTAATGATAAGCATGATAAATACATGCTGCAGACAGAAGTAAATAATATGAAGATTAGACTTTCCAGAAAGAAAATAAATTCAAGGCATTTCCAAAACCAAGCAGATCTTCATGAAAAATAAGACCAAACTCTTATGGCTCATGCCTATAATTCTAACAGTGGGAGGCCGAAGAGGGTAGACTGCTTGAGCTCAGGAGTTCGAGACTAGCCTGTGCAACATGGAGAAACCCTATCTCTATGAAAAATACAAAAAATTAGCTAGGCATGGTGGCACACGCCTGCAGTCCCAGCTACTTGGAAGGCTGAGGGGGATCACTTGAGCCCAGGAGGTCGAGGCTGCAGTGAGCCGAGA
This sequence comes from Theropithecus gelada, assembly GCF_003255815.1. Taxonomy (NCBI): domain Eukaryota; kingdom Metazoa; phylum Chordata; class Mammalia; order Primates; family Cercopithecidae; genus Theropithecus; species Theropithecus gelada. The sequence goes on along the minus strand of NC_037689.1, from coordinate 83,255,552 downwards.
TCATGCAACTGCACTCCAGACCAAGACACTGTTTCAAAATACAAACAAACAAACAAACCCAAACTCTTGGAATCTTATAATTTGTTTTCACTAACAGCTAAGTACAGTAAGAGGTTATAATCTAAAAAGAGATTTACAGCCGGGCACAGTGGCTCACACCTGTAATCCCAGCAATTTGGGAGGCCAAGGTGGGTGGATCTCTTGAGGCCAGGAGTTCGAGACCAGCCTGGCCAACATGGCAAAACCACATCTCTTCTAAAAACACAAAAATTAGCCAGGTGTGGTGGTGCCTGCCTGTAATCCCAGCTACTTGGGTGGCTGAGGCACGAGTACTGCTTCAAACCAGGAGGCAGAGGTTGCAGTGAGCTGAAACCCTGACACTGCACTCCAGCCTGGGCAACAGAATGTGATAGTCTAAAAAATAAATAAATAAATAAAAAACTGAGATACCACCTCACAGTACTAGGATGACTACTATCAATAAAAAAACAGAACAACAAGTATTGGTGATAATGTGAAGAAACTGGTACCCTTGTTCACTATTAATAGAAATGTAAAATGCTATAGTTGCTATGGAAAACAGTATGGCGGTTGCTCAAAAAATTAAAAACAGAATTGTCGTATGATACAGCAATTCCAATTCTGGGTGTATATCCAAAAGAATTGAATGCAGGGACTTGATCAGAAATTTCCATACCAATGCTCATAGCAACATTATTCACAATAGGCAAAAGGTAGATGCAACCCAAGTGTCCATCAACAAATGAATGGATAAACAAAATGTGGTATACACATACAATGGATTATTCAGTCTTAAAAAGGAAGAAAATTCTGACACATGCTGCAACACGGATGAACCTGGAAGACATTATACTAAGAGAAATAAACCAGTCACAAAAAGACAATTATTATATGATTCCACTTACATGAGGTACTGAGAGTAGTCAAATTTATAGAGACAGAAAGTAGAATGGTGGTTGACAAGCTGATCTCAAAATTCGTAAGAATTTTAGAGGGCAAGGGGAAGTTGCTTAATGAGTATAGAGTTTCAGTTTTGCAAGATGAAAAGGGTTCTGGAGAATGGCTGCACAATGTGAACATACTTAACACAAGGGAACTATACACCTAAAAATGATTAAGACAGTAAATTTTATGTTATGTGTGTTTTACCACAATAAAAAACACAACGAGATAAGATAACACTTCAAACCCACTAAAATGACTATAACCAAAAAGACAAATAATGAAAAATGTCAGCAAGGAGGTGGAAAAACTGGATCCCTCTATCCCTCTTTTTTTTTTTTTTTTTTTTTTTTTTGAGACGGAGTCTCGCTCTCTCGCCCAGGCTGGAGTTCTGTGGTGTGATCTCGGCTCACTGCAAGCTCCACCTCCCGGGTTCACACCATTCTCCTGCCTCAACCTCCCGAGTAGCTGGAACTACAGGCACCTGCCACCACGCCCAGCTAATTTTTGTATTTTTAGTAGAGACGGGGTTTCACGGTGTTAGCCAGGATGGTCTTGATCTCCTGGCCTCGTGATCCGCCTGCCTTGGCCTCCCAAAGTGCTGGGATTACAGGCATGAGTCACCACCAACTGGATCCCTCTTATACTGCTAGTGGGAATGTAAAATGGTACAGCCATTTTGGAAAACAATCTGGTAGTTCATCAAAAGTTTAGAGTTAACACATGGCCCAGCAATTTCATTCTTAGGTACAAACTTAAGAAAAATAAAAACATAAAAATCTGTACATGAGTATTTATAGCAGGATTATTCATAATAGCCAAAAGGTGGAAGCAATGAAAACGTTCATCAATAGATGAATGCACAAACAAAATATGGTATAGCCATACAATGGGATATTATTCAGTCATAAAAATGTATGAAGTACAAATACATGCAACAACATGGATGAACTTTGAAAACATGGGGCTAAGTGAAAGCAGTCAGTAAACCACACATTGTATGATTTTATTTATATAAAATGTCCTCATTAGGCAAAACCATAGAGACCAAAAGTAGATTAGCGGTTACCTAGGGCTGAGGGTGAGGGAGGGAAGGGGATGGAAGGAAATGGAGAGTGTTTGTGAATGGGCGTGGTTTCTTTTTGAGGTGGTGAAAATATTCTAAAATTAACTAACCGTGGTGATAGGTGCACAACAACTCTGGGAAATACTAAAAACTATTGAATTGCATACTTGAAATGGGTGAATTGCATGGTATGTAAATTATATCTAAATAAAGGTATTTATATATACATAAACACATACATACATATATAGATACATATATATATAAAGAGGAAGAGAGATTTACAATAAACTTTCTTCTCACCTTTCCATATAAGTAATCATCAAAATGCAAGTATTTGCCCAAGGTAAATGTTCTCAAAAGTGTTTCAAGCCTCAAGACAATTTCCATATTAAGTAAGTAACAGACCTTCATTTAAACATTAGAAAATTACCCCCCAAAAAAGCACTTCTGAAGGCTTATAGTCAACTGAGTTCTCCACTGCTGGGTGGCTCCACTACTTTGCTGCAAAGGGAAGGAAAAGAGAACTCGTGTGTGCCCAGGACCTTATGTATGTTATTTTGTTTACTATTCACAACAACACTTAGAGGTGGGTATTACTATTATCATTTAACAGATGAGAAAACTGAAGCCTGGAGAGGTTAACAAATATTAATAATATAAAACATTACTAATAAATAATAAATGTTTAAACTTGAGCACATATTTTTCCATTGGTTTCTAAAATTTTTTTCCCCTAAATTAGGTGTGAACATCCAAAAATAGATTTTTATATGTTTAGCAAGGGTTAAGACTACTTTTTTACCTATATAATACATTGGTTAAAATGAAGAATTATCAAAACTTGTCATAAACAGAATTATTTTTATACTAACCTGAGCATCTGTTATTTCAGCCATAGACTCCCTGTTGATATTTGCTATGTCTCTGAAGAGTCTATCAATTGCCTCTGGTATGTTAGGTGAATTATCACTTGCAACCAGGTTTTCAACAACTTCTGAAATAACAATGGATGATAAATGTGCTGTGAACTATTACCATTGGCTAAAAGTAGCAAATCATTTTTAAACCTATTCCTAAATCATTGGCCAAATGAATAGAGCATGAAGGAACTTGATCCTTAGAGTAAAACCAAACTGGAGATTTAAAGTTTATTTAAGCGAGAGTATAATTTTCAAATAAAATTTGCATTCTTTGGGAGTCACTTGTTTATAACTTAATCATTATTCATTCTCAGAAAGGAAAATGCATTGACTTCACTAATAGTAAAGTTATTAGGTAATATTAAAAGTACAAAACAGGCCAAGCATGGTGGCACACATCTTTAGTCCTAGCTAGTCCAAAGGCTGAGTTGGGAGGATCACTTGAGTCCAGGAGTTCAAGAATACGGTGAGCTATGATCCTGCCACTGTACTCCATCCAGCAAGGGCTACAGAGTGAGACCCTTTCTCTAAAACAAACAAAAAAACCCAACAAAACTGAACTTAATAGTGTCTTCAAAACTAGAAAATGTAGAAAATCTGAAAGATCTGGATATGTGCCCTGTAAAACTGAAAAACTTATTAATATTTTCAAGCATTAGACAGACATAGCAAACTGCTGGCTCTGAAGTCTTGACCTTACTTTGTGAGAAAAAAAAAAATGACATGCTCAATTAGCAACAACATTAACCAGCTATTGAATCTGCACAAATGATGTCACCATTTTCTAAATGGTCTCAGCTCCAGACTCCACATAGCTGAATCTTACTAGGCCATGGAATTCCTTAAAACCCAAGCATTAGCTGTGCACAATGTTCCACGCCTGTAGTACCAACTACTCAGGTGGCTGTGGCAGGAGGATCCCTTGAGCCCAGGAGTTTGAAACAGGCTGGGCAACATAGCAAGACACCATTTAAAAAAAACAAAAAACAAAAACAAAAACAAAAAAACACTAAAACTAGGCCAGGCGCAGTGGCTCATGCTTGTAATCCCAGCACGTTGGGAGGCTGAGGTAGGCGGATCACTTCAGACCAGGAATTCGAGACCAGCCTGGTCAACATGGCAAAACCCCATCTCTATTAAAAATACAAAAATTAGCTGGGTGTGATGTGCTCGCCTGTAATCCCAGCTACTGGGGTGGCTGAGGCATAAGAATTGTTTGAGCCTGGAGGTTGAGGTTGTAGTTAGCTCAGATCGTGCCACTGAATTCCAGCCTGGACAACAGAGCAAGACTGTGTCTCAAAAAAAAAAAAAAAAAAAAAAACCCTAAAACTAAACAATAAGCATGATGTAGAATCTCAATTGATGCCTTTCATATTATCAAAAAATTTTTTTCGAACTCATGTGACATAAGTGTCCATAAGCTACATAGTTCTAATTTATTGCAACATTCCTGAGCCTCAGATTAGCAAAAATGTTATTAATATTCATAACAGTACCATAAAAGCACCTTCTAAAAGATTTTTAAGCTGCTAAAATAAACAGAACTTTTACCTTGCTACAATAAAAAATAAATCAGCTACAAAAATTTCAGTTAAACAAATGCTTGAGGTGATGGATATCCTATTTACCCTGATGTGATTATTACACATTGTATGTCTGTATCAAAATATCTCATGTATCCCATAAATATATACACCTACTATGTACTCATAAAAATAAAAATTAAAAATCAAAATTCTAGCTAAACATAAGACTATAGATTCAAATAAAGACTTCACAAAGCAAATTATGTTCAATTATGTTAAAATACCACATATTTTAAATACTTTAGGTGAAAAAATATATATGAAAAGAAAAAATACAAAAATTAGCCAGGCATGGTGGCGCGTGCCTGCAGTCCCAGCTACTCTAGAAGGTGAGACAGGAGAATCGCTTGAACCCAGGAGGCAGAGGTTGCAGTGAGCTGAGATTGACCACTGCACTCCAGCCTGGGCAACAGAACAAGACTCCATCTAAAAAAAACAAAAAAACAAAAAACAAAAAAAGAAAAGAAAAAAGAAAAAAATCCTCTATCTTTCTTTCTCCCATAAGTTGTTTAATGGAAAGACTGCTATTAATATCTTGACTCCTCTAAGATTAGGTAAGTATTGGGCTGAGGGACATATATTTATATAGACCTTGCTCAAAATATTGATAGCAGAATCAGGGAGATTTTAAAATTGATGTTTTTAAAAATACAAATATTGTTTAAAAACAGATTTTAAAAAATATTTTTGAGAAGAAAACAAAACCCCAATATAAACTTTCATTTGTTTGTTTTGTTTTGAAGTCAGAGTCTCACTCTGTCACCTAGGCTGGAGTGCAGTGGCCGATCTTGGCTCACTGCAATCTCCGCCTCCCAGGTTCAAGCAATTCTGCCTCAGCCTCCTGAGTAGCTGGGATTACAAGCACATGCCACCAATATACGTTTTTAATTTGAGTTCCTTTTTAAAAAAAAAAAGCCTGGCCAGCCGTGGTGGCTCATGCCTGTAATCCTAACAGTTTGGGAGGCTGAGGCAGGTAGATTGCTTGAGCTCAGGAGTTTGAGACCAGCCTGGGGAACATAGTGAGACTTCATCTCCACAAAAAACTTAAAAATTAGCTGGGTGTGGTGGCTCACACCTGTAGTTCCAGTTACTCAATGGCTGAGGTGAGAGGATCACTCCAGCCCAGGAGGTGGAAGCTGCAGTTAAGCTATGATCAAGCCACGGCACTCCAACTGGGTGACAGAGCAAGACCTTGTCTCTCAAAAAAAAAGAAAAAAAAAATCCTAAGGTATTATTGTAGAATACCAATAATAGTTTCTGGTTAGTTTATGAGACTATGAAGACATATATTTTGATTTGTGAATGTTCTCTTAAGTGGTTAATGTTTTATTAACTCATTTTTGTCTAAATAATTCTGGTCCTTTCAAAACATATTTTCAGTGTTATTCAGCTGAGCAACTTCACTGACACCAGCTGAGGCAATGACAGCATTGCAGTCCTTCAAGGATAAAATGCAGTCAGCAAAACTGGGTAAGTGATAGAGATCACACAGCTGAAAGGTTGAGAGTTACACTATAAAGAAGAGATTTGCATCTGGGAGAAGCTCAGAAAAGAAAATCTATTTTTTTGTTTCTGTCTTTGTTTTGAGACAGGATCTTGCTATGTTGCCCACCCTGGCCTCAAACTCTTGGGCTTAAGTGATTCTCCCATCCGAGTAGCTGGCATTACAGGTGTGTGCCACTGCACCCGATGAAAATAACTTCTATAAATGCAGTCTACGGCTGGGCAAAGTGTCTCATGCTTGTAATCCCAGCAATTTGGGAGGCCAACACAAGAGGATTGCTTGAGCCCAGGAGTTCGAGACTACCCTGGGCAATATAGGGAGACCCCCATCTTTACAAATATATAAATTAAATTAGCTAGGCATGGTAGCCCACAACTGTGGTCCCAGTTACTCGGGTGGCTGAGGTGGGAGGATCGCTTGAGCCTGGGAGGTTGAAGCTACAGTGAGCTGTGATCACGCCATCACACTCCAGCCTGAGTGACAGAGACTCTGTTTCAAATACAAAATGCAGTCTACTCCTGAGATGAGAAGACAGCAAACTGTATTAAGGTTTTATCAAGCAAGACTGTACATTTTGAAAAAATCATTAAATTATTTTCCTGGTTACAGAAAGAAACTATGATTTACAACATGATTTCAGTCCATTTAATTTAAATGAGATGCATCCTAGTTAAAACTGGAGGGGTCACTCGATTGAGGCAGTCATGTTAATCTGTATCAATTAATGCTGATTAAGTAGATAACTTTCTAGGTACAGTATAATAGAAAATAAACATTTTCCCTGTCCTTGAGGAAGGGAGCTTCTGTTACAACATGCAAAAATCTATCAACTGTCCTGCCAAGTCTTTCCCGGTGACCTCCATCAGCTCAACCAGTCATTCAAAACCCAAAGCAGCTCAAAGACCTGCCAAGATCAATTCAAGATTTTACTCTAAGTCACAATAATTATATGCAACTTCTTTAGTGAGAAAAGAACCAGAAATGACAATAAAATTAACATTTGCATATTGTTTTCCAGTCTCAAATCTTTTGCATATGCATTCTCATTTAATCTTCAATCTATTCTGTAAGGAAGATATTTTTATTTCATAAGATGTGGAAACTAAGTTTTAACAAAATGAAGTGACTTTTTAAAAAATCAGGCCTCTTTGCTGGATAAAGTAACTTCTTGATGGTAATAAAATAGAAAGTAGTAAGCTAGGACTTGAATTCAGGCTTTCTGATTTGAAATCTTGTATTTTCCACTATACTGGTTCTATCGGCAAGGATCTGGAACAAGTGACAAGCTAGGACACTCAGACAACTGAAAAATAGCAGAGAAGAAAGAAATGAGCCAAAAGCATTCAGAGCACTACACTATAGCTCTGATTGTGGGCTAAAGAAAACTATTCAAACTGCAGAGGTTGGTTTGAATGAGGACAGTCAAAATATCTAAAATGGTGTCAAAAGGGCCTGGCAAAATCAGGCAAACAGGTTTAGTCATACACTAAAATTACATTGTAAATCGTAATTTCTATCCACAGTCACAAAGATAATAATTTTTCCTATATAATGTTCCAGGAAGTCCCAAATGACAAATTGGATATGGTACAAGAGAATCCAAGCAGCAAGTCATAAAGCAGAAGTCAGATGGAACTGCATGTACCATAGTTCCAACAGATCTATTCACAGCAGTGTATTGTAGTTCTGAGCAATGTCCTGATCCTGGAGGGTAACTAGGGATGGATGCAGGGCAGGCTAACCTCATGAAAATCATGACAAGCAGAAATGACACACCTCCACAGATGAAAAGCCCCAGCTCTCTGCTTCCTGGTGGGGAGGGAAAGAGTTGATCTGTGCCTCTAGTGCCCCAACTTCTCCAGGGCTGCCAAAAGAACTTGCATGTATCTCTCTAGTTTTGAGGCTCTGATCGGTCCGGCAAACTCTAGGTGCTCAGGGGAGAACAGGAGACAGTGGCTTGTGCTGGTACATGCCATGGCTCTCCACTCTGGCTCAGCCCAGAACAAGCAGACAAAAACCACAGCCTCCAGCTTCTCTCTGGGGAGAGAAAGAGGTGATAGAGGCCCCCAGAATCTCTGGCAAGGCTAATTGGTGGGGCCCGTTTCCTGTACAAGACAAGTCGATGAAGAATGAGAGAGGTGCCTTATTTATCTAACACACAGGCATCAACAGTGGGTCAAGGAAAATGAAGAACCAGGCGAAGATGTTCCAAACAAAGGAACAAGATAATCTGCATAAACCAACCCTAATTAAATAGAGCTATATAATTTATCTGACAGAGAATTAAAACAACTCTCATGAAGATGCTGACTGAGGTCAAGAGAACAATGCATGAACAAAGTGAGAATTTCAACAAAGAGATAGAAAATATTTTAAAGTACCAAAAATTTCTCCAAGAAGATATACAAATGGCCAACAGATATATGGAAAAAAATTTCAACATCACTAATCATCAGGGAAATGCAAACTAAAATTTAAAATTACAATGATATATCACCTCACATCCATTAAGATAACCAGTATCAAAAAAAAAAAAAAAAAAATAGAAAATAAGGCCAGACGCAGTGGCTTATACCTATAATCCCAACACATTGGGAGGCCGAGGTAGGTGGATCACTTGAGGCCAGGAGTTCGAGACCAGCCTGAGCAACATGGTAAAACCCGTCTCTACTAAAAATACAAAAATTAGCTGGGCATGGTGGCGCCACCTATAGTGCCAGGTACTTGGGAGGCTGAGGCAGGAGAATTGCTCAAACCTGGGAGGTGGAGGTTGCAGTGAGCCAAGACCGTGCCACTATACTCCATCCTGGGTGAGAGTGAGACACTGCCACAAAAAAAGAAAAGAAAAGAAAGAAAGAAGAAAAGGAAAGAAAATAAGAAGTACTGGTGAGGATGTAGAGAAATCGGAACTCTTGTACACTGTTGGTAGGATGGCAAATGGTGCAGCTGCTATGGAACACAGTATGAAGGTTCTTCAAAAAATTAAAAATACAACTCGCATATGATACAGCAATTACACTTCTGGGTATTTATCCACATGAATTGAAGTGGGGGTCTTGAAGAGATATTAGACTCCCATGTTCGCTATAGCACTATTCACAATAGCCAAGATGTGGAAATGACATAAATGTCCACCAGCAAATGAATGGATAAAGAAAATGTGGTATATACACACAATAAAATGCCATTTAGTCTTCAAAAAGAAGGAAATTCCATAATATGTGACAATATGGATGAACCTTGAGGACATTTTACTAAATGAAATAAACTAGTCGCAAGACAAATGCTGCATGGTTCCACTTACATGAAATACCTGAAATAGTCAAATTCATAGAACCAAAGAGTTGAATGGTGGTTTCCAAGGGCTGGGGGAAAGGGATAATGGAGAGTTACTAAGCAACGGGCATAAAGTTTCAGTCAAGCAAGATGAATAAGCGCTACAGATCTGCTATACAATACCATACTTACAGTCAATAATTATGTATACTTAAAATTTTGCTGACAGCAAATCTCATATTAAATGTTCTTACCACAATAAAAAAAGAAATGATACAACTCCAAAGCTAAACAGGTGTCTAGAATATGCCCCTAGTATGTTAAAGCTCAAATCTGATGGCCAGTATAACTTAATCCAAACCAATGCTGCTATTCTTTCTTCCTTTGGATAGAACAAGCTCAGAGAATAGAGCAAACCTAAGCCTACAAACTGGGCTCATCAGAAGATAAAGCAATGTTAAGTTTTGGAAGGCAATTGGCTGGGGGTGGAGGGAGGCAAGAGCTGACAATATCATGCTAATCACAAAGGAATTTCCAACTTGATTCTGGTGAGGAAACCTATCTAGTCACATTCAGAACACTAAACTTAGAGACTAAAGGATAACTGTGAATGCAGTGGTTCACACCTGAAGCCAACACATCTCAGAGTCTTGCCCAAGGCTCACAGCAGCAAGGCCCCATGGCCCATGGGGAGTAATGCCAGGCTACTGCCAATGTTTACTTAAGGCCCAAGGGCTCTTCAGTCAGCTTCTGGTGAATCTTCCAGGCCTGGGACTCATCCCCACAGGGACAGACTCCTCTGCCTGGGGAAAAAGGAGGGAAGAGTGGGAAGGACTTTGTCTGGTGGTTTCAACACCAGCTCAACCACAGTAAATTAGTGCACCAGGTAGACGTCTAAGGTTTCCATCTCCAGGTCCTGGCTCCCAGACAGCATCTCTGGACCCATCCAGGGCCTGGGAGAACTCCACACCCTTAAGAGAAAGACAAAAGCCTGGCTGGTTTCACCACCTGCTGATTGTAGAGCTCTAGGGCCTTGAGTGAAAAAAGGTGGTAGCAGCGGGCCTTGGTTACAAAGGTGGTTACAGCAGGCCTTGCGGGAGACCCAGTACTCTGTTAGCTTCAGTCTCGGCAGTGGTGGCCATGGGGATGCTTCTGTCACCCTCCCTCAGATCCAGGCTCTCAGCACAGAGAGAGAGACTCTGGGAGAAAGTAAGAGAGAGAAAAGCCTCTGCTGGGTAATCTAGAGAATGATTCTGGATCTTATGGAAGGCCACCAAGGTGGTTCCTCTATGAGTCTGCAAGAAACAAAACATTACTGTACTTGGGGTGCCCCCTAAAGCAGATACAGCTTAGATCACAACACTAAAGTCTTTTCAAGTATCTGGAAAGCCTTCCAAAGAAGGACAGATACAAATAAGCCCAGACAGTGAAGACTACAATAAAGACCTAACTCTTCAACGCCCAGACACCAAAGAACATCTATAAGCATCAACACCATTCAGGAAAACATGACCTCACCAAATGAACTAAATAAGGCACCAGGGACCAACCTGGAGAAACAGAGACATGTGACCTTTCAGAGAGATAATTCAAAATAGCTGTGTTGAGGAAACTCAAAGCAATATAACACAGAGAAGGAATTTAGAATTCTACCAGCTAAATTCAGCAAAGAGATTGAAATAATTTAATCAGAAATTCTAGAACTAAAAATGCAATTGGCATACTGAAGAAGGCATCAGAGTCCTTTAACAGCAGAATCCATCAAGCAAAAGAAAGATTTAGTGAGCTTGAAGACAAGCTATTTGAAAATACACAGTCAGAGGAGACAAAAGAAAAAAAGAATAAAAAACAATGAAGCACACCTGCAGGATCTAGAAAATAGCCACAAAAGAGAAAAGCTAAGAGTTACTGGCCTTAAAGAGAAGGAAGAGAAAGAGATAGGGGTAGAAAGTTTATTCAAAGGGATAACAGAGAACAGAGAACTTCCCAAACCTAGAGAAAGATATCAATATCCAAGTACAAAAGGTTATAGAACACCAAGTAGATTTAACCCAAGAAGACCACCTCAAGGCATGAAATAATAATCAAACTCCCAAAGTTCAAGGATAAAGAAAAGATTCTAAAAGCAGCAAGAGAAAAGAAACGAATCACATGCAATGGAGCTCCAATATGTCTGGCAGCAGACTTTTCAGTGGAAACCTTGTAGGCCAGGAGAGACTGGCATGACATATTCAAAGTGCTGAGGGAAAAAAACTTTTACCCTAGAATAGTATATCCAGTGAAAATATCCCTCAGACATAAAGGAGAAAGACTTTCCCAGACAAACAAAAGCTGAGGGATTTCATCAACACCAGACTTGCCTTACAAGAAATGCTAAAGAGAGGATTTCGATCCTCTCTTATAACAATAATGAGCAATAAAAAATAATCTGGGCCGGGCGCGGTGGCTCAAGCCTGTAATCCCAGCACTTTGGGAGGCCGAGACGGGTGGATCACGAGGTCAGGAGATCGAGACCATCCTGGCTAACATAGTGAAACCCCGTCTCTACTAAAAAACACAAAAAAACTAGCCGAGCGAGGTGGCGGGCGCCTGTAGTCCCAGCTACTCGGGAGGCTGAGCCAGGAGAATGGCGTGAACCTGGGAGGCGGAGCTTGCAGTGAGCTGAGATCCGGCCACTGCACTCCAGCCTGGGCGACAGAGCAAGACTCCATCTCAAAAAAATAAAAATAAAAATAAAAAAATAATAATCTGGGCAGGGCATGGTGGCTCATCCCTGTAATCCCAGCACTCTGGGAGGCCGAAGTGGGCAGGTCACCTGAGCTCAGGAGTTTGAGACGAGCCTGGCCAACATGGTGAAACCCCGTCTCTACCAAAAACCACAAAAATTAGCCGGGAGTGGTGGCAGACGTCTGTAATCCCAGCTACTTGGGAGGGTGAGGCAGGTGAATTGCTTGAACCCAGGAGGCGGTGGTTGCAGTGAGCCAAGTCGGCACCATTGCACTCCAACCTGGGCGACAAGAGTGAGACTCTGTCTCAAAAAAAAAAAATTATCTGAAAGTACAAACCTCACTGGTAATAGTAAGTACAGCAACAACAAAAAAGTAACACTGTTATAACACGATTATTTTAACACTGTAACTGTAGTGTGTAAACTACCCTAAGCAGAATGAACAATGAACTAATGAAAAATAATAAATACTTTTCCAGAAATAGTACAATAAGATATAAATAAAAATAACAAAAAAGTTAAAAAGCAGGAGGATGAAGTTAAGTCATAAGCTTTTTATTAGTTTTATTTGTTTTCTTTTTCCTTGTTTGTTTGTTTATACAGAGTGCTAAGTCGCTATCACGTTAAAATAATGAGTTATAAGATAGTATTGCAAGACTCATGGTAACTACAAACCTAAAAATATACAATGAACACACAAAAAATAAAAAAGCAAGAAACTAAATCATGTCACCAGAGAAAATCACCTTCACTAAAGGAAGACAGGAAGGAAAGAAGGAAGAGAAGACCACAAAACAACCAGAAAATAAATAACAAAATGGCAGGAGTAAGTTCTTACTTATCAATAATAACATTTAATGTAAATGGACTAACCTCTCCAATCAAAAGACATAGAGTGGCTAAATTGAAAAAACAAAACCCATTGATCTCTTGCCTACAAAAAACACACTTCACATATAAAGACACACATAGACTGAAAATAAAGGGATGGAAAAAGATATTCCATGTCAATGGAAACCAAAAAAGAGCAGGAGTATCGACATTTATGTCAGAAAAAACAGATTTCATGAAAAAAACTAAGAGACAAAGGTCATTATATAATGATAATGAGGTTAATTCAGGATTCCATTCCAAGATGGCCAAATAGGAACAGCTCTGGTATGCAGCTCCCAGCATGATCGACACAGATTTCTGCATTTCCAACTGAGGTACCTGGTTCATCTCATTGGGACTGGTTGGACAGTGGGTGCAGCCCACGGAGGGTGAGCCGAAGCAGGTCAGGGCATCACCTCACCCAAAAAGCACAAGGGGTCAGGGGATTTCCCTTTCCTAGCCAAGGGAAGCCATGACTGACAGTACCTGGAAAAATGGGACACTCCCGCCCAACTACTCTGCTTTTCCAACAGTCTTAGCAAACAGCACACCAGGAGATTGTGTCCCATGCCTGGCTTGGCAGGTCCCACACTGACAGAGCCTTGATCACTGCTGGCGCAGCACCTTGAGATCAAACTGCAAGGCATCAGCCTGGCAGGGGAAGGGGCATCCACCATTGCTGAGGCTTCAGTAGGTAAACACAGCAGCCGGGAAACTAAAACTCGGTAGAGCCCACCACAGCTCAGCAAGGCCGGCTGCCTCTGTAGACTCCACCTCTGGGGGCAAGGCATAGCTGAACAAAAGGCAGCAGAAACTTCTGCACACTTAAACATGTCTGACAGCTCTGAAGAGAGCAGTGGTTCTCCCAGCACAGTGTTTGAGCTTGGAGAAAGGACAGACTGCCTCCTCAAGTGGGTCCCTGACCCCCGTGTAGCTTAAATGGGAGACACCTCCCAGTAGGGGCCAACTGACATCTCATACAGGTGGGTGCCCCTCTGGGATGAAGTTTCCAGAGGAAGGATCAGGCAGCAATATTTGCTGTTCTGCAGCCTCTGCTGCTGATACGCAGGCAAACAGGGTCTGGAGTGAACCTCCAGCAAACTCCAACAGACCTGCAGCTGAGGGACCTGACTGGTAGAAGGAAAACTAACAAACAGAAAGGAATAGCATCAATATCAACAGAAAGGGCATCCACACCAAAATCCCATCTGTAGGTCACCAACATCAAAGACCAAAGGTAGATAAAACCACAAAGATGGGGAGAAACCAGAGCAGAAAAGCTGAAAATTCTAAAAACCAGAGTGCTCCTCCTCCAAAGGATCACAGCTCCTTGCCAGCAATAGAACAAAGCTGGACGGAGAATGACTTTGACAAGCTGACAGAAGTAGGCTTCAGAAGGTCAGTAATAACAAACTTCTCCAAGCTAAAGGAGGATGTTCGAACCCATCGTAAGGAAGCTAAAAACCTTGAAAAAAAATACTAGATGAATGGCTAACTAGAATAAACAGTGTAGAGAAGACCTTCAATGACCTGATGGAGCTGAAAACCATGGCACGAGAACTACATGAAGCATGCACAAGCTTCGATAGCCAATCCGATCAAGTGGAAGAAAGGGTATCAGTGATTGAAGATCAAATTAATTAAATAAAGTGAGAAAACAAGGTTAGAGAAAAAAGAGTGAAAAGGAATGAACAAAGCCTCCAAGAAATATGGGACTATGTGAAAAGATCCAACCTACGATGGATTGGTGCACCTGAAAGTGATGGGGAGAAAGGAACCAAGTTGGAAAACACACTTCAGGATATCACCCAGGCAAACTTCCCCAACCTAGCAAGGCAGGCCAACATTCAAATTCAGGAAATATGGAAAACACTACTAAGATACTCCTCAAGAAGAACAACCCCAAGACACATAATCGTCAGATTCTCCAAGGTTGAAACGAAGGAAAACATGTTAAGGGCAGACAGAAAAAAAGGACAGGTTACCCACGAACAGAAGCCCATCAGACTAACAATGGATCTCTCTATGAAAACTCTACAAGCCAGAAGAGAGTGGGGGCCAATATTCAACATTCTTAAAGAAAATAATTTTCAACCCAGAATTTCATATCCAGCCAAAAAAAGCTTCATAAGCAAAAAAAATAATAATAAAAATAAAAAAATTTAAAAAATTAAATCCTTTCCAGACAAGCAAATGATGAGGGATTTTGTCACCACTGGGCCTGCCTTACAAGAGCTCCTGAAGGAAACACTAAATATGGAAAGGAAAAACTGGTACCAGATGCAAAAACACACCAAAATATAAAGACCAACAACACTATGAGGAAACTGCATCAACTAATGAGCAAAATAACCAGATAGCATCATGTTGACAGGATCAAATTCACACATAACAGTATTAACCTTAAATGGAAATGGTCTAAATGCCCCAATTAAAAGACACAGACTAGCCAGGCACAGTGGCTCACGCCTGTAATCCCAGCACTTTGGGAGGCTGAGGTGGGTGGATCACGAGGTGAGGAGTTCAAGACCAGCTGGGCCAACATAGTGAAACCCAGTCTCTACTAAAAATACAAAAAATTAGCTGGACGTGGTGGCATGCGTCTGTAATCCCAGCTACTTGGGAGGTTGAGGCAGGAGGATCCCTTGAACCTGGAAGGCAGAGGTTGCAGTGAGCTGAGATCAACCCACTGCACTCCAGCCTGGGCAACAAAGCAAGACTTAGTCTCAAAAAAAGAAGACACATACTGGCAAATTGGATAAAGAGTCAAGACCCATCACTGTGCTATATTCAGGAGATCCATCTCACATGCCAAGAGACACATAAACTCAAAATAAAGGGATGGAGGATTATTTACCAAGCAAATGGAAAGCAAAAAAAAAGCAGAGGTTGCAATCCTAGTCTCCGATAAAACAGACTTTAAACCAACAAAGGTCAAAAAAGACAAAGAAGGGCATTACATAATGGTAAAGGGATCCATGCAACAAGAAGAGCTAACTATCCTAAATATATATGCACCCAATGCAGGAGCACCCAGATTCATAAAGCAAGTTCTTAGAGACCTACAAAGAGACTTAGACTCCCACACAATAATAGTGGGAGACTTTAACACCCCACTGTCACTATTAGACAGATCAACAAGACAGAAAATTAACAAGGATATTCAGGACTTGAACTCAACTCTAGACCAAGTGGACCTAATAGACATCTACAGAACACTCCACCCCAAATCAACAGAATATACATTCTTCTCAGCACCGAATCCAGCAGCACATTAAAAAGCCTTATCCACCACGATCAAGTAGGCTTCATCCCAGGGATGCAAGGCTGGTTCAACATGTGCAAATCAATAAACATAATCCATCACACAAACAGAACCAATGACAAAAAGCACATGATTATCTCAATAGATGCAGAAAAGGCCTTTGATAAAATTCAACATCCCTTCATGCTAAAAACTCTCAATAAACTAGGTATTGATGGAACATATCTCAAAATAATAAGAGCTATTTATGACAACCCACAGCCAATATCATACTGAATGGGCATAAGCTGGAAGTATTCCCTTTGAAAACTGGCACAAGACAAGGATGCCCTCTCTCACCACTCCTATTCAACATAGTATTGGAAGTTTTGACTGGGGCAATGAGGCAAGAAAAAGAAATAAGTGGTATTCAAATAGGAAGAGAGGAAGCCAAATTGTCTCTGTTTGCAGATGACATGATTGTATATTTAGACAACCCCATCGTCTCACCCCAAAACTCCTTAAGCTGATAAGCAACTTCAGCAAATTATCAGCATATAAAATCAATGTGCAAAACTCACAAGCATTCCTATATACCAATAATAGACAAGCAGAGAACCAAATCATGAGTGAAATCCCATTCACAATTGCTACAAAGAGAATAAAATACCTAGTAATACAACTTACAAGGAATGTGAAGGATCTCTTCAAGCAGAACTACAAACCACTGCTCAAGGAAATAAGCGAGGACACAAGCAAAATGGAAAAAAATTCTATGCTCATGGATAGGAAGAATAAATATCATGAAAACGGTCATACTGCCAAAAGTAATTTATAGATTCAATGCTATTCCTATTAAGCTACCACTGACTTTCTTTGCAGAATTAGAAAAAAAACTACTTTAAATTTCATATGGAACCAAAAAGCCTGTATAGCCAAGACAATCCTAAGCAAAAAGAACAAAGCTGGAGGCATCACGCTATCTTACCTCAAATTATACTAATAGGCTACAATAACCAAAACAGCATGGTACTGGTACCAAAACAGATATGTAGACCAATGGAACAGAACAGAGGCTTCAGAAATAATACCACACATCTACAACCATCTGATCTTCAACAAACTTGACAAAAGCAAGCAATGGGGAAAGGATTCCCTATTTAATAAATGGTGCTGGGAAAACTGGCTAGCCATATGCAGAAAACAGAAACTGGATCCCTTCCTTACACCTTATACAAAAATTAACTCAACATGGATTAAAGACGTAAATGTAAAACCTAAAACCATAAAAGCCCTAGAAGAAAACCTAGGCAATACCACTCAGGACATGGACATGGGTAAAGACATCATGACTAAAACACAAAAGGCAATAGCAACAAAAGCCAAAATTGACAAATTGGATCTAATTAAACTAAAGAGTTTCTGCACAGCCAAAGAAACTATCATCAGAGTGAACAGGCAACCTACAGAATGGGAGAAAATTTTTGCAATCTATCCATACGACAAAGGTCTAATATCCAGAATCTACAATGTGGACCTGAAACAAATTTACAAGAAAAAAACAACCCCATCAAAAAGTGGGCAAACGATATAAACAGACAATTCTCAAAAGAAGACATTTATGCGGCCAAGAAACATATGAAAAAAAGTTCATCATCACTGGTCATTAGAGAAATACAAATGAAAACCACAATGAGATACCATCTCATGCCAGTTAGAATGGCGATTATTAAAAAGTCAGGAAACAACAGATGCTGGAGAGGATGCAGAGAAATAGGTACACTTTTACACTGTTGGTGGGAGTGTAAATTAGATCAACCATTGTGGAAGACAATGTGTCAATTCCTCAAGGATCTAGAACCAGAAATACCATTTGACCCAACAATCCTATTACTGATTATACACCCAAAGGATTGTAAATCATGCTACTATAAAGCCACAGGCACATGTATGTTTACTGCAGCACCATTTACAATAGCAAAAACTTGGAACCAACCCAAATGCCCATCAATGATAGACTGGATAAAGAAAATGTAGCACATCTATGCCATGGAATACTATGCAACTATAAAACAGAATGAGTTCATGTCCTTCGCAGGGACATGGATGAAGCTGGAAACCATCACTGTCAGCAAAGTAACACAGGAACAGAAAACCAAACACCACATGTTCTCACTCATAAGTGGGAGTTGAACAATGAGAACACATGGCCACAGGGAGGGGAACATCACACACCAGGGCCCGTCAGGTGGTGGAGGCCAAAGGGAGGGAAAGCCTTAGGACAAATATCTAATGCATGCTTAAAACCTAGATGATGGGTTGATAGGTGCAGTGAAACCACCATGGCACAAGTATACCTATGTAACAAACGTGTATGTTCTACACATGTATCCCAAAACTTAAAGTTAAAAAATATAATAAATAAACACTAATGAAACAAATTAAAGAGGACACCAAAAAATGAAAAAATATTCCATGTTCATGGGTTGGAAGAATCAATATTGTTAAAATGTCCATACTACCCAAAGCAGTCTACAGATTCAATGTAATTCCTATCAAAATACCAATGACATTCTTCACAGAAATAGAAAAAAAAAATCCTAAAATTTATATGGGGCTTCAAAAGGCCCAGAATAGCCAAAGCTATCCTAAGCAAAAAGAACAAAACTGGAGGAATCACATTACCTGACTTCAAATTATACTACAGAGCTATAGTAACCAAAACAGCATAGTACTCACATAAAACAAGCCATATAGACTATGGAACAGAATAGAGAACCCAGAAACAAATCCACACACCTACAGTGTACTCACTTTTGTAAAGGTGCTAAGAACATACACTGGATTCAATAAACGGTGCTGAGAAAAGTGAATATCCACATACACGTATCTCTCTCCATATACAAAAGTCCAATCGAAATGTATTAAAGACTTAAATCTAAGACTTCAAACTGTTAAAGTACTACAAGAAAACATTGGGGAAAATCTCTAGGACATTGTCTGGGCAGAAATCTCTTGAGCGATACCCCAGAAGCACAGGCAACCAAAACAAAAATGGACTAATGGGACCACATCAAGTTAAAAAGCTTCTGCAAAGCAAAGGAAATAATCAACAGAACGAAGAGACAACCCACAGAATGGGAGAAAATATTTGCAAACTACCCATCTGACCAGGGATTAATAACCAGAAGATATAAGGAGCTTAAACAACTCTATGGGAAAAAAAGTCTAATAATCTGATCAATAAATGGGCAAAAGATTTGAATAGACATTTCTCAAAAGAAGACATACAAATGGCAAACAGGCACATGAAAAGCTGTTCAACATCATTGATCATCAGAGAAATGCAAATCAAAATCACAATGAGGTATCATCTTACCCCAGTTAAAATGGCTTATATCCAAAAGACAGGCAATAATAAATGCTGGTGAGGGTGTGAAGAAAAGGGAACCTTCATACACTGTTGGTGGAAATGTAAATTAGTACAACAACTATGGAGAACAATTTAGGGGATCTTCAAACATCTAAAAATTGGGCCAGGCACAGTAGTTCATGCCTGTAATCCCAGCACTTTGGGAGACCGAGGCGAGCGGATCATGAGGTCAGGAGATCAAGACCAACCTGGCCAACATGGTGAAACCCCATCTCTACTAAAATACAAAATATTAGCCAGGCGTGGTGGCGTGCACCTGTAGTCCCAGCTACTCGGGAAGCTGAGGCAGGGGAATCGCTTGAACCCGGGAGGCAGAGGTTGCAGTGAGCCGAGATTGTGCCACTGCACTCCAGCCTGGAGACAGAGCAAGACTCCTCCTAAAAGAAAAAGAGAGAGAGAGAAAGAGAGAGAGACAGAGAGGGAAAGAGAGAAAGAGAGAGAGAAAGAAAGAAAGAAAGAGAGAGAGATGGAAAGGAAGAAAGAAAGAAAGAAAGAAAGAAAGAAAGAAAGAAAGAAAGAAAGAGAGAGAGAGAGAGAGAAAGAAGGAAGGAAGGAAGGAAGGAAGGAAGGAAGGAAGGAAGGAAGGAAGGAAGGAAGGAAGGAAGGAAGGAAGGAAAGAAAGAAAAGAAAGAAAGAAAGAAAGAAAGAGAGAGGGCCGGGCGCGGTGGCTCAAGCCTGTAATCCCAGCACTTTGGGAGGCCGAGGCGGGTGGATCACGAGGTCAGGAGATCGAGACCATCCTGGCTAACATGGTGAAACCCCGTCTCTACTAAAAATACAAAAAACTAGCCGGGCGTGGTGGCGGGCGCCTGTAGTCCCAGCTACTCGGAGGCTGAGGCGGGAGAATGGCGTGAACCCGGGAGGCGGAGCTTGCAGTGAGCCGAGATCGCGCCACTGCACTCCAGCCTGGGCGACACAGCGAGACTCCGTCTCAAAAAAAAAAAAAAAAAAGAAAGAAAGAGAGAGAAAGAAAGAAAGGAAGGAAAGAAAGGAAAGAAAGAAAGAGAGAAAGAAAGAAAGAAAAAGAAAGAAAGAAAGAGAGAGAGAGAGAAAGGAAGGAAGGAAGGAAGGAAGGAAGGAAGGAAGGAAGGAAGGAAGNGAAAGGAAGGAAGGAAGGAAGGAAGGAAGGAAGGAAGGAAGGAAGGAAGGAAGGAAGGAAGGGAGGGGCAGAGCAAGATGGCCGAATAGGAACAGCTCCAGTCTCCAACTCCCAGCGCAAGCCACACAGAAGACCGGTGATTTCTGCATTTTCAACTGAGGTACTGGGTTCATCTCACTGGGGAGTGCCAGACGATCGGTGCTGGTCAGCTGCTGCAGCCTGACCAGCGAGAGCTGAAGCAGGGTGAGGCATTGCCTCACCTGGGAAGCGCAAGGGGGAAGGGAATCCCTTTTCCTAGCCAGGGGAACTGAGACACACAACACCTGGAAAATCGGGTAACTCCCACCCCAATACTGCGCTTTAAGCAAACAGGCACACCAGGAGATCATATCCCACACCTGGCCGGGAGGGTCCCACACCCACGGAGCCGCCCTCATTGCTAGCACAGCAGTCTGTGATCTACCGGCAAGGCAGCAGCGAGGCTGGGGGAGGGGCGCACGCCATTGCTGAGGCTTAAGTAGGTAAACAAAGCCGCTGGGAAGCTCGAACTGGGTGGAGCTCACAGCAGCTCAAGGAAACCTGCCTGTCTCTGTAGACTCCACCTCTGGGGACAGGGCACAGCTAAAAAACAACAACCAAAAAAAAAAAAAAAAAAAGCAGCAGAAACCTCTGCAGACGCAAACGACTCTGTCTGACAGCTTTGAAGAGAGCAGTGGATCTCCCAACACGGAGGTTGAGATCTGAGAAGGGACAGACTCCCTGCTCAAGTGGGTCCCTGACCCCTGAGTAGCCTAACTGCCCACTAGGGGCAGTCTGACACCCCACACCTCACAGGGTGGAGTACACCTCTGAGAGGAAGCTTCCAAAGCAAGAATCAGACAGGTACACTCGCTGTTCAGCAATATTCTATCTTCTGCAGCCTCTGCTGCTGATTCCCAGGCAAACAGGGTCTGGAGTGGACCTCAAGCAATCTCCAACAGACCTACAGCTGAGGGTCCTGACTGTTAGAAGGAAAACTATCAAACAGGAAGGACACCTACACCAAAACCCCATCAGTACATCACCATCATCAAAGACCAGAGGCAGATAAAACCACAAAGATGGGGAAAAAGCAGGGCAGAAAAGCTGGAAATTCAAAAAATAAGAGCGCATCTCCCCTGGCAAAGGAGCGCAGCTCATCGCCAGCAACGGATCAAAGCTGGATGGAGAATGACTTTGACGAGATGAGAGAAGAAGGCTTCAGTCCATCAAATTTCTCAGAGCTAAAGGAGGAATTACGTACCCAGCGCAAAGAAACTAAAAATCTTGAAAAAAAAGTGGAAGACTTGATGGCTAGAGTAATTAATGCAGAGAAGGTCCTAAACGAAATGAAAGAGATGAAAACCATGACACGAGAAATACATGACAAATGCACAAGCTTCAGTAACCGACTCGATCAACTGGAAGAAAGAGTATCAGCGATTGAGGATCAAATGAATGAAATGAAGCGAGAAGAGAAACCAAAAGAAAAAAGAAGAAAAAGAAATGAACAAAGCCTGCAAGAAGTATGGGATTATGTAAAAAGACCAAATCTACGTCTGATTGGGGTGCCTGAAAGTGAGGGGGAAAATGGAACCAAGTTGGAAAACACTCTTCAGGATATCATCCAGGAGAACTTCCCCAACCTAGTAGGGCAGGCCAACATTCAAATCCAAGAAATACAGAGAACGCCACAAAGATACTCCTCGAGAAGAGCAACTCCAAGACACATAATTGCCAGATTCACCAAAGTTGAAATGAAGGAAAAAATCTTAAGGGCAGCCAGAGAGAAAGGTCGGGTTACCCACAAAGGGAAGCCCATCAGACTAACAGCAGATCTCTCGGCAGAAACTCTACAAGCCAGAAGAGAGTGGGGGCCAATATTCAACATTCTTAAAGAAAAGAATTTTAAACCCAGAATTTCATATCCAGCCAAACTAAGTTTCATAAGTGAAGGAGAAATAAAATCCTTTACAGATAAGCAAATGCTTAGAGATTTTGTCACCACTAGGCCTGCCTTACAAGAGATCCTGAAGGAAGCACTAAACATGGAAAGGAACAACCAGTACCAGCCATTGCAAAAACATGCCAAAATGTAAAGACCATTTAGGCTAGGAAGAAACTGCATCAACTAACGAGCAAAATAACCAGTTAATATCATAATGGCAGGATCAAGTTCACACATAACAATATTAACCTTAAATGTAAATGGACTAAATGCTCCAATTAAAAGACACAGACTGGCAAACTGGATAAAGAGTCAAGACCCATCAGTCTGCTGTATTCAGGAGACCCATCTCACACGCAGAGACATACATAGGCTTAAAATAAAGGGATGGAGGAAGATTTACCAAGCAAATGGAGAACAAAAAAAAGCAGGGGTTGCAATACTAGTCTCTGATAAAACAGACTTTAAACCATCAAAGATCAAAAGAGACAAAGAAGGCCATTACATAATGGTAAAAGGATCAATTCAACAGGAAGAGCTAACTATCCTAAATATATATGCACCCAATACAGGAGCACCCAGATTCATAAAGCAAGTCCTTAGAGACTTACAAAGAGACTTAGACCCCCATACAATAATAATGGGAGACTTCAACACTCCACTGTCAACATTAGACAGATCAACGAGACAGAAAGTTAACAAGGATATCCAGGAATTGAACTCAGCTCTGCAGCAAGCAGACCTAATAGACATCTATAGAACTCTCCACCCCAAATCAACAGAATATACATTCTTCTCAGCACCACATCGTACTTACTCCAAAATTGACCACATAATTGGAAGTAAAGCACTCCTCAGCAAATGTACAAGAACAGAAATTATAACAAACTGTCTCTCAGACCACAGTGCAATCAAACTAGAACTCAGGACTAAGAAACTCAATCAAAACCACTCAACTACATGGAAACTGAACAATCTGCTCCTGAATGACTACTGGGTACATAACGAAATGAAGGCAGAAATAAAGATGTTCTTTGAAACCAATGAGAACAAAGATACAACATACCAGAATCTCTGGGACACATTTAAAGCAGTGTGTAGAGGGAAATTTATAGCACTAAATGCCCACAAGAGAAAGCAGGAAAGATCTAAAATTGACACTCTAACATCGCAATTAAAAGAACTAGAGAGGCAAGAGCAAACACATTCGAAAGCTAGCAGAAGGCAAGAAATAACTAAGATCAGAGCAGAACTGAAGGAGATAGAGACACAAAAAACCCTCCAAAAAATCAATGAATCCAGGAGTTGGTTTTTTGAAAAGATCAACAAAATTGACAGACCACTAGCAAGACTAATAAAGAAGAAAAGAGAGAAGAATCAAATCGACGCAATTCAAAATGATAAAGGGGATATCACCACCGACCCCACAGAAATACAAACTACCATCAGAGAATACTATAAACACCTCTATGCAAATAAACTGGAAAATCTAGAAGAAATGGATAATTTCCTGGACACTTACACTCTTCCAAGACTAAACCAGGAAGAAGTTGAATCCCTGAATAGACCAATAGCAGGCTCTGAAATTGAGGCAATAATTAATAGCCTACCAACCAAAAAAAGTCCAGGACCAGATGGATTCACAGCTGAATTCTACCAGAGGTATAAGGAGGAGTTGGTACCATTCCTTCTGAAACTATTCCAATCAATAGAAAAAGAGGGAATCCTCCCTAACTCATTTTATGAGGCCAACATCATCCTGATACCAAAGCCTGGCAGAGACACAACAAAAAAAGAGAATTTTAGACCAATATCCCTGATGAACATCGATGCAAAAATCCTCAATAAAATACTGGCAAACCGGATCCAGCAACACATCAAAAAGCTTATCCACCATGATCAAGTGGGCTTCATCCCTGGGATGCAAGGCTGGTTCAACATTCGCAAATCAATAAACATAATCCAGCATATAAACAGAACCAAAGACAAGAGCCACATGATTATCTCCATAGATGCAGAAAAGGCTTTTGACAAAATTCAACAGCCCTTCATGCTAAAAACGCTCAATAAATTCGGTATCGATGGAACGTACCTCAAAATAATAAGAGCTATTTATGACAAACCCACAGCCAATATCATACTGAATGGGCAAAAACTGGAAAAATTCCCTTTGAAAACTGGCACAAGACAGGGATGCCCTCTCTCACCACTCCTATTCAACATAGTGTTGGAAGTTCTGGCTAGGGCAATTAGGCAAGAGAAAGAAATAAAGGGTATTCAGTTAGGAAAAGAAGAAGTCAAATTGTCCCTGTTTGCAGATGACAGGATTGTATATTTAGAAAACCCCATTGTCTCAGCCCAAAATCTCCTTAAGCTGATAAGCAACTTCAGCAAAGTCTCAGGATATAAAATTAATGTGCAAAAATCACAAGCATTCTTATACACCAGTAACAGACAAACAGAGAGCCAAATCATGAATGAACTTCCATTCACAATTGCTTCAAAGAGAATAAAATACCTAGGAATCCAACTTACAAGGGATGTAAAGGACCTCTTCAAGGAGAACTACAAACCACTGCTCAGTGAAATAAAAGAGGACACAAACAAATGGAAGAACATACCATGCTCATGGATAGGAAGAATCAATATCGTGAAAATGGCCATACTGCCCAAGGTAATTTATAGATTCAATGCCATCCCCATCAAGCTACCAATGACTTTCTTCACAGAATTGGAAAAAACTGCTTTAAAGTTCATATGGAACCAAAAAAGAGCCCGCATCTCCAAGACAATCCTAAGTCAAAAGAACAAAGCTGGAGGCATCACGCTACCTGACTTCAAACTATACTACAAGGCTACAGTAACCAAAACAGCATGGTACTGGTACCAAAACAGAGATATAGACCGATGGAACAGAACAGAGTCCTCAGAAATAATACCACACATCTACAGCCATCTGATCTTTGACAAACCTGAGAGAAACAAGAAATGGGGAAAGGATTCCCTATTTAATAAATGGTGCTGGGAAAATTGGCTAGCCATAAGTAGAAAGCTGAAACTGGATCCTTTCCTTACTCCATATACGAAAATTAATTCAAGATGGATTAGAGACTTAAATGTTAGACCTAATACCATAAAAATCCTAGAGGAAAACCTAGGTAGTACCATTCAGGACATAGGCATGGGCAAAGACTTCATGTCTAAAACACCAAAAGCAACGGCAGCAAAAGCTAAAATTGACAAATGGGATCTAATTAAACTAAAGAGCTTCTGCACAGCAAAAGAAACTACCATCAGAGTGAACAGGCAACCTACAGAATGGGAGAAAATTTTTGCAATCTACTCATCTGATAAAGGGCTAATATCCAGAACCTACAAAGAACTCAAACAAATTTACAAGAAAAAAACAAACAACCCCATCAAAAAGTGGGCAAAGGATATGAACAGACATTTCTCAAAAGAAGACATTCATACAGCCAACAGACACATGAAAAAATGCTCATCATCACTGGCCATCAGAGAAATGCAAATCAAAACCACAATGAGATACCATCTCACACCAGTTAGAATGGCAATCATTAAAAAGTCAGGAAACAACAGGTGCTGGAGAGGATGTGGAGAAATAGGAACACTTTTACACTGTTGGTGGGATTGTAAACTAGTTCAACCATTATGGAAAACAGTATGGCGATTCCTCAAGGATCTAGAACTAGATGTACCATATGACCCAGCCATCCCATTACTGGGGATATACCCAAAGGATTATAAATTATGCTGCTATAAAGACACATGCACACGTATGTTTATTGCGGCACTATTCACAATAGCAAAGACTTGGAATCAACCCAAATGTCCATCAGTGACAGATTGGATTAAGAAAATGTGGCACATAAACACCATGGAATACTATGCAGCCATAAAAAAGGATGAGTTTGTGTCCTTTGTAGGGACATGGATGCAGCTGGAAACCATCATTCTTAGCAAACTATCACAAGAACAGAAAACCAAACACCGCATGTTCTCACTCATAGGTGGGAACTGAACAATGAGATCACTTGGACTCAGGAAGGGGAACATCACACACCGGGGCCTGTCGTGGGGAGGGGGGAGGGGGGAGGGATTGCATTGGGAGTTATACCTGATGTAAATGACGAGTTGATGGGTGCAGCACACCAACATGGCACAAGTATACATATGTAACAAACCTGCACGTTATGCACATGTACCCTACAACTTAAAGTATAATAATAATAAATTAATTAAAAAAAAAAAAAAAAAGAAAGAAAGAAAGAAAGAGAGAGAGAAAGAAAAGGAAAATGTGGTACCTATACACAATGGAGTACTACTATTTGGCCATAATAAAGAATAAAATCCAGGCCGGGCACAGTGGCTCACGCCAGTAATCCCAGCACTTTGGAAGTCCAAGGCGAGAGGATCACGAGGTCAGGAGATCGAGACCATCCTGGCTAATATGGTGAAACCCCGTTTCTACTAAAAATACAAAAAAATTAGTCAGGCGTGGTGGCGGCTGCCTGTAGTCCCAGCTACTCAGGAGGCTGAAGCAGGAGAATGGCGTGAACCTGGGAGGCAGTGCTTGCAGTGAGCCAGAATCACACCACTGCACTCCAGCCTGGGCGACTAAGCAAGACTCCGTCTAAAAAAAAAAAAAAAGAAAAAAAAAAAAAGAAAAAGAATAAGATCCAGTCACTTGCAACAACATGGACGGAACTGGAGATCGTTATGTTAAATGAAATAAGCCAAGCACAGAAAGACAAACATTGTACAGTTTCACTTATTTGTGGGATCTAAAAATCAAAACAATTGAACTCATGGACATAGAGAGTAGAGGAATGGTTACCAGAGGCTGAGAAGGGTAGTGGGAGCCGGGGGGAAAGTGGGGATGGTTAATGGGTACAAAAAATATATAAAAAATGAATAAGACCTAATATTTGATACAACAATAGGGTGACTATAGTCAATAATAACTTAATTGTATATTTTTAAATAACTTAAGGCCAGGCATGTAATTCCAGCACTTTGGGAGGCCGAAAAGTGGACTGCCTGAGCTCAGGAATTCAAGAACATCCTGGAAAACATAGAGAAACCCTGTCTCTACAAAAAAAATACAAAAATTAGCTGTGCATGGTGGCAAACACTTATAGTTCCAGCTACATGGGAGGATGAAGTGTGAGGATCGCTTGACCCTGGGAGGTGGAGGCTGCAGTGAACTGAGATCACACCACTGCACTCCAGCCTGGGAAATGGAGCTAGGCCCTGTTTCAAAAAATAAAATAAAATAACTTTAAAAAGTGTAATTGGATTGTTTATAATTCAAAGGATAAATGCTTGCGGGAATGGATACCCCATTCTCCATAATGTGCTTATTTCACATTGCATCCCTGTATCAAAACATCTCATGTACCGCATAAATACATAAGCCTACTATGTGCCCATGAAAATTAAAAAGAAAAAAAATGGGCCAGGTGTGGTGGCTCACGCCTGTGATTCCAGCACTTTGGGAGGCTTAGGCCGGTGGATCACTTGAGGTCAGGGATTCAAGACTAGCCTGGCCAACATGGTGAAATCCCATCTCTACTGAAAATACAAAAAAACTAGCCAGGAGTGATGGTGCATGCATGTAATCCCAGTTACTCGGGAGGCTGAGACAGGAGAATCGCTTGAACCCAGGAGGCAGAGCAGTGAGCTGAAATCGTGCCAGTGCACTCCAGCCTGGGTGACAGAGAGAGACTCCATCTCAAATCTAAAAAAAGAAAAAAGAAAAAGAAAATGTGCTACATATATATACACAATGGAGTACTCTTCAACCATAAAAAAGAATGAGATCCTGTCATTTGCAGCAACATGAATGGAACCGGAGGTCATCATGTTAAGTGAAATAAGCCAGGCACAGAACAACAAATTGTGCATATTCTCACTTATTTGTGAGTTAAAAATTAAAACAACTGAACTCATGGAGATAGAGCGCAGAATGAGGCTGGGAGAGGTTGTTGCGGGA
Organism: Theropithecus gelada; assembly: GCF_003255815.1. Lineage (NCBI taxonomy): Eukaryota > Metazoa > Chordata > Mammalia > Primates > Cercopithecidae > Theropithecus > Theropithecus gelada. The sequence continues at coordinate 83,226,875 of NC_037689.1, read as the reverse complement.
GACGGGTAGGAGAGGAAGGGAAAATGGCTAATGGGTACAAAAAATAGAATGACTAAGATCTAGTATTTGATAGCATAAAAGAATGACTATAGGCAATAACAATTTAATTGTACACTTGAAAATAACTAAAAGAGTATAATCAGATTGTTTGTAATACAAAGGATAAATATTTGAGGTGATGGATACCTCATTTACCCTGGTATAATTATTACACATTTTATGTTTTTATCAAAATATCCCATGCACGCCATAAATATATACACCTACTATGTATCCACTAACAATTAACCAGCAATTAAAAATATATATACATAGGCCAAGTGCAGTGGCTCACATCTATAATCCCAGCACTTTGGGAGGCCGAGGCAGGCGATCACTTGAGGTCAGGAGTTCAAGACCAGCCTGGCCACCGTGGTGAAACCCCATCTCTACTAAAAATACAAAAAAAAAAAAAAAAATACCCAGATGTGGTGGCGTGCACCTGCAGTCCCAGCTACTCAGGAGGCTGAGGCAAGAGGATCGCTTGAACCCAAGAAGCAGAGGTTGCAGTGAGCCGAAATCATGACACTGCACTGGAGCCTGGGCAACAGAGTAAGACTCCATCTCAAAAACTATATATGTGTGTGTTACTATCCTTGTGGGCAATATGAATGAAATAGACAAGAGTTGGCCGGGCACGATGGCTCATGCCTGTAATCCCAACACTTTGGGAGGCCGAGGCGGGCGGATCACGAGGTCAGGAGTTCAAAACCAGCCTGGCCAATATGGGGAAAGCCCGTCTCTACTAAAAATACAAAAATTATCTGGGCATAGTGGCGTGCACCTGTAGTCCCAGCTACTTGGGAGGCTGAAGCAGAAGAATCGCTTGAACCCAGGAGGCGGAGGTTGCAGTGAGCCAAGATCATGCCACTGCACTCCAGTCTGGGCAACAGACAGAGACTCCATTTCAAAAAAAAAAAAAAGAAAGAAAGAAAAAAGAAATAGACAAGAGTTATTTTATTCATTCATTCAATAAAACTTTAATGATAACCAAGTATGTTGTTAAGCACCAAAGATATGACATGAACAAGACACAGTCTCATACATGCCTCAATCAACAAACTTTTTAAAGTTCTAAATCACCTTAAAATTCCAGTAACACACTCTAATTTTACAATTGATTAAAATAAAGCATGGAGAAGTTAACTAACTTGGCCAAGATCAAAGCTATTAGCAACTCAGCCCTGAACAGAATCCAAGGAAACCGCACTCTTTCTGCTTTGGCTGATGTCTACATGTCTCCTTGTAAAATTTAGTTCAACAAACATTGCTCAAATGCCTGGTATCTTGCTAGGAATATAAAGATGAGTGAAGCCGTCTACACCATCGTGAGGATTACACTACCAAAGGTAATTAAATTCTAAAAATTATAGTAGGAATCAGTCATGAGATCAAAGTTGGATGAAGAGAAAAAATTAAAAATAAATAAAAATTTAAAAAGTATAATATAATGTAATAAGTGCTGTAAGTGGAAGACGCTATAAGAATGTAAAAGGATTGCACAAATGCCCATTTGAGGGATGGAATATAGGAATAGCAGGATAGGCTTCACTGAAGCGTTACTTGAGGTGGGGCTGAAGGATGAGTTAGAGATTTCCAGGCAGATACTGAGGGAAAAGAACACGCCAGAGGGCAAAGCACAGAGGTGTGAAAAAACACAATGAATTCAAACAGGCATAAGTAGTTATGTATGGCTGGAGAAAACACCATCAGAAAGGTATGTAGGGGCCAGAACATGGAAGACACTGTATGGCATACTAAGAAAGTTCAATTCTGTGGGTCACTCAATGTCTTTATTTCATAAACTGTATTTTTTTTTTTTTTTTTTTTTTTTTTGAGACGGAGTCTCACTCTGTCGCCCAGGCTGGAGTGCAGTGGTGCAATCTCAGCTCACTGCAAGCTCTGCCTCCCAGGTTTACACCATTCTCCTGCCTCAGCCTCCCGAGTAGCTGGGACTACAGGCACCCGCCAGCACACCCGGCTAATGTTTTGTATTTTTAGTAGAGACGGGGTTTCACCGTGTTAGCGAGGATGGTCTCGATCTCCTGACCTCATGATCTGCCCGCCTCGGCCTCCCAAAGTGCTAGGATTACAGGCGTGAGTCACCACGCCCAGCCATAAACTGTATTATTCCCCCTAACAGGTGCATACCAGGTGGCATCAGTGATTATCTCAATGAGATTTCTGTACAGGCTGTATAATAAGTATGCTCATGATTCTAAACTATGTGGCCCTCTCTTGGGATATTTCCTAATAACTCTATCATTCTTAATCTGAGGATCCCATTGTTGTATTTAAAGGAAAAGATAGTTCAGGGAAGATTCCAAATAAAGTCCTTTGAGATTCAGTGAAAACCAATTATCTTGAGTGAGTTTTCCTACTAAACTTTTTAGTCTAGATCTGCACTGTCTAATACAGTAGCAATATGTGGCTACTGAGCACTTAAAACGTGGCTAGTTCAAATTAAGATGTGCTTTAATTGTAAAATACACATGGGTTTCGAAGACTTAGTTTAAAATAAGAATGCAAAATATCTCAGCAATTTTGTATACTGATTATATGCTGGAACAAAAATGTATGAATATGCTGGGCCATAGCATTAAAATTATTATTATATTAAAAATTAATTTCACCTATTTATTTTTACTTTTTAAACGTGATTACTAGAAAATTTTAAGTTACATTTCTAACTCACATTATATTTCTACTCGACAGGGCTGGTATTGAGTATACATTGGAACTATATTCTGAAGACTTGATGAAACAAATTAGCTAATGTCTACCTCCCTAACAATCATCATAAATATAATAGAAAAAGAAAATATAGAGGCTGGGCACTGTGGCTCGAGCACACCTGTAATCCCAGCACCTCCTGTAATCCAGAGGCCGAGGCAGGCGGATCACTTGAGCTCAGGAGTTCAAGACCAGCCTGGGCAACATGGCAAAACCCAGTCTCTACAAAACATACAAATATTAGCCAGGCGTGGTGGTGCATACCTATATGTTTATGCCACTGCACTGCAGCCTGGGTGACAAAGCGAGGTCCTGTATTAAAAAAAAAAAAAAAAAGGACCAGGTATGGTGGCTCATGCCTCTAATCTCAGCATTTTTGGGAGGCTGAGGCAGACGGCTCACCTGAGATCAGGAGTTTCACCATGTTGGCCAGAACAGCCTGGCCAGCATGGTGAAACCCCGTCTCTACTAAAAATATTTTTTAAAAAATTAGCCAGGAGTGGTGGCGCATGCCTGTAATCCCAGCTATTTGGGAGGCTGAGGCAGGGGAATCGCTTGCACCTTGGAGGCGGAGGTTGCAATGAGCCAAGATGGTGCAACTGCACTCCAACAGAGTGAGGCAACAGAGTGAGGCTCTGTCTCAAAACAAACAAACAAAAAATTAATTAATTAAAATAAAAACACAAAAATTAGCCAGGTGTGATGGTGGGTGCCTGTAATCCCAGCTACTTGGGAGGCAAAGGCAGAAGAACTGCTTGAACCCGGGAGGTGGAGGTTGCAGTGAGCAGAGGTCGTGCCACTGCACTCCAGCCTGGGTGACAGAGGGAGACTCTATCTCAAAAAAAAAAAAGAAGAAAATTTAAAATTTTCTTGAAAGAAATGATAATAGGCCGGGCGCGGTGGCTCAAGCCTGTAATCCCAGCGCTTTGGGAGGCCGAGCTGGGTGGATCACGAGGTCAGGAGATTGAGACCATCCTGGCTAACATGGTGAAACCCAGTCTCTACTAAAAATACAAAAAACTAGCCGGGGGAGGTGGCGGGCACCTGTAGTTCCAGCTACTTGGAGGCTGAGGCAGGAGAATGGCGTAAACCCGGGAGGCGGAGCTTGCAGTGAGCCGAGATCGCGCCACTGCACTCCAGCCTGGGCGACACAGCGAGACTCCGTCTCAAAAAAAAAAAAAAAAAGAAAGAAAGAAATGATAATGGAAACACAACACACCAAAACATATGGGATACAGCAAAAGCACTACTCAGAGTGAAGTTTATCACTGAGTGCCTACATCAAAAAAGAGGAAGAACTCCAAACAACAAACAACTTAATGATGATTCTTAACTAGAAAAGCAAAGGCAAACCAAACCCAAAGTTAATTGAAGAAAAGAAATAATAAAGATCAGAATAGAAATAAATGAAATTGAAATGAAAATATATATATAAAAGATCAATGAAGGCCAGTGGTGGTGACTCATGCCTATAATTCCAGCAGTTTGGGAGGCTGAGGTGGGTGGATCACTTGAGGCCAGGAGTTCAAGAGCAGCCTGGCCATCACAGCAAAACCCCGTCTCTACTAAAAATACAGAAATTAGCCTGGTATGCCTGCAGTCATAGCTACTAGGGAGGCCAAAGCACGAGAATCGCTTGTGCCTGGGAGGTGGAGGTTGCAGTGAGCTGAGATTATGCCATTGCACTCCAGCCTGGGCAATGGAGTGAGACTCTGCCTCAAAAAAAGAAAGAAATCTAGAAAAAAAGGCTGGGTACAGTGGCTCACACCTGTAATCCCAGCACTTTGAGAGGCCAAGGCAGGTGAATCACCTGAGGTCAGGAGCTCAAGACCAGCCTGGGCAACATGGTGAAACACAGACTCTACTAAAAATACAAAAATTAGCCAGGTGTGGTGGCAGGTGCCTCTAATCCCAGCTACTTGGGAGGCTGAGGCAGGAGAATCGCTTGAGCCCGGGAGGTAGAGGTTGCAGAGAGCCCAGATCGTGCAACTGAACTCCAGCCTGGGCAACAGAGTGAGACTCTGTCTCAAAAAAAAGTTAATAAAGTGTGTGTGTGTGTGTGTATATATATATATGTGTGTGTGTGTGTGTGTGTGTGTGTATATATATATATATATAAAGGAGAATGAGAATTTGTCTCCAAACTTATCATAGGAAAAGGAGTTCCAAAGTGTGATAAACAGTTGTCATTCTTTAAGAAAAATTAACCCTAATGTTGAGGACAACTAAGCTAAATTATCTCAGTGCCAATATTCTTTCAACATCCTTCAGCTTCTTTTTGCTATTTCCCATGTTAAGCCGTCTTCTGTTTTGGATGTGCCTTCCGTTTGTCAAGATGAAGAAATTTTTCTGAATCAGGTGGCACAGCTTAGGAAACTGCCAAGCCGGGTTGCTTAAATAAAAACCTGTCTTCCAGAAAGAAAATACTCTAGATAACCTATTGGAAGCTGGTTACAAAAGCTTTTTACATCCCAGAAATTTCCCACCTAGGTATTTCCCCCAAGAGAAATGAAAACCTAAGTCCATTTTCAAAAAGTATACATGTCAAGGTTGCAGTGAGCTATCATTGTGACACTGCACTCCAGCCTGGGTGACAGAGCAAGACCCTGTCTCAAAAAAAAAAAAAAAAAAAAAAAGCCCTGTACATGAACATTCATATCAACTTGTTCATAGTCACCAAAACTGTGCATCAACTGAGGAATGGATAACAAATTGCAATATAATCATTCAGTGGAATACTACTAAACAGTAAAAGGGAATTAATTACTTGTATATGGAACAATATAAATGAATCTCAAAACAACTACGCTTAGTGAAAGATGCAATAGAAAAAAGGGTACTGCTAAGAGATGAAACCTAGACATTTCCTTTCCAGTAATGCAATACGTCTCAACTATTCACTCATGCTAGATTTGATTTTGTTTGTTTGTTTTGAGACAGGGCCTTGCTCTGTCAGCCAGGCTGGAGTGCAGTGGCGTGATCGTGGCTCGCTGCAGCCTTGATCTCCCTGGTTCGGTCAGTCCTCCAATCTCAGCCTCCTGAGGAGCTGGGAATACACGTGCATACCACCTGGTTAATTTTTTTTTTTTTTTTTTTAATAGAGACGGGATCTTGTTATGTTGCCCGGGCTGGTTTCAAGCTCCTGAGCTCAAGTGGCCCGCCCACCTTGGCCTCCCAAAGTGCTGGGATTACACGTGTGAGCCACCAGGCCCAGCCTCATGCTGTATTTGGAGACCGTGTTTGAAACCCCAGAGTAATGGACACAGATAAACTAGAGAATGAGCACATAAAAATACCATGGTAAGGAGACAACATTCAAGAAGAAGGTCTTGGATCAGAGAATATTTGGCATGAAGATGTCTTTGCTGCAGTCTGAATGCTCATGGATCCCTGGCCCCAAATTCATATGTTGAGACCTAATCCTCAATGTGATGGTATTAAGAGGTGGAACCTCTGAGAGGTGATTAGGTCCACTCTCACGAATGGGATTCGTGCTCTTTTAAAAAATGCCTGAGGGAGCTTGTTTACCCTCTTCCACTTTGTGAGGACACAGAAAGGATTGCCATCTAGCAAGAAGGCCCTCGCCAGAATCTGTTGGTGCCTTGATGATCTTGGACTTCCAAGCCTGCAGAACTGTGAGAAATAAATTTATGTTGCTTAAAAGCCAAAAAAAAAAAAAAAGGACAGAAAAAAAAAGAAAAAGAAAAAAGGGTATTTGGCCAGGCGTGGTGGCACATCCTGTAGTCCCGGCTACTCAGGAGGCTGAGGCATGAGAATAACTTGAACCTGGGAGGCAGAGACTGCAGGAAGCCAAGACTGCACCACTGTACTCCAGCCTGGGCGAAAGAGAGAGACTCTATCTCAAAAAATAAAGAAAAAGAAAAAGAGAAAAGGGTACACTGTATGATTTCATTTATAAACTAAACTACAGGTAATAGAAAACAGAACAGTGGTTGCCTAAGGTGGAGCATTAGGGATAGACTGAATGCAAAGTGGCAAGATGAAATTTTCTAAGAAAATGAGCATGTTCAATTTCTTGATTGGAGTGGTGTTTAGAAGAGTTACATTTGCCAAAAAAAAAAAAAAAAAAAAAAAAAAGGCATCAACCTGCACGCTTAAAACGTGTGAATTTTACTGTATGTAAGTTACACTTCAATAAAGTTGATTTATCATAAAGAAAATGAAAGAAATGATTTATCATAAAGAAAATGAGGAAGGGAGGGAGGAAGGAAGGAGGAACAAAGGGAAGGAGGGAAGGGCAGAAAGAAAAGTGCTTTGGAGAGTAAATCCCTGGAGGCCATAGATCAGAAACAGGAGCACAGGGTGGTATCAAACTTTGTTCAACATGTAGAAGGCAGCCTCAAAGGTGAACAGAAGAGTTTGTAACAGAAATGCATCTATGGTGAGCCCCAAGAGCTCTTCCAAAAGGAGAACCAGAAATTCTAAACCTAGGGATAATGCCCAGTATAGAACAAGAGATGGTTGTCAGACTTTGGAGACAAGCGCAAATCAGGCAGACTGCATAAGCATAACCAAAGCTTAATGGATTGATGTCAACTTGAAGTAAGGTTTGTAATAGCATAACATTCTGTCCTTGGCCCTGTTTTATTTAACAGTTTTGTAAATGATTTGGAAGAAGAAGCTGAGGAAAAATCACAAATAAGATAGATTATATAATAAGGAACAGAAATTAAATCTCCAGCAATAGCAATGGGATTAATGTAAGAAAAAAGTATAGTCCTGCAGGTAAGTCTTCAAAACTAACTGCACCAATCAAGATGTCACTTAACAGCAGCATATATTTTTAAAAGACTGAGACCAGGCATGGTGGCTCACGCCTATAATCCCAGCACTTTGGGAGGCGTAGGCAGGCAGATCGCTTGAGCTCAGGAGCTCAGGAGACCAGCCTGGGAAACATGGTGAAACCCTATCTCTACCAAAAATACAAAAATTAGTCAGGAATGGTGGCACATGCCTGTATTCCCTCAGGAAACTGAGGTGAGAGGACCACTTGAACCTAGGAGGATAGCGCCACTGCACTACAGCCTGGCAATAGAGTGAGACCTTGTCTAAATAAATAAATAAATATTTAAAAAAGACTGACGGGCTTTGGGGGACAGAGTTCAAAATGAATAACTAACGTGATATGAAAGAAATAAAAAGCAAATTCGGTCTTAGTTATATTATTATCTAAAGAGAAAAATGATCAGTCCTAAATCTAAAGAGAAAGATTACAGGCGTGCATCACTTAAGGACAGGGATACATTCCGAGAAATGTGTGATTTGGTGATTTTTATCATTGTCCCAATGTCATAGAGCAGTGGTCCCCAACCTTCTTGGCACCAGGGACCGGTTTTGTGGAAGACAATTTTTCCACGGATGGTGGGGGGATGGTTTCAGGATGAAACTGTTCTACCTCAGATCATCAGGCATTAGTTAGATTTTCATAAGGAGCATGCAACCTAGATCCCTCATGTGGGCAGTTCGGGCTCCTATGAGAATTTAATACTACTGGCCACTGATCTGACAGGAGGCGGAGCTCAGGCAGTAATGCTTGCTGGCCCGAGGGCTCACCTCCTGCTGTGCAGCCAGGTTCCTAACAGGCCAGAGACAGGTAATGGTCCATGGCCCAGGGGTTGAGGACCCCTGTCATAGAGTATACTTACACAAGATGGTATAGCCTACTACACATCTAGGCTGTATGGTATAGCCTATTGCTTCTAGGCTACAAACCTATACCTCAAGTTACTGTACTGATTACTGCAGGCAACTGTAACACAATGATAAGTATTTGTGTATCTAAACATATCTAAACCTAGAAAAGGTAAGTAAAAATATGATATAAAAGATTAAAAATGCCTGGGTACGGTGGCTCACAACTGTAATCCTAGCAATTTGGGACACCGAGGAAGGAGGATCGCTTGAGCCCAGGAGTCCGAAACCAACCTGGGCAACATAGGGAGATCCCATCTCCACAAAAAAATTAAAAATTATCTGGGCATGATGGTGCATGCCTGTGATTCCCGGCTACGCAAGATGTTGAGGTGGGAGGATTACTTGGACCCAGGAGGTAGAAGCTGTGGTGAGCCATGATCACACCACTGCGCTGCACTCCAGCCTGGGTGAGAGAATGAGACCCTGCCTCAAATAACAATAATAATAAATTTTTAAAAGATAATAAAAATGGCCGGGCGCGGTGGCTCAAGCCTGTAATCCCAGCACTTTGGGAGGCCGAGACGGGCGGATCACGAGGTCAGGAGATCGAGACCATCCTGGCTAACACAGTGAAACCCCGTCTCTACTTAAAAAAATACAAAAAACTAGCTGGACGAGGTGGCGGGCGCCTGTAGTCCCAGCTACTCGGGAGGCTGAGGCAGGAGAATGGCGTGAACCCGGGAGGCGGAGCTTGCAGTGAGCTGAGATCCGGCCACTGCACTCCAGCCTGGGTGACAGAGCGAGACTCCGTCTCAAAAAAAAAAAAAAAAAAAAAAAAAAGATAATAAAAAGGTACACCTGTATAGGGCACTTACCATGAGTGAAGCTTGCAGAACTGGAAGTTGCTCTGGGTGAGTCAGTGAGTGAGTGGTGAACATAAGTGAAGGCCTAGGACATTACTGTACACTATTGTAGACTTTATAAACTCTGTACACTTAGGCTACACTCAATTTATAAAATAATACGTTTATTTCTCCAATAATAAATTTACCTTAGCTTACTGTAACTTTTTTACTTTATAAGCTTTGTTTGCTTGTTTGTTTGTTTGTTTGAGATGGGGTCTCACTCTGTCACCGGGGCTGGAATGCAGTGGTGCAATCTCAGCTCACTGCAACCTCTGCCTCCCAGGCTCAAGCGATCCTCCCACCTCAACCTACTGAGTAACTGGGACCACAGAGTAGCTGGGACCACAGGCGCGTGCCACCACACCAGGATAATTTTTTGTATTTTGATAGAGACAGGGTTTCACCATGATTCCAGGCCAGTCTCGAACTCCTGAGCTCAAGTGATCTGCCAGCCTCGGCCTCCTAAAGTACAAACTTTTTAATTATTTTTAACTTTTTGACTCTTTTGTAATAACACTTAGCTTAAAGCACAAACATTATACAGCTGTACAAAAATGTTTTCTTTCTTTATATCCCTATTCTATAAGCTTTTTTCTGTTAACATTATTAATTTTACGTTTTAAACTTTTTGTTAAAAACTAAGTCACAAACACACACATTATTAGCCTAGGCCTACACAGGCTCAGGATTATCATTATCACTGTCTTCCACCTCCACATCTTGTCCCACTGGAAGTTCTTCAGGGGCAATAAAATGCATGGACCTGTCACCTGCTATGATAACAATGCCTTCTGGAATACCTCCTGAAGGAACTGCCTAAGGCCATTTTACAGTTAACTTTATTTTTTACAAATAGAAGGAGTACACTCTAAGATGATGATAAAAAATAGTATAAGATAGCATAGTATGGTATAGTGAATACATAAACCAGTAGCATAGTCATTTATTATCACCATCAAGTATTATGTACTGTATATAAATGTACGTGCTATAGTTTTAAACAACTGGCAGCACAGTAGATTTGTTTACACCAGCATCACCACAAACACATGAATAAAGCATTGCTCTACAACTTTATAACAGCTCTGACATCACTAGGTGACAGGAACTTTTCAGCTCCATTAAAATCTTCTGGGACCACTGTTGTATATGCTGTCCTTTGTTGACTGAAATGTCATTAAGCAGCACATGACTGTATTTTATGCTGATCATATCAAACATAGAGAATTGTGTTCTATTCTGGGTACCACACTTTAAGAAATAACATGAAAAGAACAGAGCATGTTTAAAGGATAGCAAACAAAATGATAAGGGGACTAGAAGCCAGGTAATATAAGGAATGTTTGAACAAACTGAGAATGCTCAATCTGAAGACACTTTCTGGGGTAAAAGATAAGTTATCTTCAAATAGTTGAAGATGACATGCAGAAAAGGAGTTACATTTATTTAGCCCCAATGGGTGTAATTATCTAGACACATTTCTATTCCTTCTTGGTCTTTAATTTTTTTTTTTTTAAGACAGGATCTCACTCTGTCACCCAGGCTGGAGTATAATGGAGCAATCAAGGCTCACTGCAGCCTCCACCTCCTAGGCTCAAGCGATCCTCCCTCCTCTGGCTCCTGACACTAGTACAGGCATGCAACACCACACCCAGTTTTCTTTTGTTTTGTTTTTTTAATTTCTGCTAAACTCTCAGAAACACAGTGTTCGTTGTAGCATTGTTGTTTGTAATAGCAAATATTTGAAACAATGTTTATGTCCAACAAAGGAGACCGAATGAATAAATTGTGGTACATTTACACTCAATGAAATAACTACTCATCAGCAGTGAAAATAAAAACTAAAAATATTCATATGGGTAAATATTGAAAACACAGCCTGGCACAGTGGCTCACTCCTGTAATCCTAGCACTTTGGGAGGCCGAGGCAGGCGGATCACCTGAGGTCAGGAGTCCAAGACCAGCCTGGCCAATACGGTGAAATCCCGTTCCTACTAAAAATACAAAAAATTAGGCGGGCATGGTGGTGCGTGCCTGTAATCCCAGCTACTCAGGAGGCTGAGGCAGGAGAATCACTTGAACCTGGGAGGCAGAGGTTGCAGTGAGCCGTGGTCACACCATTGCACTCCAGCTTGGGCAGTAAGAGCAAAACTCCGTCTCAAAAAAAAAAAAAAATATATATATATATATATATATATATATATAAACACAATGCTGAGCAAAAAAAGGAAAAAAGAAGACAAGCTGCAGGAGAAAGAAATATAAAATAACTATTTATATAAAATTTAAAAAAGAAAAATGGTACATGTAATCTTTTAGTGCTTTGCAATATCTGAAGCACATGGCAAACTTAAGATTTGACAGAACTCAGTGGTAGGTACATAGATGTTCATTATGTTATTTTGTATACTTTTCTGTGTGATTCAAATATTTATGTAAATACAAAGTATCAAATATTATCTACTTAAGAATCATAATCCTTATTCCATCTTTATACCTTTAAGATATTTTATCTTAATTTAAAACTTAAATTAAATAGTAGTGGGCTTTACTGTTATCGTTTTAAAATAATAAATATTGGCCTGGCATGGTGGCTCACACCTGTAATCCCAGCACTTTGGGAGGCCGAGGCAGGTGTATTAACTGAGGTCAGGAGTTTGAGACCACCTGACCTACATGGTGAAACCCTGTCTCTACTAAATACAAAAAAATTAGCCAGGCGTGGTGGTGCGGGCCTGTAGTCCCAGCTACTCGGGAGGCTGTGGCAGGAGAATCGCTTGAACTCAGGAGGCAGAGGTTGCAGTGAGCCGAAATGGCACTACTGCACTCCAGCCTGGGCGACAAGAGCAAAACTCTCTCTCAAAACACAAACAAACCAAACAAACAAAAAACAAGTATTAACAAAATATTGACCTGAACTTTTTTAAATCATAGATTTGTAGCCACATTTCTTACCACCTATTTCATTATTATATGAATGTGAAGGTACCACAGGTCTCATTATTCCCCAGAAACAAAGAAAGTACTATAAACTCTCCTATATCTAGCACAGTTGAGGAATCTGGTGCTCTGGTCAATCAAATTGCTTTTGTTTATTAAGAGTTCCCATAAATAGCAAACACGGATTACCAATTTTCCAAAGAATTAAGACACAACAAAATGCACTTAAATCTAAAACTACACAGGATATAATTTATTTTTCACAGATGATTATGGAAAGGCACTCCAAGATCTTGCAGTAATTTTTTAAACTTATTTTTATTGCAATAGATTTATCTTTCAGATTAAACGTTTTATTTTGCATGTCATAAAAATCCTGAAAAAAAAACAAGTTATGAATTGTGAATTCTGTCTCCCTACACTAGTTCATGAAAAGGTTCCCAGTGTGTTAAAAATCGACATTGTTTCTGGTACATAAATGGGAAAACCTGGAGCTAAGGACACTGCAAAAAGACAAAACTCAGAAACAAAATACTTAGATTTTTTTTTTTTTTTTTTTTTTTTGAGACAGAGTCTCACTCTGTCGCCCAGGCTGGAGTGCAGTGGCGCGATCTCTGCTCACTGCAAACTCCGCCTCCCAGGTTCAAGCGATTCTCCTGCCTCAGCCTCCTGAGTAGCTGGGATTACCACGCCCGGTTAATTTTTGTATTTTTAGTAGAGACGGGGTTTCACCACGTTGGGTCAGGCTGGTCTCGAGCCCCTGACCTTGTGATCCACCCGCCTTGGCCTCCCAAAGTGCTGGGATTACAGGCGTGTGCCACCATGCCCGGCAATATTTAGATCTTAAATGAAGCAGCAGTTTGACATTATTTTGTACTACCACGTAAAGCTACGTACCTTTAAAGTCCATGGAAAGAAAATCATCTTTGTCCATTTTTAAATCTCTGGCTCAAGCCTATGAAATAACAACATATTTTTAATACTCTGTTTTATCCTCTAGTTTCTCAACAAATTTCTTTCCAGTGAAATGTTTCCCGTTACTTGTTATCCAAAGGCAGAAAAAAAGGCCGAGTAAAGTTAAAAGCCCATGAAAGGGCTTTTGTGAGGGGCAGGACCAGGCTGCCAAGTTACATCAAAGGGACCTTTTCTTACCATAAGTCTGCCTGGCAACGGGGGAAGTGGAGCTGAGTGGTACCCTGTGATTGGTCTGGCTGGGTCTCGCTGCTTCTTCCTAATTGGTTCAAAATCCACATCCGCTACCAACCGCACATTCAAAGCATCCAATCACTCATGGTCCTTTTTCCCGCTCTATGAGAAAACTAGCACCTTCAGCATACTGCCCCCAACGGTCATCAACAGTCCCACTTCAGTGTAATTTAGGTCCTTCAGCATCTAAACAACAATAACTACTATCTCCGGTTTTCGGTGGCCCATCATTGCTCCCCATACTCCTCTATCCTCATCAAAAAACATTTTGTTGTCCCCAGCGGTCATCAACAGTCCCGCTTCAACGTATTTTAGGTCCTTTAGCATCTAAACTACAGTAACTACTATCTCCGGTGTTCAGTGGCCCACCACCGCTCCCCATACTCCTCCATCCTCGTCAAAAAACATTACGTTTGCCCATCTTCGTTCGCCTTGAGAGTCACGAGCAGTTCGGTAGTACAAAGTCACTGCCTTAGGGCCACTCTAAAAAGTTTTGACCTAATGGCTATAATATATTCTTGCTAGTTATAAACTACCCAGCTAACTTACACTTGAAGCCTATTCTACCCCTTCCTGCCCACTAAATCACTCACCTCAGCCGCAGCCACCAATGCCGCCCTGCTCTCTCCACAACCTCCGTCCACGGCGCACGAGGACGTTCAGGAAGCTCCGCCCCCTAGCGTCGTTAGCGGCGTCACCCTAGGCCACTAAAGCCACTCCCACTTGGCCTTTACCCTGTGTCACGGAGCATAAGCCATGCGACCCAAACTAGACCTTAGATCCTGGGGATGCAGTTCAGAGAGTCAGTCACTGGGTGAGTTCAGGGTGAGAATCACTGAGAGTAAGCAAATATGATGTAGTACTGGAGGCATACGACAATGAATTGAAGGAAAAGTGCAGATGGCCAGGATTACCGCCGAAAGGAGAGCAAGACTTCACACACAAAAAATAACAGAAAAAGAAATAAAGCAAGTAGACACTGTTGATCACTGGTTATGCAAGAGTGACAAAGGTCAGAAATAGCAGAAATATTAGAAGCTGAAGAGACTAGTCGAGGCCAGCCTGAGCAACAAGCCAGACTGCACCTGAACCAAAAAAAAAAAAAAAAATCCAGGTGTGGTGGCGCAGGCCTGTAGTTCCAGCTACTTGGGAGACTGAGGTGGAAGGATCTTTTGAGCCTGAGAGTTTAGGTCCAATAAGCCATGATCCCGCCACTGCACTCCAGCCTGGGCGACAGCGAGACCATGTCTCTTAAAAATAAAAAATAAGTCAGGGGCGGTGGCTCAAGCCTGTAATCCCAACACTTTGGGAGGCCAAGGCAGGTGGATCACCTGACATTGGGTGTTCCAGACCAGCCTGACCAACATGGAGAAACCCCGTCCCTACCAAAAATACAAAATTAGCCGGGCGTGGTGGTGCATGCCTGTAATCCCAGCTACTTGGGAGACTGAGGCAGGAGAATCGCTTGAACCCAGGAGGCAGAGGTTGCAGTGAGCCGAGACATTGTACTCCAGCCTGGGCAACAAAAGCAAAACTCCGTCTCAATAAATAAATAAATAAATAAATAGGCCGAGCACGGTGGCTCACGCCTATAATCCCAGCACTTTGGGAGGCCAAGGCGGGCGGATCACCTGAAGTCAGGAGTTCGAGACCAGCCTGACCAACATGAAGAAACTCTATCTCTACTAAAAAATTACAAAATTAGCCAGGCGTGGTAGCACATGCCTGTAACCACTTACTCGGGAGGCTGAGGCGGGAGAATCGCTTGAAGGCGGGAGGCGGAGGTTGAGGTGAACCAAGATGACACCACTGCACTTCAGCCTGGGCAACAAGAGCAAAACTCCGTCTCAAAAAAAATAAAATAAAATAAAATAAAATAAAATAAAAATAAACCTTTTATTTCCGAGACATTTCTGTTGCCATGCCTTTGTCCAATCATTAAGAAACTAGGAGACTCCCCTGCAGTCTCACAGCAAGCTCCCCTGTCCCATCCATCTCCAAACCAAATGGCTTGAGGGATGGAATATGTAAGTAAAAATTTGATTCCCGCTAAATCTAAGCATGATGCTAATCTCCACTCGGAGTGTGAAAACATGATGCCTCCAGATTTGTAGACAAACACAAAATCAAAACATTAATAAGCCTCCCACTTCCTCCTATACACCCCTCTTTTAAGCCTTGTGCACCTCAGGCCAGATATGGAGCTGGCTAACAGGATAAAGAAGAGAGATCGTGGCTCCAGTTTCTGGGAACATTAACAGAGTTCCTTCCTGATCCTGAAAGTCTCAGAATCAGTCATTAGATCTCATGGACAAGATGAGATTTCTAAAAGTAATTTATTTTCCCTCTTCAAAATTGTATCTAGATTACATAGTACAATGAAGAAAAATGGGAAAACAGAAAGTACTGCTATTAATTCCTCTTCTTTTGCATCCTGCAATTTGGTATGTCTTTATTTCATAATCCTCGATTGCCATATTAGGGAAAGAATTCTGATGAAAAGGAGCAGTGGAGTATGCCACAGTTGACTGACTCTCCATGCACCATATACTGTGTGGCCTTGAGCCAGTTTTAAGAATCTTGGCATCTAAATTGGGCATGGTGATTCATACCTGTAATCCCAACGCTTTGGGAAGCTGAGACAGAAGGAATCCTTGAGCCCAGGAGTTCAAGACCAGCCTGGGCAACATAGTGAGATCTTGTCTCTATACAAAAAAAAAATAATAATAATAACAATTAAAATTTAAAAAGAGCCTGAGTGCAGTGGCTCATACCTGTAATTCCAGCACTTTGGGAGGCAAGGGTGGGAGGATCACTTCAGCCCAGGAGTTTGAGACCAGCCTGGACAAAACAATGAGACCACATCTCTAATTTTTTTTCTTTCTTTTTCTTTTTTTTTTGTTTTTTGTTTTTTGTTCTTTTCGAGACGGAGTCTCACTCTGTCACCCAGGCTGGAGTGCAATGGCGCGATCTCAGCTCACTGCAACCTTTGCCTCCCGGGTTCAAGAGATTATCCTGCCTCAGCCTCCCAAATAGCTGGGATTACAGGCGCTTGCCACAAAGCCCAGCTAATTATGGTATTTTTAGTAGAGATGGGGTTTCACCATGTTAGTCAGGCTGATTTTGAACTCCTGACCTCAGGAGATCCACCTGCCTTGACCTCCCAAAATGCTGGGATTACAGGTGTGAGCCACCGTGCCCAGCCTCTATTTTAAAAAATACATATATATTAAAAGAATCTTAGCACCTCAATTTCCTCACATGTACAATGGGAATAAAAGTAATTACAGGCCTCTGGTTCAATAGAATAATGCACATAAAGCATCTAGAACAATGGGTGGCTGGCATATGGTAGTAGTCACTTAACAAATGTTAGTTCCCATTATCATTTCC
The DNA here is from genome assembly GCF_003255815.1 of Theropithecus gelada. Classification (NCBI taxonomy): domain Eukaryota; kingdom Metazoa; phylum Chordata; class Mammalia; order Primates; family Cercopithecidae; genus Theropithecus; species Theropithecus gelada. The sequence continues at coordinate 83,210,004 of NC_037689.1, read as the reverse complement.
CATTTCCTGGTTGACAAACTTCCTACTTCCATTATCCCACCTAAGCCCCTGGTTCCACCATAGCTTCTTTGTTCATGGATGAACAGATGAACAAGCAAGGTGGTAATTAGACCTCAGCTCTCAAGACTACAAGCAGCCCTTTCACATGCATCTTAGAGTTCTTAATGACTAATAATGTCTGTAGTAGAATGGATATTATACTATTCAGGATTATATAAGGCATATAGGAATCACATGACTCTATTGATGAATATCGGTTGTAAATATGACTCCAAAGTTAGGGCTACTGAGCTGACACCAGTGCACTGAAAGGACCAGTGAATAAAGGAAAATATACGGAAAGGGTGAAAACCCTGATAATGCATGGATATCTTCAAATTTTTTGTTTGTTTTTTTATCCAGATGGCCTTCTTAGATGTTACAAGGAAATGAAAATTAAAAGAAACAGAAGAAAAAAGCAAAAGAGAAAGAAAGACAAGGAGAGCAGATAAAAGAAGCAGGTACATATTGAGGTGGATATGCAACAGCGAGCAGTAAAATGCCATTAAGTAGCACTCAACATGCTGTGGATTATCTTCCTTTACCCTCCTAACATAAGCTATAAGTTTTCTGTCCTACCCTTTAACAAAATGTTACAGAAATGGTGAAATACATGGTACATAAGATGGCTGAACAGCTTGGACTCTAATGAGAGCCTATTAAAATTCTCATCAATAGAGTGGATTAAAAGACAGTAAGCAACCGAGAACGTAAATTAGTTAATAAAGTAGCATTACTCCCTGTTAAAAGAAGAGAAAGACTTCCAGAATAAATATGCAATTACATCAGGAAAATTCTAAAAACAAAATCATTAATGGAGGGAGGAAGAGGAGCTTGTTCTTCCAGATATTAAAACTATTGCAAATAAAATTGTGTGGCAATAGTGCAGACAGATAGATGAACAGAATAGAGTCCAGAAACAGACCCAAACATAAATAGAAATTATTGAAATCAGTGGGGCAAAGAATTATTCAAGAAAAAGTGTTGAAATGACTGGAGAGCCATTTGTTAAAAAAAAAAAACAAAACTAGATCCTTACCTCTCATTTCATATACCAAAATAAATTCTACATTAATCAAAAATTAAATTCTATCATAAAATTTCTATTAAAAATAAGTGTGAATATCTTATAGTTTTATTAATATACTAAGATGTAGTCATTTTTTTTTTATTTTACCTAGTCAGCAAGATCTAAATATGATCTGGAAACCCAAATCAAAAAGGAAAAACAGTAAGTTTTACTACATAAAAAATAACTCTTCTGGTGTTTTAGACATGAAGTCCTTGCCCATGCCTATGTCCTGAATGGCATTGCCTAGGTTTTCTTCTAGGGTTTTTATGGTTTTAGGTCTAACATTTAAGTCTCTAATCCATCTTGATTTAATTTTCATATAAGGAGTAAGGAAAGGATCCAGTTTCAGCTTTCTACTTATGGCTAACCAATCTTCCCAGCACCATTTATTAAATGGGGAATCCTTTCCCCATTTCTTGTTTTTGTCAGGTTTGTCAAAGATCAGATGGCTGTAGATGTGTGGTATTAATTCTGAGGTCTCTGTTCTGTTCCATTGGTCTATATCTCTGTTTTGGTACCAGTACCATGCTGTTTTGGTTACTGTAGCTTTGTAGTACAGTTTGAAGTCAGGTAGCGTGATGCCTCCAGCTTCGTTCTTTTGACTTAGGATTGTCTTGGTGATGCAACGGCAACAAAAGCCATAATTGACAAATGGAATCTAATTAAACTAAAGAACTTCTGCACAGCAGAAGAAACTACCATCAGAGTGAACAGGCAACCTACAGAATGGGAGAACATTTTTGCAATCTACTCATCTGACAAAGGGCTAATATCCAGAACCTACAAAGAACTTAAACAAATTTACAAGAAAAAACAAACAACCCCATCAAAAAGTGGGCAACGGATATGAACAGACATTTCTCAAAAGAAGACATGCATACAGTCAATAGGCACATGAAAAAATGCTCGTCATCACTGGTCATCAGAGAAATGCAAATCAAAACCACAATGAGATACCATCTCACACCAGTTAGAATGGCGATCATTAAAAAGTTAGGAAACAACAGGTGCTGGAGAGGATGTGGAGAAATAGGAACACTTTTACACTGTTGGTGGGATTGTAGACTGGTTCAACCATTGTGGAAAACAGTATGGCAATTCCTCAAAGATCTAGAACTAGGAGTACCATATGACCCAGCCATCCCATTACTGGGTATATACCCGAAGGATTATAAATCATGCTGCTATAAAGACACATGCACACGTATGTTTATTGCAGCACTATTCACAATAGCAAAGACTTGGAATCAACCCAAATGTCCATCAGTGACAGACTGGATTAAGAAAATGTGGCACATATACACCATGGAATACTATGCAGCCATAAAAAAGGATGAGTTCGTGTCCTTTGTAGGGACATGGATGCAGCTGGAAACCATCATTCTTAGCAAACTATCACAAGAACAGAAAACCAAACACCGCATGTTCTCACTCATAGGTGGGAATTGAACAATGAGATCACTTGGACTCTGGAAGGGGAACATCACACACCGGGGCCTATTATGGGGAGGGGGGAGGGGGAGGGATGGCACTGGGAGTTATACCTGATGTAAATGACGAGTTGATGGGTGCTGACAAGTTGATGGGTGCAGCACACCGACATGGCACAAGTGTACATATGTAACAAACCTGCACGTTGTGCACATGTACCCTAGAACTTAAAGTATAATAAAAATAAAAAAATAAATAAAATTTAAAAAAATAACTCTTCTGAGTGGCACTATAAGCAAGGCTGAAAGACAAACCACAGACTAAAAAAAGGTTTTTTCAACACATGTAACAGATAGAGACTTAACATCTCTAACATAAAAAGAACTCTTCAAATTAAAAAGAAAAAGACAAATACTCTGGTGAATAAAAGCTCAAAGGACATGATCAGACAAACTACGCAGGAAAAAATACAACCAACAAACACATAAAAAGATACTCGGTTGGGCCAGAAGGCACATGCCTGTAATCCTAGCACTTTGGCAGTCCGAGGCGGGAGGATTGCTTGAGTCCAGGAGCTTGAGACCAACCTGGGGAATGTTGTGAGACTTCGTCTCTATACAAAATTAGCCAGGCCTGGTGATGCACACTTGTAGTCCCAGCTACTCTGGAGGTTGAGGTGAGAGGGTTGCTTGAGCCCAGGAGGTGAAGGTTGCAGTGAGCTGATATCATACCATTGCACTCCAGCCTGGGCGACAGATGACCTCTGGCTCAAATATTAATTAATTAATTAAAACTTTTTAAAAAATAAAATAAAAAAGATACTCAACCTCACTAGTAATCGTAGATATTCAAATCAAAGCAAGGTAAATTTTTAATCTATCAGATTGGCAAAGGTTAAAAAGATGAGGAAAACCTTAAATTTGGCAAAATATACAAAACAGGCACTCTTGGGCACTGTTGGTAGGAATACAAATTAAATTAATGCAACTTTCTGGAAGAAAGGCAGTTTGGCAATATGTATCAAAATCTTAAATGTGTGTACCCTGTCACCCAACAATTACCCTTTTAGGATTTTTCCAAAAGAAGAAATTGGAAAAATTTGCAAAGACAGATTAACGGAAACATTCACCGAAACATTGTAAACCACGTAAATGTTCACCAGCAGACTACTGGTGAAGTTATACAACTACATTAGTTGTATATGGAACATATATTATGGTTTGGAATACACATACAACATTTAAAAACTGTTGTGATGGCTGGGCACAGTGGCTCATGCCTGTAATCCCAGCACTTTGGGAGGCTGAGGCAGGTGGATTACCTGGGGTCAGGAGTTCCAGACCAGTCTGGCCAACATGGTGAAACCCCGTCTCTACTAAAAATACAAAAATTAGCTGGGCATGGTGGTGGGTCCCTGTATTCCCACCTATGAGGGAGGCTAAGGCAGGAGAATGGCTTGAACCCGGGAGGCGGAGATTGCAGGGAGCCAAGATCGTGACACACACTCCAGCCTGGGTGACAAAGAGAGACTCCATCTCAAAAAAAAAAAAAAAAGGAAAAGGAAAAGGAAAACTGTTGTGATGGTTCAAATCAGGGTGCCCCCTCATAAAAAATAAAAATAAAAATAAAAAAACGAAAGATTGCAAAAACAACCGGGTTTAATGCCTCACATCTACAACCCCAGCACTTTGGGAGACCAAGATAAGAGGACCACTTGAGACCAGGAGTTTGACTAGCCTGGAAAACAATTTATAACAATTTCATAGTTATAAAATTAGGGAAATGTCTACATTCTACTGTTGAGATTTTAGAAGAAAAATGTTTTCAGAAAAGGTATGTATTTATGTAAAACCGAATGCATATTTAAACAAAAATGTCTGGAAAAGTATTTACCAAAATGTTAACAATGTTTATCTCTGAGTGGTGAGATTTGGGAGACTTTTACTTTCTTTCAGTTTTTTGGGTTTTGTTTTGTTTTGTTTTGTTTTTTTGCAAAGTCTTGCTCTGTCGCTAGGCTGGAGTGCAATGGCACAATCTCGGCTCACTGCAACCTCTGCCTCCCCGGTTCGAGCAACTTTTCTGCCTCAGCTTCCCGAGTAGCTGGGACTACAGGCGCACTTCACCATGCCCAGTTAATTTTTTTTCTTTCTTTCTTTCTTTTTTTTTTTTTTTTTTTTACTTTTAGTAGAGATGGGATTTCGCCATGTTGGCCAGGATGGTCTCAGTCTCTTGACCTTGTGATCTGCCTGCCTCGGCCTTCCAAAGTGCTGGGATTACAGGCGTGAGCCACCGTGCCCAGCTGTTTTTTTGTTTTGTTTTTGAGATAGGGTCTCACTCTGTTGCCCAGGCTGGAGTGCAGTGGCATGATCTCAGCTCACTGCAAACTCCACCTCTGGTTCAAGTGATTCTCCTGCCTCAGTCTCCCAAGTAGCTGGGACGACAAGCATGCACCACCACACCCAGCTCATTTTTGTATTTTTGGTAGAGACGGAGTTTCACCATGTTGGCCAGGCTGGTCTTGAACTCCTGACCTCAGGGGATCCACCCACCTCGGCCTCTCAAAGTGCTGGGATTACAGACATGAGCCACCGCATCCAGCCCCATTTTTCAGTGTTTTTAAATTTTCTACAATAAACACATATTTTTATCATTAGGGAGAAAAAGAGACACTATTTTCATTTTTAAAACTCCACAGGAAAATGAAGGAGTTCTTATCTGATGGGCATGCATTTTCTCAATAAAGTATGAGGCGAAGTCAACAGCAGAGAGTAGGAGGGAGAGATTTGAAGAATGTGAATAAGGTAAGAATGAGTGGTTTTAGAGAGTGGGAGAATTAAGAGTAAAGGGGGATTTTTAGCTATGTTGAAGACCTCGTTGATTAAGGTTGATTGTCACTAACCTGCCCATTGTGTGATTGCTTCCACCAATCCTCAACTATACAGGTTAAAGTATAAAGAAGATGAATGTGCGGATTCCTCCAGGAGGTGGGGGGAGGGGAACTATGGAGTATTGTGTAGGCAGCTGAAGGTATTTGCAAGAGTCATAATAATAATAAATTCAGGAATTTAAGTGAAAAAGGGAGCAAGCAAAGTTTGGAGGAGGCCGGGTGTAGTGGCTCATGCCTATAATCCCAACACTTTGGGAGGCCGAGGTGGGAGGATCACCTGAGCCCAGGAGTTCCAGACCAGCCTGGGCAACAGGCTCGTCTCATGAAGAGAAATTATCTGGACATGGTGGCCAGTGCCTGTAGTCCCAACTGCTTGGAAGGCTGCAGTGGAAGCATCACTTGAGCCCAGGAGGTCGAGGCTGCAGTGAGCTGTGATCATGCCACTGCACTCCAGCTGGGTGACAGAGTGAGATCATGTCTCAAAAAAAAAAAAAAAGATTGGAAGAGTGATGAAAAGAGAGAAAGCGTGTGTGGTAGGAGGGGCAGTGAATTGGAGACTTCATGAGGCCAAAGAATTGTAGTGGGTTTACTTGAGCCAGTGAGCTAGAAAAGCTTGGTAAGTTTTAGAAAGAGAACTTGATGTGGGGTTTTTGGGCTTATTTTTAATTGAAAAATAGTAATTGTATATATTTATAGGATATAATGTGATGTTTCAATACATGTATATGTTGTGGAATGATCAAATCAGGGTAATTAGCATATCTATCACCTCAAATATGTATCATTTCTTCACAGTAAGAAGACTTAAAATCCTCTTTTAGCTATTTTGAAATATACATTAGTTTTTTGTTTGTTTGTTTGTTTGAGACGGGGTCTCACTCTATTGCCTAGGCTGGAGTGCAGTGGCACAATTACAGCTCACTGCAGCCTCCATCTCCCAGGCTCTGGTGACCCTCCTGCCTCAGGCTCCCAAGTAGGTGTGATCACAGATGTGCACCACCACACTCGACTATTTTTTTTTTTCTAGAGACAAGGTCTCACTATGTTGCCCAGGTGGTCTCAAACTCCTGGGCTCAAATTATTCTCCCCACTTCACCTCCCAAAGTGCTGGAATTACAGGCATGAGCCACTACACCTGGCCCACAATACATTATAATTAATGATAGTCATCTTGCTGTGCAATAGGACACCATAACTTATTCCCGCTACCTAGCTATAACTTTGTACCTGTTGGGCAATATCTCCCCTTTTACCATCCACCTCCCCACTCCGTCCAGCCTCTGGTAACCACCATTCTACCCTCTACTTCTATGAGTTTGACTTTTTTGGATTCCACATATAAGTGAAATAATATGGTATTTGTCTTTCTGTGCCTGGCTTATTTCACCTAACTTAACATAATATCACCTAGGTTCATCCATGTTGTCACAAATGACAGAATTTTCTCAAACTCCTGACCTCAATGATCCACCCACCTCAGTCTCCCAAAGTGCTGGGATTACAGATGTGAGCCACTGCACCCAGCCACAAATGACAAAAAAATATATATATATTTTTTTAGATGGAGTCTCACTCTGTTACCCAGGCTGGAGTGCAGTGGTACAGTCTCGGCTCACTGCAATCTCTGCCTCCCAGGTTCAAGCGATTCTCCTTCCTCAGCCTCCCAAGTAGCTGGGATTACAGGCACCTGTCACCACGCCCGGCTAAATTTTTTGTATTTTTAGTAGAGACAGGGTTTCACCATGTTGGTCAAGCAGTCTTGAACTCCTGACCTCATGATCCACTCACCACGGCCTCCCAAAGTGCTGGGATTACAGGAATGAGCCACCGCACTTTAGCCGTATACCACATTTCTTAATCCATTCATCCCTTGATGGATACATAGGTTGTTTCCATATCTTGGCTGTTGTGAATAATGCTGCAATGAACAAGGGAGTGCAAACATCTCTTCAGCATACTGATTTCAATTCCTTTGGGAATATCCCTGGTTGTGGAATTACTGGATTATATGGTAATTCTATTCTTAGTTTTTTGAGGAACTTTCATACTGTCTTCCAAAATGGCCATGCTAATTTACAATACCACCAACAGTTTATAAGGGTTACCTTTTCTCTACTTCCTCGCCGGTATTTATCTTTCATCTTTTTAATAACAGACAATCTAACAGGAGTGAGGTAAAATATCTCCTTGTAGTTTTAATTTGCATTTCTCTGATGATTAGATATGTTGAATCGCTTCTTGGCCTTTCGGCTAAGATCATGGGTACAGATGTTGAGCACTTTTTCATTGACGAGTGGGGTATCTATTGACCATATGTATGTTATCTCTTTTGTTTGTTTGGTTTTGTTCTGTTTGGGGTTTTTGTGTTGTTGGTGGAGGCAGGGTCTCACTCTGTCACCCAGGCTGGAGTGCAGTGGCGCAATCATGCAGCCTCGGCCTCCTGGGCTCAAGCAATCTTCCTACCTCAGCCTCCCAAGTAACTGGGACCACAGGCATGTGCCACCATGCCCAGCTAATCTTTTTTCTTTTTTTTTTTTGGTGGAGACAGAGTCTCCCTATGTTGCTCAGGCTCATCTGGAACCCCTGGGCTGAAGAGATCCTCTGGCCTCGCACTCCCAACCTGCTGGGATTACAGATGCGCGCCGTCACACTCAGCCTGTATGACTTCTTTTGAGAAATATCCTTTGCCCATTTTTAATAAGGTTGTTTGTTTTCTTATTATTAAGCAGTTGGAGCTCCTTGTATATTTTGGATATTAGCCCCTTACCCGATGTATAATTTGCAAATTTTTTTCCAGTTCATGGGTTGTCTCCACTCTAGCACAGTTTTTTTAGTTTGAGGCAATCCTATTTGCTTTTTTTTTTTTTTGAGATGGAGTCTTGCTCTGTCGCCCAGGCTGGAGTGCAGTGGTGCGATCTTAGCTCACTGCAGGCTCCGCCTCCCGGGTTCAAGCAATTCTCCTGCCTCAGCCTCCTGAGTAGCTGGGATTACAGGCACACCCCACCATGCCCGGCTGATTTTTGTGTGTATGTGTGTGTGTGTTTTTAATAGAGACGGGGTTTCACCATGTTGGTCAGGCTGGTCTCAAACTCGTGACTTCCTGATCTGCCAGCCTCAGACTCCCAAAGTGCTGGGATTACAGACATGAGCCACTGTGCCCAGCCCCCATTTGCTTTTGTTGTCTGTGCTTTTGAGGTCATATCAAAAAAATCTCTGCCCAGACTAATGTCATGGAGATTTTCCTCTGTTTTCTTCTGGTAGTTTTAATTTCGTTTCTTTTTTTTCTTTTCTCTTCTTTTCTTTTCTTTTCTTTTCTTTTCTTTTCTTTTCTTTTCTTTTCTTTTCTTTTCTTTTCTTTTCTTTTCTTTTTTAAGACAGAGTCTCGCTCTGTCACCCAGGCTGGAGTGCAGCAGCACAATCTTGGCTCACTGCAACCTCTGCATCCTGGATTCAAGTGATTCTCATGCCTCAGCCTCTCAAGTAGCTGGGATTAGAGGTATGCACCACCATGCCTGGCTAATTTTTGTATTTTTAGTAGTGATGGGGTTTCACCATGTTGACCAGGCTGGTCTCAAACTCCTGACCTCAGGTAATCTGTCTGCCTCAGCCTCCCAAAGTGCTGAGATTACAGGCATGAGCCACCGGGCCCAGCCAGTTTTATAATTTTAAGCCTTACATTTAAGTCTTTAATCCATTATGAGTTGAGTCTTGTATAATGGATAAGGGTCCATTTTTACTCTTCTGTATGTAGATATCCAGTTTTCTCAACTCAATTTATTAAAAAGACTGCCTTTCCCCTTTGCGTGTTCTTGGCACCTGTTGAAAATTAATTCACCATAGATTTGTGGGTTTATTTCTGGGCTCTGTATCCAATTCCACTGGTCGATGTGTCTGTTTTTATCCTAATACCATGCTGCTTGATTACTGCTATAGTTTGGATACCTTTCTCTTCCGAATCCCCCGCTTTTTTTTTTTTTTTTTTTTTGAGACAAAGTTTTGCTCTGTCGCCCAGGCTGGGGTGCAATGGTGCGATCTCAGCTTACTACAACCTCTGTCTCCTGGGTTCAAGCGATTTTCTTGCCTCAGCCTCCTGAGTAGCTGGAATTACAGATATGCATCATCACACCCGGCTAATTTTGTATTTTTAGTAGAGACGGGGTTTCACCATGTTGGCCAGGCTGGTCTCGAACTTCTGACCTCAGGTGATCCTCTTGTCTCGGCCTCTCAAAGTGCTGGGATTACAGGCTTGATTACAGCCTCTCAAAGTGCTGGGATTACAGGCTTGATTACAGCCTCTCCTCCAAATCTAATGTTGAAATTTGATCCCCAGTGTTGGAGGTGGGTCCTAATGGGAGGTGTCTGGGTAATGAAGGCATATCCCTCACGAATAGATTACCGCCCTCCGGGTGTGGGGGAAATGAGTTCTTTATTACTTTCCAGGATAGCTGGTTGCTAAAGACAACTTAGCACCTCCCCTCACTCCTCTTGCTTCCTTTCACCATGTAATCTCTGCACGTGTAGGTTCCCCTTCAGCCATGAGTGGAAGCAGCCCGAGGTTCCTACCAGATGCCAAATCTTGAACTTTTCCAAGCAAGACAATTACTATAGCTTTGTAATATATTTTGAAATGCAGTAGAGTGATGCCTCCAGCTTTGTTCTTTTTGGTAAAAAGTTTACTTTGGCTACTCAGGATCTTTTGGGGAGAATTTAACGTTTGAACTAGTAATTTCAGAGGCCTGTGTTCTTGCAAGATCTAGGCTATGAGTACACAACAAGGTAGCAGAGGTGGAAGGAATTATTTGACCAAATCACAGAACCACTGCCTCCTTCACATATCTTAACACTCATCCGAACACTTATTACCATTCAGTTGCAGGCCCTCGAATTAGTGATCTTCAAGAATCTCACTGGAAGGCCAGGTGCGGTGGCTCACACCTGTAATCCCAGCATTTTGGGAGGCTGAGGAGGACAAATCACTTGAGGTCAGGAGTTCGAGACCAGCCTGGCCAACATGGCAAAGCCCCGTCTCTACTAAAAATGCAAAAATTAGCCTGACGTGGTGGCACACACCTGTAGTCCCAGCTACTCAGGAGGCTGAGACAGGAGAATCACTTGAGCCCGGAAGGCAGAGGTTGCAGTGAGCCGAGATTGCACCACTGCACTCTAGCCTGGACGAGAGATCGAGACTCCACCAAAAAAAAAAAAAAAAAAAAAGAGTCTCACTAGAACCTACCTTTTCTGCCTTATTTTTCCACCTCATCCCTAGGCTCTGGGCAAGTTGAATTATAAGCTTTCCCATCTTTTTGCCTTTGTACACAAGATTCCATCCTCCTGGATGCTGTCACTCTAATTCACTAAATTACACATTTTACCTGTTCTTTAAGCTTTAGCTTAAAAGCCTTGACCTCTGTGAAGACTTTCCGGAACTCCTTGCAGTAACTTCATCACATGAATTCTCATGGTACTTCATGCATACTTCTCTTAAGGCATTTATTATTTTCTATTTTGTGTCTTTGTACTTATTTGATTCAATGTGATCTCTGTCTTCTTGTGGAGATTAAGATTAGACCATGCCTAAAGCAATTTTCAATTCCATCTTCAAGCCTAGTGTCCAACTGCATGAATGTTTCCAAAGTGTGGTATGTGCGATTATTTTACACAGCCAAACATTTTTTAATAGTGAGATACTTCTTTAAATGCATATTAGAAAAATATTAAATACTTTTTTCTACTTATCATGGTAAAATGTTTTCCTTTTAAAATAAGTACATCTAGGCTTTAAAATATTTTTTTTAATACTCAGTACAGGAATTACACAGGTAGAGAAAAATTCATGAAGGTTATACTCAGATGTCTGAAGTCTAAGAAACACTGCACTGAATGAAAACTGACTAGAGAACCAAATCACAGAACCACTTCCTCCTTCACATGAGAGTTATTTAAACAGCAGTACCAGGATGTATCAGTGCTCCCTATTGACAATCTTCTTTAAGTATATAAATGCAAGAGTCACTCATCTTTAAAAAAAAAAAAAAATCTCTCCTTCAATTCCCTCCAGCTACTGCCTGAAATGCTAACCTATAGCCCCTTGTCCACTTCCTCACCCTCTATTCACTCAACCCACTGCAACACAGCTTCCACCCCCAGCACCTGACACTTGAAATGAGCAACTATCTCCTAACCAACAAAAACCAGTGAACCCTGTTCTGTCCTCGTCTTATTTAACTCGGCTCTCTAGGCAGCATTTGGCATTGTGCACTTGCGGCATTGCCTATTCATTGTTCCTGAAAAGTTCTTTCCTCCCTAGACTTCCACACACTCTCCTGTCTTTTCAGTCATCCCTTCTTCAACTCCTTTATTGAGTCCCCCTCCTTTGTCTATCCCTTAAATGTTAGAGTTCCCCTAATCTTTTACTATTATGATCATTATAAAAGGAATGAAAATAGTATTGTTTGTACTCAGTTAAAAAAAAAAAAAAAGAAGAAAAAGTACAGAAGAGAAACCAGAGGTTAACAGTTCCTTATATATTTTTCCAGAAAAAAATATGATGTATAAGTACATTCTCTTTTGTTCTTTCACAAATATTCTGCACCTTGTGACTTGAGTTTTGTTTTGTTTTGTTTTTGAGATGGAGTCTCACTCTGTCACCCAGGCTGGATTGCAGTGGCACGATCTTGGCTCACTGCAGCCTCTGCCACCAGGTTTCAAGCAATTCTCCTGCCTCAGCCTCCCAAGTAGCTGGGATTACAGGCACCTGCCACTGCGCCTAGCTAATTTTTGTATTTTTAGTAGAGACAGGGTTTCACCATCTTGGCCAGTGCTGGGATTACAGGCGTGAGCCACTGCGCCCGGCCTTCAGTTTTTTTTTTTGTTTTTTTTTTTTGTTGTTTTTTTTTTGAGACGGAGTCTCGCTCTGTCGCCCAGGCTGGAGTACAGTGGCCGGATCTCAGCTCACTGCAAGCTCCGCCTCCCGGGTTCACGCCATTTTCCTGCCTCAGCCTCCCGAGTAGCTGGGACTACAGGCGCCCGCCACCTCGCCCGGCTAGTTTTTTGTATTTTTTAGTAGAGACGGGGTTTCACCGTATTAGCCAGGATGGTCTCGATTTCCTGACCTCGTGATCCGCCCGTCTCGGCCTCCCAAAGTGCTGGGATTACAGGCTTGAGCCACCGCGCCCGGCGAGTTTTTTTTTCATTTTTACTTAACAGAGTGTCTTGAAGGTCTTTTGTGTCACCTATTGGCACACATGGTTCTCTTGTTCTTTTAATGGCTGCGTAAGTATTCCCCGAATCAATGTATTATAACTTATTTAACTAGTTTCTTGCTGATGCACATTAGGTAGCTTCCGAGTTTTATGTTGTTATTAACAATGCCACAGTAAACATCCTTATACGCATGTAAATTTTTATAATGTTTATACATATGTAAATTTTAAAAATTCCTATAATTTTTTAAATTCCTATAAAAGTAAACATCCTTCCCAGCTACTGGAGAGGCTGAGGTGGGAAGTTCTCTTGGATCTCAGGAGTTCCAGGCTGCATTGAGCTGTGATTGCACCACTGCACTCCAGCCTGGATAATAAAATGAGACCCGGTCTAAAAAAAAAAAAAGAAAAAAAAAAAGAAAAAGAAAAGCAAACATCCTTATACGTATGTAAATTTTTTCCTATACATATGTAAATTTTAAAATTCAGGTGGTGGGGTGGAATTGTCAGACGAAAAGGAATGTGTTTTTAATTCTTATCATCAAATTGCCTGCCACAAAAGTTACAAGAATGTATAGCACCATCATGCATGAGACTGCCTGTTTACCCTCACTTTTGCCTCACTTTCTTTATTGCCTCGCTTTTGCCTAGTCATTTAAATTTGTTTGTCAGTCTGTAAGGTAAGAACTAACACCTCATGTTTGTTTTCATGTGTACTTCTTTAATAGTGAAGTTGAGCATCCCTCTTCTATTTGTTGCTGTTTTATATTCTTTTCTGAAAACTATTTACAACCTTTGCTAATTTTTCTATCAGGTTGTTCATTTCTTTCCTATTGATCTGTAAGAGCTGTTTGTATATAAAGGAAATTATACAATTTGTGCTGCAAAATACTTTTCTTCTTTTGATTTAGTTTATTTTGCCCAAAGGTCATCTTTGGCCCCACACAGCCTCTATCACATTATATTTGTCCTCTGAGTTGTTGACTCCTAAATCTATAACTTTAGCCCAGACCTCTATCCTAGCTCCAAATTTCAATTGTAGGACTGTATATCTTCACCTATATATGAAGCTAAAAGCACAGGTATGTTTATAAACTCATCATACCTGGAACTGAATTATTATTTTCCAAATATTCTTTTCCTTTTATGCTCCCTTATATTAGTTAATGGTTTGGTCATTCACCTAGAAACTTTACCCAGATGTCACTCACTTCTTTTTTACCCTGTGCATTCAACTGATCAAAACTCTGAAATATTTTGCCCAAATGACATAGCCAATTAGTACTAGGAATGTTGCATAGTGGTTAGAGTATAAGCTGCAGAGTCAAACAAAACTGGGCTTCTTTCCTGGCTCTGACCTTTCTACATTATGTGACCTAAAGCATATTTCTCACCTAAAGCCTGTTTCCTCATTTGCAAAAAATAACTACCTTAACATCTATTTCATAGGGTTATTGAAAAGACTTAATGAGATTGTATGCAGAGTAATGGAATATAATAAATGCTCAATAAATGGTAGCTATTATCTTCCTGCTCTAGCTTGTCCCACTCACTTCCGAGACATCTTCCTTACTGCTGCCAGACTCACACTCACAAATCCAACCAACCACTCCCCTGCTTAGAGTTGTCCAGTGGCTCCCCACCTTTTTTTTTTTTGAAACAGAGTCTCACTCTGTCACCCAGGCAGAAGTACAGTGGCACTATCACAGCTCGCTACAGACTCAACTTACCAGGCTCAAGGGATCCCTCCCACCTCAGCCTCCTGAGTAGCTGGGACTACATATGTGACCACCATGTCCAGCTAATTTTTTATATTTTTTGTAGGAACAGGGTCTCACTATATTGCCCAGGCCGACCTGGAACTCCTGGGCTCAAGCGATCCAGCCGCCTCAGCCTCCCAAAGTGTTGGGATTACAGGGTTAGCCACCGCACCTGGCCTTCCCACCTCTTTTTCTCCGCACACACACTTATAACATCTAAATTCCTTAGTATACAAGGCCATGTATACAGCCTTTTATCTTTTACCACAGCTGCATATATGCTACCCTCCAGCCACATTAAACTGTATGCTACACCCCAAACACAATTTGAATCTGTTTTCTCATACTTCCGTGGTTTCTTGCACACTGTACACTGACAACCAAGCCCTTCCCTCAGTCCATCTACTGCAGACTCAGGTCAAGCATGTCCTTCTTTGTGCTTCCACAGCACTCTGCACTGTCCTGGTACAAATCACATTGTTTTGTAGTCATGTTTACCTGCTTGTCTCCTCCACAAGATTGTGAGTTCCTTGAGGGCGGGGATTATGTTTTATTCACATTTGTATCCCCAGCACCCAGCACAGGACCTAACGTTTTATAGGAGCTTCACCTATGTTTGTTGAATAAATGGATGAGTGAATAGTTCTTGGTCTGAGCAGAGCTCTGACCTCTATTTTCCTACTACTTCTGCAGCAATCAGTACCCATATATTAATATATGTGGTCCCTTACCAAATCCCCTGACTATCCACCCCTCCCAGCAGCCAAACACCCCAGCCAAAATTTCTGATGCTCAGGCAGTCACAGGAGTGTGGGACTGGTCCAACTAGAAGAGGTGGAACAGAAGCCAATAGCTTCAGTGTAGGCCCTAACCAATGTCAGTGTTGCTATCAGAGTCCACCCCAATCCCAGAGACAAGTGTTGCTATCTACTTATCCAGAGCCTAAACTTTAGTGTAATGAGGGGAAAACATATCTCAAGACCATTCCTCTAAGTGTGACTGGACCGGATGGCTACCTACTTACACCACCCTCCTCAAACCCTGATTCAACAAGAAGCACCCGCAGGCACAGCAGATGCTTTTGTGGTGACCGGAGAAAACACAAAGGACCCTTCTCTGAGGCTCTTCACTCTTAAAAGTCAGGCTCTACATCTTTAGCAAGCAAAAAACAGGACACAGTTTATTTTTCTACTTTCTTTTAATATCATTTTTTAAAGTTGGTAAGCAGCTAGACATCATTTAGAAGCAGACGGGTTAAAATAGACAAGAAATAGCAAAGACACATCCTTCACATCATACAGAACTGTATTAGTATCCACCACCACCATCACAGGGGAGGGCTGGCTGTCACTGGAGTCAGGAGTACTCTCCATTATTGTGCAGGGGACCAGACAGCATTTAGGTGTGACGATGTCAGACTGAGTGAACACAGAGAGTGCCGGGATCAAGGTCTACAGTTTTGGCTCTAGACTTGCGTGAGGGTTGGTTACTCTTAATCTCTTCCATGCTGTGCTGGATCCCATAGCCGAAGTAGATAGCAAAACCTAGTGGGGAAAGGTAGCTGTGAGGTGGGGGTGTAAAGGCTTCATAGGTCTCCTACTTGAGACCAAGAGGGAAAGGAGTTGGGCTAGGACACCAAAGAAGCCTACTCTTCCCAAGTGTATACCTACCAATCAACATCCAGACCCCAAATCGGGCCCAGGTACCAGCTGTCATCTGCATCATAAGGTAAATATTCACAAAGATGCTCATTAGTGGGAGGAGAGGCAAAGCAGGCACCTGAAAGCAAAGTAAAATCTTCTTTGTACATACCACAGGGTGACCTAGAAAGAGATCCCTATCCTATGCAGGCCAGAAAAGGGCGAATCCAACTCTTACTTGTCCTCTGCATTTCAGTGGCTGCTCATTTAGCATACCTATGAGACTTCAAGAATATGCAGTTTGGGTAAATGGAACTGGAAAGGAACTAAAGAGGATCAGAGAAGAAGTCTTTGGCCTAGGTACCTCCTATATCTTCCCTTTCATGTTCAATTAAAGAATATCTATAAACTTTATTAGACCTCAAGATATCTGGAGCCTATTCTCCCAAGATGGGCTGGCAAGGGAAAAAGAGAGAGTTTATTTACCTTAAAGTGAAGGGGAGTGGAGCTCTGTGGCTGTCTCCAGATGACCACAGTGATCCCAATAATGAGCAGCAGGAGTAGCACAACCACTGCAATCCACACCAGGTCTCCAGAAAGCAATGGAACTGACCACTGGGCCAGCACCAGGCAAACAGCGGTCAGCAGGACAGCTTCAAAGGTCAAGTTGAGAGACATCAAAACCAACTCTTAACACCAACATGCTAAGACATTAAAAACCCCATTCCAAGGAGAGTCGCGCTCTCTCTAGTTCTTCCTCAGCCACCAAATGCCACACGCTTCCACCCAATCACGCTGACCTCAGAGCCACCCCAGAAAAATTCCACTGCTCACCAAGCAATGAGGAACAAACATAGACAACTTGGCCAGAGAGTGGAGTGGGGATGGAGTTGAATGGGCAAAATAGTCCCCGTAGGGTCAGCTTCTCTGATTCAGTAGTTATCGGCTCCTCCTGCAACTCCACTTCTTCCCCAGTCTTTGTCTCCTGATCAGGCTGATACCTGAGGCAAAAGTAAGATGGCAGTATTAAGAACAACCTTTACTCACTTTACCATCTTCTCCCAGGCAGCTTAACCTTTCTCATCACCATTAAGGGAAGTTCTTTTTGGCAAGGTGAGATACCCAGATTCCTCAAAGAAAGTTGGAATAGCCGGGTGCGGTGGCTCATGCCTGTAATCCCAGCACTTTGGGAGGCCGAGGCGAGTGGATCACGAGGTCAAGACCATCCTGGCTAACACGGTGAAACCCCGTCTCTACTAAAAATACAAAAACAAAATTAGCTGAGCGCAGTGGCGGGCGCCTGTAGTCCCAGCTAATCGGGAGGCTGAGGCAGGAGAATGGCGTGGACCCGGGAGGCGGAAGTTGCAGTGATCCAAGATCGCGCCGCTGCACTCCAGCCTGGGCGACAGAGCGAGACTGTCTCAAAAAAAAAAAAAAAAAAAAGAAAAAAAGAAAGTTGGAATAATGAAGGCGGAGGAGGAAAGAGGAGCAGCAGATCCCCATCATTCCTCATCCAAGAATAAAAATCCAAATCACAGTACGCAGAGGAAGAGAGTCTCACCTGAGGATGAGAACACAAATTGACACCAGGGAGTAAGCAAGCAGGGTCCCAATTGACATGAGGTCCACAAGATCGGTGAGTTTGAAGAGGAATGCCATGAATGCTAAAATTAATAGGCAGGAAACAAGAAATGAGAGAAAGGAGTGGCAAAGTTAAAGAAGTTGGCAAAACAACTAAGGGAAAGGGAAAGAGGGTCTGTTACCTGCAATAATGCCAGAGACCACAGTGGCTATGATTGGGGTGCGTGTGCCGGTGTGGATCCGAGCAAGTACACGGAACAGGAGGCCATCCTCTGCCATCGCGTAGATCACCCGAGGCATGGGGAACATGGAGCCCAGGAGGCTGGAGAGCAGAATGGCCAGGGTGGCATGAGTTGACGGGGATCTCTCTTCCCAAGCCTGTATGTTTAAGGGTCTCCACCTTCCCCTCACAGCCCTTTTAAGGGGTATTCTCTGGTACTGAATGCTATAACCTGAGACTCTGACAGCAGAAGAAAACAAACATTTGACACTGACCTGGTAGAAAGAGCACAGAGGGAGCCAACAGCCACAACATAGCGGGCAGGAGCCCATCCAATGTAGAGAAATGCCTCAGGCAAAGGGCTCTCAGGCTGAAGCTGGTAGTAAGGCATCATGAGGGTGAGTGCAGAAGAGACACCAAAATACGCCAAAAAGCAGACAGACAGCGAGATCACAATGCCCATCGGGATGGAATGCTGGGGATTCTGGGCTTCTTCTCCTGCAAGAAGGGTTGCAAGTTTCTAAATCAGGGAAGCAGGCCCACTCCTCTACCACCCCCAGTCTGCATACAGCCTGGGCACGCACTGTGCCCAAGCCCCAAACAGAATGGAATGACTGTGTTACCAGTGGTAGCAATACAGTCGAAACCAACAAATGCATAGAAACAGGTCGCTGCTCCGCGGAGAATTCCCTCGAAGCCAAAAGGCACAAATCCTCCAGAGCCTAGAGGGCCCAAGCTAGAGTGGAAGAAGGGGTGGAGAATGTAAGGGTGTGTTCAGCCAACTCTGTGTCTTTTCTCTAATGTCAAACCAGTTAGCTAGGTCTTCAAAGTCCAGCCTCCCATTTTTTCCCATCCCCATCCAGAATCCTTCAGCACAGATCTCCCTCTTCCCCTTCATTTTCCCAGCTCTGCAGCTCCTAAGAGTGACCCTCTAACCTATAGGTGTCATTGAGTTCAGCCATGGCCAATTCGTAGTCCTCTTCTGTGAGCTTCCAGTTGTGCAGGTCCCCCTTAATGAAGCCAGAGATGATGACGAACCCAAGAACCAAAAGGTTCACGCCTGTGAACACTTTGGTAACCAGGGCCGACTCACTAGCCCCGAGAGCCAACAATCCTGTGGGAGAAATACATTCAGTACTCCCAGAAAGTCTTCAGTCCAAGCTTTGTTGCCCTGCTTCTAGGTTCCTTTCCAGCTTTCCTTCTTCCCCACCATTATCACCTTCCTTAAGCCTTTCTCAGGCCCATCCCCCACCCTTATCCCTGGCCCCAGGGCCTAGCCCCTCCTGGCCCAACCCCCCCACCATTATATCCTGCTCTTTGCCTCACCAGTGAGCAGCAACACAAGGCCCAAAGCAAAGAAATCTGGATATTCTGCAAGGACATGGGGGACGTGCAGTGCAATGGATCCCTGCAGAGTCTTAGAGATGTGGTTCCCAATCAGGTTGTCAAAAGCAGAGCTCCAGGCCCGGGCCACACTTGCTGTACCTGGTGTAGCAGAGGGAGAAACATGTGGTCAAGTTCCCTTCTTCCCAGACCCCAGGCTCACACAAGTCCCTGCCATTTTCACCTATTCTTACTTTTGTTTTGAGACCAAGTCTCACTCTGTCACCCAGGATGGAGTGCAGTGGCACAGTCTCTGCTCCCTGCAACCTCTGCCTCCTAGGTTCAAGAGAGTCTCCTGCCTCAACCTCCTGAGTAGTTGGGACTACAGGCGTAAGCCACTCTGCCCGGCTAACTTTTGTATTTTTAGTAGAGACAGGGTTTCACCAGGTTGGTCGGGCTGGTCTTGAACTCCTGACCTCAGGTGATCTGTCTGCCTCGGCTTCCCAAAGCGTTGGGATTATAGTCATGAGCCACTGCACCCGGCCTATTCTTACTTTTTAAGAACCAAAACCATTCACTTGATTAAGGAAACCAGGACGGAGATGGGTAGAATGAGCAATTTCTCCACACCTTCAACCCTCCCAGACCCCCAACAAACCCACACATTTAGGGAGATTGAGGGCCTGTGAATAATATAAAGAATACTTCGGCTTCACCATTCCACCCAGATTTCCTGACCCCAAACCCCTTTGCTGGCTGTGCAGTTCCCTCCCTCCCCTACCATATCTCACCAATGACATAGGAGAGGATGAGGTTCCAGCCAGTGGCGAAGGCCCAGAGTTCACCCACAGTGACATAGCTGTAGAGATATGCCGAACCAGAACGGGGAACCCGGGCACCAAACTCTGCATAGCACAGCCCAGCCAACACAGAAGACAGGGCAGCCACCAAAAAGCAGATCACAATGGATGGCCCTGCTTTATCTTTGGCCACCTCGCCAGCCAGGACATACACGCCTGCACCCAATGTGCTGCCCACACCCAGGGCCACTAAATCCAGAGTGCTTAGACATCTGGCAAGGCGAGTCTCAGCCATGCCTGACTCCAGTGTACGTCTGCGTACCAGCTTTTGACCAAATCTGCGAAATGCTTGCCACGGCATTCTAGCAGGAATTGAAGAGGATATCTGGTGAAAAACAAGACAAAAGCCCTTCAATAGGGCTCATTATCCCTAAACTCTGAAAGCGAATTACAAGACCCACTCCACCAAGCAAAGGA
The DNA here is from genome assembly GCF_003255815.1 of Theropithecus gelada. NCBI lineage: Eukaryota > Metazoa > Chordata > Mammalia > Primates > Cercopithecidae > Theropithecus > Theropithecus gelada. The sequence goes on along the minus strand of NC_037689.1, from coordinate 83,189,572 downwards.
GCTATTGGGAAATGGGGAAGGGGATATGGAAGGGACAAAGGCAAGTCACTTTACCTCTGACCTCAGTTTCTTCATATACAAGTAGGAATTACAATACCTTACAAGGTTTCTGGAAGGGCTAATTTCAGAAATGGCACGTGAAAGCCCCCTGAAGTAGAGTGGCTGGCGCCTAGTAAGTGCTCAATCAATATTAGGTCTCTTTCTCTTGCCAGGAACTGTTAGGGTTTATCCTAATCCCAACCCAGGAATCCTGAAACCTAATGTGTCAGTTCCTTGGCCTGTGGCTATTTGGGAATTAAACAGAGCTGGTCCCAGGGGCTTGCCCATGGGGCTTCAAACAGACACAGCCCCCAGACCCCCCAGAAGGAGAGGGGACCAACCTTGCTGCAGATTAAAAGTGAGCACCGACTCAATTCCATCCCTCCTTACCAAGCCCACACTGCTCAACTAGCGCAGCTGTCGCCCAGGGGAGTAGGCAAATGTTCCCCTACTTCCTCCCAAGCCCTGCTAGGCTGACCGGCAAGCATCAACAGCGAGGCGGGGCTTCGACATCTAAAGATTTGGAGATGCGCCCCGAAAGGGGCCCCAGGGCATCCCGAGATTGTTTGCACTCTCCTCTCAGCAGAGAGGAAGGGGTCCACCCGATGCCCCCCGACTCAGGTCCCAGATTTTCCTGTCCCCATCTAGAAATGGTTTGGAGCTGGGGTGGAGACGGGAGCCCTAACTCCCGGGGCGGGGGTCTCACCAGCAACAGGTCACGGCCCCGTTGATGCAACTGCATGCCATGGTTGCCTGAGAATGCTAGGTACGCCCGGACCCTCGCCGTCCCCCCTCCGACACACGTGTGGGTCCCCAACGCTTACCACAGAGCTGTTGCAAACCTAGGGAGCAGAGAGCCTTGGATTGGGCTCGGTGAGGCGGAGTTAAGCCGAGTTGGGTTGGAGCTGCCGAGTTCGGCCGCTCAGGCTTCAAAGCTGCGGCTTGGGGTCGTTGCGCGCCAAGCGCCCCTTATATACACCGGGAGGCGGAGCCGGTAACGTCATGGGATCCCACCCCCAATCCTCCACCCTACACACAATACACACACACACAACACACACACAAAACACACACACTTCTTGGCTTTGCGAAAGGATTGCGTGGGGCCTGAGACTGCGTCCCATCCTCACTAACAAGCCTGACGTGCCGGGGACCGAGAAAAGGGGGAGGGCAGTCTTTTCCCATTTGCCTCGCTGGTCGTCAGAACAGGACAATAAGAGGCTTCCTGGCCAAAGAACCCATGGGATTTTCCACCTCTGTGCCTTGTTAGGACCAGTGATTCTGGGCAGGAATGGAGAAGGTAGATGGGGTGTGATGGGGGGGAGTTGGGTGCGTGTGTGCATGTGTGTGTCAGGAGTGAAGTGGAACACAGCAGGAGAGTCTCCACCTCACTCTCAGTCTTCCTTCCTTAGCTTGCTTGTCTACACATCTGACCCCCACCCCTCAGCTCTCACGCTCAACTGTGGGTGTTTCTAATGCAGGCAGGAGGAAAATGGAAGATTATTTCAAGCCACCTGTATACAGATAATTAATCCCATCTAGATTGATTTATAGACCCCAATCTCTCTATAATGTGTCTCCAGCTGCCTATAAATATTAAACTATTAAATGTGAAATTCTGACAATACTGACATCTTGGAGGAGGAAGCTTGTTTAGTTCCATTTTACTGATGTGTAAGCTGAGGCTCAGAGGCACGACTTGCTTGACACCACACCATAATTATTGTTGACCACCTTTGATAAAACCTGGCCTGTTGCACTTCAATGCCTGCCTCCCATAGGCACCATATCTTACTCAAATGCACAAGAAGAGGGATGTGTGGGCCGGGCGCGGTGGCTCAAGCCTGTAATCCCAGCACTTTGGGAGGCCGAGACGGGCGGATCACGAGGTCAGGAGATCGAGACCATCCTGGCTAACACGGTGAAACCCCGTCTCTACTAAGAAATACAAAAAACTAGCCGGGCGAGGTGGCGGGCGCCTGTAGTCCCAGCTACTCGGGAGGCTGAGGCCGGAGAATGGCGTGAACCCGGGAGGCGGAGCTTGCAGTGAGCTGAGATCCGGCCACTGCACTCCAGCCTGGGCTACAGAGCGAGACTCCATCTCAAAAAAAAAAAAAAAAAAAAAAGAAGAGGGATGTGGCTGCAAAGAAAGACAAACAGGGAGAGGCATCAGCAGCAAGGTAGGCCCATTTAGGCTAGGAGATACTAGGAAACAGAAAAGGACCCGAAGAATCTAAGAATGATCACATTGGGTCAGATCCATAATCCATCTGACTCAATCAATTCTTACTCATAAGAAAGCACCAAAGGTTGTGAAAGTGTGGTCCCTGCTCCACCAAGACATCTTGGGGATTAAGAATGGACTCAGATATCCTTGCTTCTTTTAATGATCCATGATGAATATATTACCCATGAATCTAAAATCTAAATCCTTTTTGAAAGAATTGGTATTTTCAACTAGCTGCAGCTCCATTTGGCATTCATTAAGTATTTATTGAGCACTAGGTATAGTAGCAAGTACAGCAATGACGAGACCATGAAGGAAACACAAAATAAAATCCTTGCCCTCCTAGTCTTAATCTAACTAGGGAAAGAAAACACACATTATACAACTGAAACATTATTACATAGAGGTTAGGAGTGCTGTGTTTGGAATTGTACCTAGGTTAAACTCACAGCTCGGCCACAGTGGATTACCTAACATCCCTGAGCCTCAGTTTCTGGATATAATATACATATTTCACAAGGTTTTTGTGATGCTTAGATGAGATTATGAAGTCAAGTCTTCCTGCCTGGCACATGGAAAGTACTCAAGAAAAACTTGATACATATTTGGAATGATATATTAGTGTATATGATCTGGTGGCTTAGGTTAGGTGATTGATTAGATTTTGAGATTGATTATAAATCACAGTATCACAGAGATAAAATCCACATGCCGTAAAATCCACTCTTTTAAAGAGTACAATTCAATAGGATTTAGTATACAGTCACAGAGTTGTGTATCCATCACTCCAATCAGTTTTAGAACATTTCATCGTTCCAGAAAGAAACCCTGTACCCATTCCCAGACACTCCCCATTTTCTCCCAATCCCCTCACCCTATCCCTAGGCAACCACAAATCAACTTTTTATCTCTGTAAATTTGCCTAGATGTTGGTTAAAGGATGTAGAGTTTCAGTTATGCAAGATGAATAATTTCTGGGGATCAAACGTGCAACATGGTCACTATAGTTAATAACACTGTATTATGCTTGATACAGTTAATAGTATTGTATATTCTTGTACATACTTGAAATTTGCTAAGAGTAGATCGTAAATGTTCTCACCACATCAAAAAATAGTAATTACGTGAGGTGAGGGATATGTTAATTAGCCTCATGATGAGGCTCATTCCACTATATATATATCAAAACATCATATTGTACACTTTTAAAAATATACAATTTTTATTTACAACGGTACTTCGATAAAGCTGAAAATAAAATAAATAAATAAAATGTAATTCAGGTGAGGGAAAAAAAGAAAGAAAACCTCTATTTTGCACCAAAGTGATAACTGATTCAGGCAAGGATAATCAATAGATGATCCTGGGTGTTGGGGAGCAAAATATTCACATGACCTCAAAGTACCACCCCACAGATTATAGTTTAATTATAAAGAGAAAGGTCCTGTATTAGGGGTTTTTTTTGTTGTTTGTTTTGTTTTGTTTTTGAGACAGAGTCTCACTCTGTCACCCAGGCTGGAGTGCAGTGGTGCGATCTTGGCTCACTGCAATCTCCGCCTCCCAGGTTCAAGCAATCCTCCTGCCTCAGCCTCCCGAGCAGCTGGGACTACAGGCATGCGCCACCACGCCCGGCTAATTTTTGTATTTTTAGTAGAGACGGAGTTTCACCATGTTGGCCAGGCTGGCATCGAACTCCTGACCTTAAGTGATCTGCCCGCCTCAGCCTCCCAAAGTGCTGGGATTACAGGTGTGAGCCACTGCACTGGCCAGTTGGTAACCTTAATTACCTCTGCAAAAGCCCATTTTCCATACAGTGAAACATATTCACTGCTGTAACAAGCACCAAGGGAAGAAGTCATGGGGGCCAAAATTCTTCCTACAACAGTAACTTTACAATGGAGAAATCTGGTGGAAAACACCTTAGCTAAGTGATCAAGTTTAGCACCACAAATAATGGGGCAAACTGACATTATATGCCGGCAGAGGTGATGCAATGAGAAGTACATATCATCCATGACATATTTTTGCCAAAAACGTTTAACCCTGAAACTAGTTGTGAGGATGTAACCAGAAAAGCCCAGATTGTAAGACATTCTACATGACAAAAGACAACTAGCTAGAGCTCTGCAAATGTCTTGAAAGATTTTTTGCCGGGCGCGGTGGCTCACGCCTGTAATCCCGGCACTTCGGGAGGCCAAAGCGGGCAGATCACCTGAGGTCAGGAGTTCAAGACCAGCCTGACCAACATGGAGAAACCCTGTCTCTACAAAAATACAAAAATTAGCTGGCCATGATGACGCTTGCCTCTAATCCCAGCTACTCAGGAGGCTAAGGCAGGAGAATCGCTTGAACCTGGGAGGCAGAGGTTGCGGTGAGCCGAGATCGCGCCACTGCACTCCAGCCTGGACAACAACAGCAAAACTCTGTCTCAAAAAACAAAACAAAACAAAAAAAAAACAGAAAAGAAAGAAAGTTTTTTTTGTTTTTTTAAGTAGAGGAACTGTTCTAAAGGCACTAAAGGAGACTGAGAGTCATGACACTATGAAGTGCATGGTCCCCAGCTAGAACTTGGATTGGAATTCTAAAAAAACAGCTATAAAGGAGATGACTGGGATTATAGCAGAAATTTGAATGTGGCCTGTATATTAGATAATGATATTGTATCAATATTAATTTTTTGTGCATGATAACAATATTGAGGTTATGTAGGAAAGAATGTCCTTTTTCTTAGGAGATATGTGCTAAATATTTAGGGATGAATTGTATTAAACTTGAAAATGGCTCAGCAAAAATAATGTGTGTGTGGAGAGAGACAGAGCAAATGTGACTAATGTTGAAAATTGGTGAATCTAGGTGAACAATATGAGTATTGCTTATGCTACTCAAATTATCCATATTTTTTTTTTTTTTTTTTTTTTTTTGAGATAGTCTCGCTCAGTCGCCCAGGCTGGAGTGCAGTGGCGCGATCTCCGCCCACTGCAAGCTCCGCTTCCCGGGTTCACGCCATTCTCCTCCCTCAGCCTCCTGAGTAGGTGGGACTACAGGCGCCCGCCACTACGCCCGGCTAATTTTTTTGTGTTTTTAGTAGAGACGGGGTTTCACCACGTTAGCCAGGATGGTCTCGATCTCCTGACCTCGTGATCCACCCGCCTCGGCCTCCCAAAGTGCTGGGATTACAGGCGTGAGACACCGTGCCTGGCCGATTTTCTTTTAATTTAAAGTTGAGGCCAGGCAAGGTGGCTCATGCCTGTAATTCCAGCACTTTGGGAGACCAAGGTGGGTGGATCTCTTGAACTCAGGAGTTTGAGACTAGCCTGGGCAACAGTGTGAAACCCTGTCTCTACTAAAAATACAAAAATTAGCCAGGCATGGTGGTGCGTGCCTGTAGTCCCAGCTATTCGGTGAGCTGAAATGAGAGAATCACTTGAGCCTGGGAGGTCGAGGCTGCAGTGAACTGAGATCACTCCACTGCACTCCAGCAACAAAGCAAGACTCTGTCTCAAAAAAGAAAAAGAAATTGAAAGTTTAGAAATGATCACACTTTCCTAGATGATATCCCACCTTTTCTACGTAACTCTTAATACATTTTGAATTTCCTTTGATATATGAAACGTGAAATATATATACATACATAACCTGAATTTTTGCCAAAATACAAATCAGTCAGCCTAACACAATTCATTACTCATTCTTCTTTGGCTTTGATGATATGTACTTTATCATGTATTAAATTCTTAAATATACTAGCATATATTTCTGGATTTTCTATTTTTCCATTGATCTGTGACTAAATTTATGCTAGCATATTAAATTCATGTATTTATGTATTTATTTTAGTCCCAGTTCCAGGTTTAGCACATTAAAATTAGCTTTTAACTTAAAAATTACAGAAGCAGGCCAGATGCTGCAGCTCACACCTGTAATTCCAGCAGTTTGGGAGGCTGAGGCAGGAGGATCACTTGAGGCCAGGAGTTCAAGACCAGCCTGAACAACATAGCTAAATCCTACCTCTACAAAAAAAATGTTTAAAAGTAGCTGGGCATGGTGGCTTGTGCCTGTAGCCCTAGCTACTGGGGAGGCTGAGGCAGGGGGATCTTTTGAGCCCGGGAGTACAAGGCTGCAGTGAGCTATGATTGCACCACTGCTCTCCAGCCTGGGCAACAGAGCAAGACATCGTCTCAAAAAAAAAAAAAAAAAAAAATTACAAGCGCAAAACATGTTCATGAGACAGAGCGAGAGAATATAAAATAAAATAAAAAGTAAAAATCTCCTCCTACCCAATGTGATGTCCCTACTGTTTTTTGTTTGTTTGTTTTGTTTTGTTTTTTTTTGAGACCGAGTCTCGCTCTGTCGCCCAGGCTGGAGTGCAGTGGTGTGATCTCGGCTCACTGCAACCTCCGCCTTCCGGGTTCAAGCAATTCTCTGCTTCAGCCTCCTGAATAGCTGGGGTTACAGGCGCCCACCACCATGCCTGGCTAATTTTTGTATTTTTAGTAGAGATGGGGTTTTACCATCTTGGCCAGGCTGGTCTTGAACTCCCGACCTCGTGATTCACCTACCTTAGCCTCCCAAAGTGCTGGGATTACAGGTGTGAGCCACTGCGCTCAGCTAATATCCCTACTGTTAACAGTTTATTTTTCTTTTTTCCAGATTCTGTACCTATACAAGAAAATACATGGAATACAAAAACATATATCCTTTTAAAAATACAAATATGACATAGCATACATATTCTTTTGCCCTTTATCTTTTTTTTCTTAAAAGTATATTTTGGACTGCTTTCCAATCAGTACTCATGGATCCACCTCACTCTTTTTTTTGTTGTTTTGAGACAGAATCTCGCTCTGTTGCCCAGGCTGGAGTGCACGAGATCTTGGCTCACTGCGACCTCTGCCCCTGGGTTCAAGCGATTCTCCTGCCTCCACCTCCCAAGTAGCTGAGATTACAGGTGCCCGCCACCACGCCTAGGCTAACTTTTGTATTTTTAGTAGAGACGGGGTTTCACCACATTGACCGGGCTGGTCTTGAACTCCTGATGTCAAGTGATCCACTTGCCTCGGCCTCCCAAAGTGTTAGGATTACAGGCGTGAGCCATCACGACCAGCCCATCTCACTCTTAAATGGCTCTCTAAGTGTTCTGCAGTATGGTTGGTCCTTCATTTATTTAACCAGTCCCCTATTCATGCATGTTCATGTGGTTTCCAGTTTCTTTTCCCAACACAACATTTTAAATAATAGGCACTTTACTGTCTTTTAATATTTGTTAAGGCAAGACTTAACTTTTTTTTTTTTTTTTTTTGAGACGGAGTCTCGCTCTGTCACCCGGGCTTGGAGTGCAGTGGCCGGATCTCAGCTCACTGCAAGCTCCGCCTCCCGGGTTCCCGCCATTCTCCTGCCTCAGCCTCCCGAGTAGCTGGGACTACAGGCGCCGCCACCACGCCGGGCTAGTTTTTTGTATTTTTTAAGTAGAGACGGGGTTTCACCGTGTTAGCCAGGATGGTCTCGATCTCCTGACCTCGTGATCCGCCCGCCTCGGCCTCCCAAAGTGCTGGGATTACAGGCTTGAGCCACCGCGCCCGGCAAGACTTAACTTTTATAAAGTACTCCAAGCAGTTTATCTTTCAACATGAAACAATTATTTTATAGTCAGTTCTGCTATAACGATTGTTTTTATTCCAAGGCAACTGATACATTAGTCAACAATTGGAACAGAATGTGAATTTTGCCTTTGCTTATGTGCAATGTGCAATTTCATCATCAGGAAATCGGCAAATGCAGAAAACTGTGTCCAGTTAAACCAAGCCACGCAGTTATGCACATAGTGAGCACATGCACACACTGCAAACATCTATCAGCTACATCAGTTCACCACGTGTTATGAGCCACATCCATCCATATCTGGGGCTATAACTTTTGGGTCTGGCGGGTTTTTTTTTTTTTTTTTCTGTCTGAGACAAGGTCTCACTCTGTCACCCAGGCTGGAGTGCAGTGGCATGATCACGGCTCACCAAAGCCTCTACCTCCCAGGCTCAGGTGATCCTGAGCTTATTTTAAAATGTTATATATATATTTCTTAGTATCATGCATAGGATCTCTTTTATTATATTTTCTAATTGGTTATTTATGACATACAAGATTGCCACTGGGTTTTGTATATTTTTCTTATTTGGAGAACACTTAGGCATACAACTGCATCATCTGCAAGTATTTTTGTCTCTTCTTTTCTAATAATGATTCCTCTTATTTCTGTTTCAAATCTTATTGCACTAGCCAGAACACCCAATACAATATTAAATAACAATGACGATAACAGACATCCTTATTTTATTTTCAATTTAAAAGGGAGTAAGTGTGACTGTTGGTTTGGAAGTCTCCTTACCACATGAAGAAAATGTTTATTTCTATTTTTTAAATTATTTTATTAAAAATGGGTGTTTGCAACACTATTCCACATAAGATGTTTTCTTTCATTTTCAGTTCTCTCTCTTTTGTTTGGTATAATGGTAGCCACAGCTGAACCTTTCTAACCTTCAGGCTTTTGCCCATACTTTTTCTTTTACCCAAAATGTCTTCTCCTAAAAAATGCCAACTCATGTTTCAAGACTATATTACACTGGGCCAGGCACGTTGGCTCATGCTTGTAATCCCAGCACTTTGGGAGGCCAAGGCAGGTGGATTGCCTATGCTCAGGAGTTCGAGGCCAACCTGGGCAACATGGTGAAACCCTGTCTCTACTAAAATACAAAACATTAGCCATGCGTGGCAGCACACGCCTGTAGTCCCAGCTACTCGGGCAGCTGAGGCGGGAGAATTGCTTCAACTGGGGAGGCAGAGGTTGCAGTGAGCCAAGATGGCATCACTGTACTCCAGCCTGGAAGACAGAGTGCGACTCTGTCTTAAAAAAAAAAAAAAAAAAAAAAAAAAAAAAAAGGAACTATATGGGCTTACTATGGTTTGGAAGTTTGTCCTCCAAATCTCATGTTGAAATTTGATCTCCAATATTGGAGATGGGGCCTGCTGGGAGGTATTTGGATCATGGGGGCAAATCCCTCATAATAAATTAATGCCCCTCCCTTGGGGGTGAGTGAGTTCTAGTTCTGTTAGTTCCTACAAGAGCTGGTTGTTAAAAACAGGCTGGCGCACCCCTTGCTTCCTCTCTCCCCATGTGATCTCTGCACATGTCAGCTCCCCTTCACCTTCTGCCATGAGTGGAAGCAGCTGAGGCCCTCATCAGATGCCCAATCTTGACCTTTTCCAGGCATCAGAATTGTAAGCCAAATAAACCTCTTTTCCTTATAAATTACTCGACCTCAGGCAGTCCTTTACAGCAACACTAAATGGACTAAGACAAGGCTTATAGAACTGGTAAGTGTAAGGAAAAATGTCACTTTAGGAACAAGGTTCAAACACTGTCATCAAGACTCCCTTCCTCCAGGTCCTATTCCTCTTTGCTTATCACAGCTTGTGATATAGATGCGGTATATCCTTACAGCTTGTGATCCAAAAGAAAGACTATCTAGACCCCAGTGACTTTGTCCATTTATCACATTTCATATGATGACACTGGCTGGCCCTGCATGAGACCTGTGGCCACCCCAAGGTTATGGGATACCATGAATAGTCAAGTCGGGGTCATGGGCCCACCTCTGCACTTAAGAGTGGAGGGTAAGGAACTCTTATGCACAGTCCCAATAGAATTGTATGTGACAGAGAGGGGCAGATCTCCACAGGTCAGAGCAGATAAATGTCTGCTGTTATAGAGTGAACCTCTTTTTTCTCTTTCTGCCTCCTCACTACTGCTCTATAGAGGAAAAAAAAATTGACTAACCTAACTAATGAATTTGAGAGAAGGTACCGGGTAATGTGTGGCTCAGCTTTTCCTGGTTCTCACTTTCGAAGCCATCCTGTCTGCAAAGAGGGTGCATTCTGATTTGCTGTCTGTGAGGGTGGCCTAGCTTGCCCACCTAAGTCAGTCAGTCTCTCTAATTCAGGGCAGAAGGTGTTCAAAAGGCCTGCTTGGCCACAGATCTAAAGCCATGTCCACCAATAATTTCATCAGGACGAACGCTGACATTTTGACCTTTATTTACTTGTCTCTTATAACTTATATCTCAATTGGTTCAAAACTAAGAAGGAGAAAAGAGGGGAGTATGTATGGACATAATCCTTAACATGAAAACCTTAACATCCTGCTTCCCTCAAACCTGTGAAATTGGCATATTACCTATCTGACGTGAAGAAAAATAAAATAAAAAAAAACCATTAATATCCACTGCAAAGTCCCATCTCAAATATCACTTCTGTGAAGGCATACCTGACTCCTCTCATTTCCAAGGTAGTTTGCTTGTTTCTTGTTCCTCCGTTTATAAGGCTAATACAGCACTTCTTAGATTAAAGAATAATTGTGTTAATATACTTTCCCCCCACTAGGCAGCCTTCTCAGATGTAGATATGGTTTTATTCCTCTTCCAATGCCAGCATCTGGTATCTTACTAAGTGCTTGTCTTTATGTGGGGAAAAAGGATATTTTCTTTCCTTTTTAATTACCTTTGACATAAAACCTTCTCAAAAAGTTTTTAGACGTTTAATTGGATTTCATTCACTTATTTCTCATCTATCTGCCTACTTATTAGCCTTTTAATAAACTCTTAATATTAGGAATGCTAACCCTCTGATAAAAACCATGTTGCCCTTCACCTAGATTATGTCTCCTTAATTACAGATTCTACAAGTTTGCCTCATGGAAGGGAGCCAATATGATCTGAGCACCTGCAGATAAGAGAAAAGGCACTTGAGGAGGAGTGGTTGAGTTAGATGAACCAGCTGCTTCTGAAGAAGGGGCAGACGTATGTACGTTTTAAAGCTGAAAGCTGTGAGGGAAGAAAGAGCCCCTAAAAGACAGGAATAAGAAGACACAAACATACTGTGTAGGAAATGGAGGTCATTCTAAAGCTATGTGGAAACAGTCACCATGGTGACTGTGTGCTCATGTAGTGAGACATAATACCATAGTAGGGTGAACCTGGCAGACCATCGCAATACAAGTTTCCTGCTTTGACATCTTATGTAGTCTGGTCCCATAGAAAGAGAAAAACAGCAGTCTGAAGTACAATATATGGATGCTTTAATTTCAACATCTTCTCAGGATGGGAATTTGCAATTAGATGTCAAAGGAGGGGTGTCTTACTTCGTTTTCATTGCTATAAAGGAATACCTGAGGCTGGGTAATTTATAAAGAAAAAAAGATTTATTTGACTTATGGTTCTGCAAACTGCAAGAAGTGTAACGTCAGCATCTGTTTCTGGTGAGGGCCTCAGGGTGCTTTTACTCATTGTGGAAGGCAAAGGGAAGCAGGCATCGCATAGCAAGAGAGGAAGGAAGAGACAGCGGAGGGAGGTGCCAGGCTCTTTCAACAATCAGCTACTTGTGATGGTCAATATTAGGTGTCAACTTGACTGCACTGAGAGATTGCCCAGATGGCTGGTGAAGCATTGTTTTGGGGTGTGTCTGTGAGGGTGTTTCCAGAGAAGATTGGCACGTGAGTCAGCTGACTAGGAGAGGAAGACCCACCCTCAATGTGGGCAGGCACCATCCAGTCAGCAGCTGGTGGGGCATAAACAAAGCAAGTGGAAGAAGGGAGATATTCAGCTTGCTTAGTTTCCTCTTTTTCTCTCCCTGTGAGAGCAGGATGTTTTTATTCCTCCTGCCCTTGCACATCAGATTCTAGGATTTCAGCCTTTGGTCTGGGACTTGCACCAGTACCTCCTGAGGGCTGTCAGGCCTTTGGCCTCAGACTCGGGGCTGTACTGTTGGTTTCCCAGGTTTTGAGGCATTCAGATTTGAACTAAGCCACACTACGGGCTTTTCTCATTACCCAGCTTGCTGATGGCTTGTCGTGGGACTTCACCTTTGCAATCATGTGAGCCAATTCTTTCTAATAAACTTATATATATAAACTAATAGATAAACTTTATGTATCTATATCTATATCTATATCTATATCTATATCTATGTCTGTATCTATCCTTTTGGTTCTATCCCTCTGGATAACTCTGACTAATACAGATTTTGGTACCAAGAGTAAAGTGTTGCTATAAAGATACCTAAAAATGTGGAAGTGACTTTGGAATTGGGTAATGGGCAGAGATTGGAAGAGTTTGGAGGACTCAGAGGAAGACAAGAAGATGAAGAAAAGTTTGGTACATCTTAGAGACTGGTTAAGTGGTTGTGACCAAAATGCTGATAGTGATATGGGCAGTGAAGGCAAGCAAACGAGGTCTCAGATGGAAATGAGAAACTTATTGGGAACTGGAGCAAAGGTCACCACGTTAAGCCTTAGCAAAGAATTTGACTGCATTGTGCCCATGCCTTAGGACTTTCTGGAAGGCTAAACTTAAGAGTGATGACCTAGGGTATCTGGTGGAAGAAAAAAAATTTTTTTTGAGCCAGCATATTGCTCTGTTGTCCAGGCTGAAGTACAGTGGCAGGATCATACCTTACTGTAGCCTCAAACTCCTGGGCTCAAGCAATTCTCCTGCCTCAGCCTCCTAAGTAGCTTGGGACTATAAGCACATACCACTACATCCAGCCATTTTTTTTTTTTCCATTTTTTGTAGAGACAGGGTCTTGCCATGTTTCCAGGCTGGTCTTGAACTCCTGGCTGGGCTCAAGCAATCATCCCGCCTTGGCGAGATGAGATCTCAGCTCACTGCAACCTGCAATCCAGTGTTGGGATTACAGGCATGAGCCACTGTGCCCAGCCTGGTGGAAGAAATTTCTAAGCAGCAATGTGCTCAAGAAGTGGCATGGCTGCATCTAACAGCCTCAGATCAGATATGGGGGCAAAATTCAAGTTGGAACTTGTAATTAAAAGAGAAGTGGGGGCCAGGCATGGTAGCTCACACTTGTAATTCCAGCACTTTGGGGAGGCGAAGTGGGAGGATCACTTGAGCCCAGGAGTTTGAGACCAGCCTAGGCAATATACTGAGACCCTAGCTCTACAAAAAATTTTAAAAGTATGGTAGTGGGCACCTGTAGCCCCAGCTACTTAGGAGGCTGAGGCTGAAGGATCGATTGAGCCTGGGTGGTGGAGGCTGCAGTGAACCATGATCACACCACTGCACACCAACCTGGGCAACAGAGTGAGACCCTGTCTCAAAACAATTTTTAAATTATTAATAAAAGAGAGGAAGGGCATTACAATTCAAAAAATTCACTAAAATGAGGCCATTAGGGTGAGCTCTAATGCAATCTGACGGTGTCCTTATAAGAGGAACTTTAAACATACAAAGAAACACCAGAGACACATACACACAAAGAATAGACCGTGTGAGGACACAGTAAGAAGGAGATCATTTGCAAGCCAAGAAGAAAGGCCTCAGGAGAAACCAACATGTCTGATACTTTGATCTTGGACTTCTAGTCTCCAGAACTGTGAAGAAATTAATTTCTGTTGTTTAAGCCACTCAGTCTGTACTATTTTGTTATGGCAGCCCTAGCAAACTAAAATACTTGCCATTGAACATTTTTCAAAATCTACTGTGTTATCCTTTTGTGGTATCCTAAAATAACTATTCCTTATTATTGTAAATTTATGTTGTTCTCACATTTTCACTATGGTAAGCAATGCTTCAATGAATGGGAAATTGGATATTCTTAGACACATTTTTCATCAAATAAGAATAGCTAGATTAACTCCCTTTCTACACTCTAGAGAAATTTCTGACTGCTCTCAAGATCAACCCTAGTGATATACTAACAAATTCTCATTCTGGCTCCATAACTTCTGTTCTTTACATAGAGACCAACTTTCTGGTAATCTAAAGCAGATAATAACATGATCAAATAAATTCATTTTCTTTTCCTTTTCTGTTTTTTGTTTTGTTTTGTTTTTCTGAGACAGGGTCTCGCTCTGTTGCCCAGGCTGAAGTGTGGTGGTGTGATCACAGCTCACTGCAGCCTGAAACTCCTGGGCTCAAGCAATTCTCCCACCTCAGCCTCCCAAGTAGCTGGGAATACAAGCACACAACACCATGCCCAGCCTTTTTTTTTTTTTTTTTTTCACTTTTTATAGAGACAGGGTCTCGCCATGTTATACAGGCTGGTCTGGACCTCTGGGCTCAAGTGATCCTCCCTCCCACCTAGGCAACCCAAAGTGCTGGGATTAGAGGCATGGGCCACTGCACCCGGCCACAAAAATAATCACTGAGCTTCTGTTACATGTCAGGCACTGTGCTAAGAAGTGAAAAGTCAAGTTCCTTATCTTCAGTGAGTTCACAGTCTAGTATGGAAGATGAGCATGTAAGCAGATAATTACAATGCATTGCAATAAGGGCTATTAGATCTCAAAAGAAAGAACAACCTACAGAATGGCAGAAAAAAAAGCCATCCAGGAAAAATTCACAGAAGAGGAGATGAAACCTGCCAAATAATAATGCTTGAACACTGGTTCCAAACCAAGAGGTGAAATTTAATGGCAATAAATATTTAAGAAGCCATATATTCAGTTTTAAAACTTGACCACACGAGGATAAGATGGGATGAACTGACTTAAACTAATATGAAGAAAAACTGGAGGTATTCATTGATAACAAGCTGTAAATATGCCAACAATTTAAATGTACTAGTTTTCTACTGCTGTGTAACAAACTGCCACAAATTTGGCAGTTTAAAATTATCCCAGCACAGATTAGCTAGGTCCTCTGCTCGGGGTCCCACCAGGCTAAAATCAAGATGTAGGCCAGGGTTGGAGTCTGAGCTGGAGCTTGGGATGCTCTTCCAAGTTCATGTGGTTGTTGACAGAATTCAGTTTCTTCTGGTTGTAGGACTGAGACCCTCAGCTCGTAAAGGCTGTGGCAGTTCCCTGCCAAATGGCCCTCTCTACAGGTAGTTTATATCGTAGCAATTTGCACCTTCAAGGTTAGCAGGAGAATTTCACTCACTCCAGTCTGCTGAGATAGAGATGTTGTTGCTGTTGTTGTTGTTGTTGTTTTTGACACAGGGTCTCACTCTGTCACCCAGGCTGGAGTGCAGTGATGAGATCTCGGCTCACTGCAACCTCTGCTTCCCAGACTCAAGTGATTCTCCAGCCTTGGCCTCCCTAGTAGCTGAGACTACAGGCATGAGCCACCACGCCTAGCCAATTTTTTTGTATTTTTTGTAGACACAGGGTTTCGCCATGTTGCCCAGGCTGCTCTCGAACTCCTGAGCTCAAAGCAATCCGTCCACCTCTGCCTCCCAAAGTGCTGGCATTACAGGTGTAAGCCACTGCACCTAGCCTGAGATAGAGTTTTATATAACCTAATGCAATCATCAGAGTGACATCCCACCTTTGCCATATTCTATGGATTAGAAGCAAGTCACAAGTTCTGTCTGCACTCAAGAGGAGGAGATTATACAAGATGTAACTCATTGGGGGTCACCTTAGGATATGTCTGCCACAGTAAAACAGGTACTAAATATGATAAAGTAAAAAACATATCATATTTTTCATTCAAACAGCATTTACAATCTACAATGGGCTGGGAAGTATGTTAGGCACTGGAGATACAGAGAAGAAAACATCATCCCTGTCCTTGAGGACAAATGGGTAGCTATCCAGAAATAAATAACTTGGATCCATAGACACATCTTACACCAAAATACACCAAAATAAAAAATTAAAATCTAAAAATGAAGCTGACGGCGGGCCTCGGTGGCTCACACCTGTAATCCCAGCACTTTGGGAGGCCGAGGCAGATGGATTGCTTGAGTTCAGGGGTTAGAGACCAGCCTGGCAAACACGCTGAAATCCCATCTTTACAAAATATACAAAACTGAGCCAGGCATGGTGACACATGCCTGTAGTCCCAGCTACTCTGGAGGCTGAGGTGGGAGGATCACTTACGCTCAGGAGGCGGAGTTTGCAGTGAGCCAAGATCACGCCACTGCACTCCAGCCTGGGTGACAGAGCAAGCCCCTGTCTCAAACAAAAATAAAATAACAAAAATGAAGCTGACACTGGGCACACTGCCTGTGGGTTAGCCCTGCTCTGCAAGGAGCAGCACAAAAAGCAAAAAAATGAAACCATTCCCAATACATACAAATGAAAAAATACTTGAGGTGATGGATACACCAAATACCCTGACTTGATCATTGCACACTCTACGAACATAACAAAATGTTACATGTACCCCATAAATACATACAAATATTATGTATAAATTTAAAAATGTTTTAAATGAAACCACAACTAACCATAATTGCTCTAGTAGGTACCATGGAAGATTGTAGTTAATTATCTCAAACCGGGAGGACAGATACCCTTCTAAGCATAAACCAAACCCAGAAATCATAGAAGAAAGGACTGATGAATTTAACCATATAAAAATAAAAGAAATTCTAAATGGCGAAACCTATGATAGCAAGATTTTAAAAAAAATCAAACAAAGGACATGCTGAATGAAACAATTTACAATTCATATGGCAAAAGGCTAATTTCCCTAATATACAAAGAACTCCTACAAATCAATAAGAAAAAAACCGTCATCCCAATTTTAAAATGAACAAAAGACAGAAATAGCGAACAGTAAAATAAATACATGGCCCTAAGCTCATGAAAATATCCTTAACTTCACTCATAGCAGGAAAAATACAAAGTAATACTATATTTAAAAACCATTTTTCAGCTGGGTGTGGTGGCTTACATATGTAATCCCAGCATTTTGGGAGACTGAGGCAGGAGGATCACTTGAGGCCAGGAGTTCAAGACCAGCCTGTGCAACATAGTGAGACCCATCTTTCCAAAAAAAAAAAAAATTAGCTGGGTGTGGTGGCATGTGCCTGTAGTCCCAGCTACTTGCAAGGGTGAAATGGGAAGATTGCTTGAGCTCGTGAGGTGGAGTTTATAGTGAGCCAAGATCACACCACTGCACTCCAGCCTGGGTGATGGAGCGAGATCCTATCTCAAAAAAAAAAAAAAAAAAAAACACCATTTTTCAATATAACAAACTGATGGCCAGAGTATGAGGAAATAGATACTCTCTTATATTACTGGTGAAACCATCAAAAGAGGGCAATTTGGCAACATCTATTAAAGTTATTTATATTTGTACAATTTGACCCAGCAAAAGAAATGTATCTTACAGATATACTAGCAATATAAAAAGGGTTATTAATAGCAGCATTCTTTTTAATGGCAAAGTATTTTAAATGACCTAAATGTCAACCAGTATGGAACTAGTTAAATAAAGTATGGTTCTTTCAGTGTAATACAGTGGAGTTATTTTTTAAATGGGGGAGATTCCACTTCCAAATGGCAGTGTGAGGAGCTCCACAGATCCACTTCCCAGTGAAACTCCCTAGTTGGTAAAAATTACACACACACACACACACACACACACACACACACACACACACACTTAAACGCTCTGGAAATTGCCCTAAGGGCATAGAGCAAATGAATAAATATTTATGCAAGAAAACCTACTAAATAACAGTAAGAAGAAGAGTCTGGGATACTTGAGAAATGACCCACACCCTACCTGACCCCAGTTCAGCATGATCGAAACTCCACTCCACTCCAGGCAGATATGACCAAGAAGACAAGACATCCCCT
Organism: Theropithecus gelada; assembly: GCF_003255815.1. NCBI lineage: Eukaryota > Metazoa > Chordata > Mammalia > Primates > Cercopithecidae > Theropithecus > Theropithecus gelada. Next base: position 83,171,711 of record NC_037689.1, on the reverse strand, counting down.
GTCGCTTGGTCCCGGTCAAAGGCTGTAACATCTCCCCAGGAAGGGCAGACCTCCAGCATTTCCCAACCACCCCAGCTCCAGCAGGAGAAGCTAAATTCCTGGCAATTTAGACCAAGAGGGCTGCCCTCCTCCACCCACCCCCTACTCATAGGTCAGAGGCTCTACTCAGGTGCAGCAGCAGGACAAAAATACTGCAGCCCTGATGGCCCTTGTCCCAGCTGCCTTAAAGGGCAGAGGTTCTACACTGGCAAGCCAATAAGACTAGAGGTTACTGGCCTTTCCCAATGCTCTGCTAATTAAACACATGTGACACTCCAAGAAGAACGAGCCAGTGTCCCCACTCCATTTCCAGAGTAGAGGCTCAGAGATATAGCACAAGGGAAGAAGCAATGCTCAAGAACTATTTTTATTTTTCATTTTTTTTTTAGATGGAGTTTTGTTCTTGTTGCCCAAGCTGGAGTGTAATGGTGCGATCTTGGCTGACTACAACCTCTGCCTCCCGGGTTCAAGCAACTCTCCTGCCTCAGCCTCCCGAGTAGCTGGGATTACAGGTGCCCACCGCCAAGCCTGGCTAATTTTTGTATTTTTAGTAGAGATGTGGTTTCACCATGTTGGCCAGACTGGTCTTGAACTCCTGACCTCAGGTGATCCACCCGCCTCTGCCTCCCAAAGTGCTAGAATTACAGGTGTGAAGCACCGCAATTGGCCAAGAACTATTTTTAAAAACCACAACTGGCCTCATGCAGTGGCTCATGCCTGTAATCCCAGCACTTTGGGAGGCCAAAGTGGGCGGATCACAAGGTCAGGAGTTCAAGACCCGCCTAACCAACATGGTGAAACCCCCATCTCTACTAAAAATACAAAAATTAGCCGAACATGGTGTTGGGCACCTGTAATCCCAGCTACTAGGGATGCTGAGGCAGGAGAATTGCTTGAACCCAGGAGGCAGAGGTTGCGGTGAGCCGAGATCACACCACTGCACACAGCCTGGGTGACAGAGCAAGACTCTGTCTCAGAAAAAAGAAAAAAAAGAAAAAAACACAACTAACATACTTTAATGGTCAAAAGTTTATTGGCTGGGCGCAGTGGCTGATGCCTGTAATCCCAGCACTTTGGAAGGCTGAGGTGGGTGGATCACGAGGTCAGGAGTTCAAGACCAATCTGGCCAAGACAGTGAAACCCCATCTTTACTAACAATACAAAAATTAGTCAGGTGCGGTGACAGCCACCTGTAATCCCAGCTACTCAGGAGGCTGAGGCAGGAGAATCACTTAAACCCCGGGGGGGTGGGGCAGAGGTTGCAGTGAGCTGAGATTATGCCACTGCACTCCAGCCTGGGAGGCAGAGTGAGACTCCAACTCAAAAAAAAAAAAAAGAAAGAAAAGAAAAAAGAAAAGTTAAATGTTCTTTTCCTAAGATCAAGAGCAAGACAAGGGTGTCCACTCGTGCCACTCCTATTCCTCATTGTACTAGAAGTTCTAACCAGGGCAATTAGGCAAGAGAATGAAATACTAGATTGGTGCAAAAGTAATTGCGGTTTTGCCATTACTTTTAATAAAAGGCACCTTGATCGAAAAGGAAGAAGTAAACTATCTCTATTTGCAGATGACATGATCTTGCATGTAGAAAATCCCAAAAAATCCACTAAAAACCAATAAAACTAATAAACAGTTTCATCCAGGTTGCAGGGTACAAGATCAATATACAAAAATCATTTGTATTTCTATACAGAATCAATAAACTAAAAATGAAATGAGAAAATAATTCCATTCATAACAGCATCAAAAAGAATTAAATACTTTGGAATAAATTTATCAAAAGAAATATAAAACTTACTCTGAAAACTGCAAAGCATTGTTAAAAGAAATTGAAGACCTAAATAAATGGAAAGATATGACATGTTCATGGATCAGAAGACTTGATATTGTTAAGATGGCAATACTCCCTAAATTGATCTACAGACTTAGGGCAATAGCCATCAAAATTCCAACTGGTTTCTTTGCAGAAACTGATAAAGTAATCCTAAAATTTGTTTGGAAATTTGAGAGACCCAGAAAAGTCAAAACAGTTTTGAAAAAGAAGAACAAAGTTGGAGGACTCACACTTCCCAATTTCAAAACTTACTACAAAGCTACAGTAATCTATACAATGTGATACTACCATAAGGACAGACAAATCAATGGAATGGAGTTCAGAGTCCAGAAATAAACACTCTCATTTAGAGTCAATTGGTTTTTGACAAGGGTGCCAAGACAATGCAATAGGAGAAAGAGTAACCTTTTAAACAAATGGTGCTGGGACAATCAGATCTCCACATGAAAAAGAATGAAGTTGGACTCCCTTACCTCACACCGTATACAGAAGTTAACTCAAAATGGATCAAAGACCTAAATGTAAGCACTAAAAGTATAAAACTTTTATAAGAAAACATAGTTATAATTCATGACCTTGGATTTGGCAATGGATTCTTAGATATGACACCAAAACCACAAGCAACAGAATTTAAAAAATAGATAAACTGGACATCATGAAAATTTAAAACGTTCTTTATTTTTATTTTTGAGATGGAGTCTCACTCTGTTGCCCAGGCTGGAGTGCAGTGGCACAATCTTGGCTCACTGCAACCTCTGCCTCCTGGGTTCAAGTGATTCTCCTGCCTCAACCTCCCAAATAGCTGGGACTACAGGTATGTGCCACCACCCCCAGCTAGTTTTTTTTTGTATTTTTAGTAGAGACGAGGTTTCACCATGTTGGTCAGGATGGTTTCCAACTCCTGACCTCAAATGATCTGCCTGCCTCAGCCTCCCAAAGTGCTGGGATTACAGGCGTGAGCCACTGTGCCCAGCCGAAAATTAAAAGCTTTTGTTCTCCAAACAACATCATCAAGAAAAGACAACCCACAGAAAAGGATAAAATATTTGCAAATGATATATCTGATCAGAGATGTGTATCTAGAATATATTTAATATCTAGAATATATTTAAAACTAGACATCTAGAATATATATATAGAGAGAGAATGTATTTTTGACTATTATAAAAAAACAGAAAATAACAAGTGATGGAAAAGATGTGAAGAAATGGGAACCTTATGCATTGCTGCTGGGAATATAAAATTGTGCAGCCACTGTAGAAAATAAAATGGCGTGCTCGCTTCGGCAGCACATATACTAAAATTGGAACGATACAGAGAAGATTAGCATGGCCCCTGCGCAAGGATGACACGCAAATTCGTGAAGCGTTCCATATTTTTTAAAATATGTGTTTAAATAAAAAAAAAAAAAGAAAGAAAATAAAATGGCAATTTCTCAAATAATTAAGCACAGAATTACCATATTATCCAGCAATCCCACTTCTGTGTATATACCCAAAATAAGTGAAAGCTGGGACTTGAACAGATATTTGTACACCCATGTTCATATTAGCAAATCAAAAGGTGGAAGCAACTCAAGTGCTCATTGACAGATGAATAAATAAATTAAATGTAGTATATCTATACAATGGAATATTACTCAGCCCTTAAAAGGAAGGAAATATGGACACATGCTACAACTCGAAGATAAAACTCAAAGACATTATGCTAAAGGAAATAAACCAGTAACAAAAGAACAAATATCATATGATTTCTCTTATGTGAGGTTCCTTTTTTTTTAATTTTTTAATTATTATTATTATACTTTAAGTTCTAGGGTACATGTGCATAATGTGCAGGTTTGTTACATATGTATACTTGTGCCATGTTGGTGTGCTGCACCTATCAACTCGTCAGCACCCATCAACTCGTCATTTACATCAGGTATAACTCCCAATGCAATCCCTCCCCCCTACCCCCTCCCCATGATAGGCCCTGGTGTCTGATGTTCCCCTTCCCGAGTCCAAGTGATCTCATTGTTCAGTTCCCACTTATGAGTGAGAACATGCGGTGTTTGGTTTTCTGTTCTTGTGATAGTTTGCTAAGAATGATGGTTTCCAACTGCATCCATGTCCCTACAAAGGACACAAACTCATCCTTTTTTATGGCTGCATAGTGTTCCATGGTGTATATGTGCCACATTTTCTTAATCCAGTCTGTCACTGATGGACATTTGGGTTGATTCCAAGTCTTTGCTATTGTGAATAGTGCCGCAATAAACATATGTGTACATGTGTCTTTATAGCAGCATAATTTATAATCCTTTGGGTATATACCCAGTAATGGGATGGCTGGGTCATATGGTACATCTAGTTCTAGATCCTTGAGGAATCGCCATACTGTTTTCCATAATGGTTGAACCAGTTTACAATCCCACCAACAGTGTAAAAGTGTTCCTATTTCTCTGCATCCTCTCCAGCACCTGTTGTTTCCTGACTTTTTAATGATCGCCATTCTAACTGGTGTGAGATGGTATCTCATTGTGGTTTTGATTTGCATTTCTCTGATGGCCAGTGATGATGAGCATTTTTTCATGTGTCTGTTGGCTGTATGAATGTCTTCTTTTGAGAAATGTCTGTTCATATCCTTTGCCCACTTTTTGATGGGATTGTTTGTTTTTTTCTTGTAAATTTGTTTGAGTTCTTTGTAGGTCCTGGATATTAGCCCTTTGTCAGATGAGTAGATTGCAAAAATTTTCTCCCATTCTGTAGGTTGCCTGTTCACTCTGATGGTAGTTTCTTTTGCTGTGCAGAAGCTCTTTAGTTTAATGAGATCCCATTTGTCAATTTTGGCTTTTGCTGCCGTTGCTTTTGGTGTTTTAGACATGAAGTCTTTGCCCATGCCTATGTCCTGAATGGTACTACCTAGGTTTTCCTCTAAGGTTTTTATGGTATTAGGTCTAACATTTAAGTCTCTAATCCATCTTGAATTAATTTTCGTATAAGGAGTAAGGAAAGGATCCAGTTTCAGCTTTCTACTTATGGCTAGCCAATTTTCCCAGCACCATTTATTAAATAGGGAATCCTTTCCCCATTTCTTGTTTCTCTCAGGTTTGTCAAAGATCAGATGGCTGTAGATGTGTGGTATTATTTCTGAGGACTCTGTTCTGTTCCATTGGTCTATATCTCTGTTTTGGTACCAGTACCATGCTATTTTGGTTACTGTAGCCTTGTAGTATAGTTTGAAGTCAGGTAGCGTGATGCCTCCAGCTTTGTTCTTTTGACTTAGGATTGTCTTGGAGATGCGGGCTCTTTTTTGGTTCCATATGAACTTTAAAGCAGTTTTTTCCAATTCTGTGAAGAAACTCGTTGGTAGCTTGATGGGGATGGCATTGAATCTATAAATTACCTTGGGCAGTATGGCCATTTTCACGATATTGATTCTTCCTATCCATGAGCATGGTATGTTCTTCCATTTGTTTGTGTCCTCTTTTATTTCACTGAGCAGTGGTTTGTAGTTCTCCTTGAAGAGGTCCTTTACATCCCTTGTAAGTTGGATTCCTAGGTATTTTATTCTCTTTGAAGCAATTGTGAATGGAAGTTCATTCATGATTTGGCTCTCTGTTTGTCTGTTACTGGTGTATACGAATGCTTGTGATTTGTGCACATTAATTTTGTATCCTGAGACTTTGCTGAAGTTGCTTATCAGCTTAAGGAGATTTTGGGCTGAGACAATGGGGTTTTCTAAATATACAATCATGTCATCTGCAAAGAGGGACAATTTGACTTCTTCTTTTCCTAACTGAATACCCTTTATTTCTTTCTCTTGCCTAATTGCCCTAGCCAGAACTTCCAACACTATGTTGAATAGGAGTGGTGAGAAAGGGCATCCCTGTCTTGTGCCAGTTTTCAAAGGGAATTTTTCCAGTTTTTGCCCATTCAGTATGATATTGGCTGTGAGTTTGTCATAAATAGCTCTTATTATTTTGAGATACGTTCCATCAATACCGAATTTATTGAGCATTTTTAGCATGAAGGGCTGTTGAATTTTGTCAAAAGCCTTTTCTACATCTATTGAGATAATCAAGAGTAGTCAAATACATAAAGACAGAAGGTAGAATGGCAGTTGCCAGGAGCTGCGGAGAGGAGGGAATGGAAAGTTAGTATTTTTAATGGATACAGTTTCAGTTGGGAAGATGAAAAAATTTTGGAAATGGATGGTGGTGATGGTTGCACAACAATGTGAATGTACTTAATGCCATAGAACTGTATACTTAAAAATGGTTTAAATGGTAAATTTTATGTTGTGTATACTTTACCACAATAAAAATAAGATGATGCAATTTTAAAATAGGCAAAGCATCTAAATAGACATTTCTTCAAAGAAGATACGCAAATAACCAACAAGAACAGGAAAAGATGGTCAATATCACTAGTCATCAAAAAAATACAAATCAGAGCCACAGTGAGATACCACTTCACACTCACTAGGACTGCTATGATCAAAAAGACAAATAATAAAAAGTATTGATGAAGATTTGGTTAATTGAAACCCTCATACACTACTGGTGGGAATGTAAAATGGTACAGCCTCTGCAGAAAACAGTTTGACACTTTCTCAAAAGGTTAAACATAGGACTACTCAATTCTACTCCTAGGTACCTACTCAATAAAAATAAAAACATATGTTCACAAAAAATTTGTACACAAGGCCGGGCGCGGTGGCTCAAGCCTGTAATCCTAGCACTTTGGGAGGCCGAGACGGGCGGATCACGAGGTCAGGAGATCGAGACCATCCTGGCTAATACGGTGAAACCCCGTCTCTACTAAAAAATACAAAAAACTAGCCGGGCGAGGTGGCGAGCGCCTGTAGTCCCCGCTACTCGGGAGGCTGAGCCAGGAGAATGGCCTAAACCCGGGAAGCGGAGCTTGCAGTGAGCAGAGATCCGGCCACTGCACTCCAGCCTGGGTGACAGAGCGAGACTCTGTCTCAAAAAAAAAAAAAAAAAAATTTGTACACAAATATGGATAGCAGCATTATTAATAATAGCCCAAAATAGAAACCACTCAAATGTTCATCAATTGATGAATGGATAAATAAAATGTGGTATGTCCATACAATCAAATATTATTATTTATTAGTTTATTATAAACTAATAAAATACTAACACATGTCACAACATGAACTTTAAAAACTATATGCTAAGTGAAATAAGTCAGTCACAAAAAAACACATATTCTACAATTGCATTTATATGAAAAGTCCATAATAGTCAAATATATAGAGACAGGAAGTAGATCAATGGCTGCCAGTGGTTGAGAGGGTTGGGAGGAAATGGGGAATGATGGTTCATGGGTATAGGTTTCTTTTTGAGGTGACAAAAACGTTCTAAAGTTGATTGTTGTGCCAGGTGCAGTGGCAAGGGGCCTGTAGTCCCAACTACTCGAGAGGCTGAGGTGGGAGGATTGCTTGAGCCCAGGAGCCGGAGGCCAGCCTGGCCAACATAGAGGGATCCTGTCTCCAGAAAAAAAAACAAAATAAAATAAAAAAGTTCTGATGGTTGCACAACTCTGTGAATATACTAAAAACTAGTAAATTGTACTCTTAAGTAGGTGAATTGCATGGTATGTGAATTATAGCACAATCAAGCTGTGGTTTTTTGTGTTTTTGTTTTTGTTTTTGTTTTTGTTTTTGTTTTGAGACAGAGTCTTGCTCTGTCTCCCAGGCTAGAGTGCAGTGGCATGATCTTGGCGTACTGCAACCTCTGCCTCCCAGGTTCAAGCGATTCTCCCTGCTCAGCTTCCCGAGTAGCTGGGATTACAGGTGCACGCAACCATGCCCGGCTAATTTTTGCATTTTTTTTTTTAGTAGAGATAGGGTTTCACCATGTTAGCCAGGCTAGTCTGGAGCTCCTGACCTCAGGTGATCCGCCCGCCTCAGCCTCCCAAAGTGCTGGGATTACAGGCGTGAGCCACCGCGCCCGGTCAAGCTGTGGTTTTTTTTTGTTTTTGTTTTTGTTTTTGTTTTTTGAGACGGAGTCTCGCTCTGTCGCTCAGGTTGGAGTGCAGTGGCCGGATCTCCACTCACTGCAAGCTCCGCCTCCCGGGTTCACGCCATTCTCCTGCCTCAGCCTCCCGAGTAGCTGGGACTACAGGCGCCCTCCACCTCGCCCGGCTAATTTTTGTATTTTTAGTAGAGACGGGGTTTCACCGTGTTAGCCAGGGTGGTCTCGATCTCCTGACCTCGTGATCCTCCCGTCTCAGCCTCCCAAACAAGCTGTATTTTTTTAAAAATATGAGTGAAATTATTTTAAACGAGGGAGCTCTTTAGGTTTAGAGATACATATATCCAATCGATAGAAAGACACAGATATAGATACATAGATCTCCAATACATATTGTTAAGTGAAAAGAGATATAAGACAGCATGTGAGAAATGTACCATTTCTAAGCCGAGTGCGGTGGCTCACTCCTGTAATCCCAGCATTTTGGGAGGCTGAGGCGGGTGGATCACCTGAGTTCGGGAGTTTGAGACCAGCCTGGCTAACATGACAAAACCCCGTCTCCACTAAAACTACAAAAATTAGCCAGGCATGGTGGCAGGAGCTTGTAATCCCAGCTACTTGGGAGGCTGAGGCAGGAGAATCGCTTGAATCTGGGAGGCAGAGGTTGCAGTAACCTGAGATCTCGCCATTGCAATCCAGCCTGGGCAACAAGAGTGAAACTCCATCTCAAAAAAAAAAAAAAAAAAAAAAAAAAGGACCATTTCTCTAAAAAGGAAGAAAAATTCTATATACATGCACAATTGCTTATATATGAATAGTTTATCTCCACAGCTTTTCTCAACAAATGTTCAAAGAACAAAGCCCTAAAGAAAATTATTTGTGTGACCATTTTCTCAATTCCTCCAAGAACTGCACATAACTAATGTCATTCTAGATGCATAGGAGATAAGTTTATTCATTACACACAATGGATGCCAGAGGGCATCAGGCCTGGGCTGCAAAAGGATATCAAAGTAACTGAAAATCCTGGTTGCCACTGGAATAAGGATGGGAAGGAATTTTTTTTCTAGTACGCCCTTTCATGCCTTATGAATTCTGACCCAAAAAATAAATATTAATTTAAAAAATTTAATTGAAGTTTATCTATGAAAAAGGAACAAAATAGATTTAACTAAAGGTGGATATAGAATTAATGAAGTCTCAGAGGCCAGATGCGGTGGCTCACGCCTGTAATCCCAGCACTTTGGGAGGCCGAGGCGGGCAGATCACGAGGTCAGGAGATCGAGACCATCCTGGCTAACACGGTGAAAACCCGTCTCTATTAAAAATACAAAAAATTACCGGGCTTGGTGGCACGCGCCTGTAGTCCCAGTTACTTGGGAGGCTGAGGCAGGAGGAGAATCGCTTGAACCCGGGAGGCGGAGGTTGCAGTGAGCTGAGATCACGTCCCTGCATTCCAGCCTGGGCGACAGAGCCAGACTCTGTCTCAAAAAAAAAAAAAAAGGATTAATGAAGTCTCATTTCTTCTCACAAGACAGTGGTTACTATAGCATGTTTACTGACTGAGGCTAAGAAACTGATGGAGATGGAAAAGTTGAAGATATACGAAAGAAGAAAAAATAATATCGATCTAGCCAGGTGCCTGTAGACATGGGAGGATACAGGACATCTTCAGAGTGGGAGGGGACAAGGATAGAGAAGGCAGCCTAAGAGAGGTGAAGGAAGTTTGAAAGAGCATCTATGGGGAATGGGAGCAAAAGGTGCCTAGTTATAGTAAAAGGCCTGCTAGGTCATTGTGGTTCCACTGTATTTCGAAGGCGGCAGAGGGTTATGCATTTCACTTGAGGCTTCACATCTGAGTAGAGCCACCGCAAACTACAGTGCAAGTTCAAGTTAAGGCAACTAAGATGGGACTTTTTTGGGAAACCTTGTAACATGGGGACTGGCTAAAGAAGTTAGAACTATTGGCCGGGCGCGGTGGCTCAAGCCTGTAATCCCAGCACTTTGGGAGGCCGAGACGGGCGGATCACGAGGTCAGGAGATCCAGACCGTCCTGGCTAACACGGTGAAACCCCATCTCTACTAAAAAATACAAAAAAAACTAGCCAGGTGAGGTGGCGGGCGCCTGTAGTCCCAGCTACTCGGGAGGCTGAGGCAGGAGAATGGCATACACCTGGGAGAAGGAGCTTGCAGTGAGCCGAGATCCGGCCACTGCACTCCAGCCTGGGCGACAGAGCGAGACTCCGTCTCAAAAAAAGAAAAACAAAAAAACCAAAAACATAAAAACAAAAGAAGTTAGAACTATTGAACTTGAATAAAATGAATATAAAATGAGGCATGTGAGAAGAAGGCCATAGATAATAGCCAAATATGTGATGGTTTGCCATGTAAAACAAGACAGAATTAGGAGATTGTCTAGCTCTAAAATTCTGTGATTTCTCTTCCCAAATAGACAATAAGCAATCACTGGTTTTTGAATGAATGTATATAAGTACTGAAAACAGACTGGAGAGATGGGAAGGGTCATAATGCAGTGAATTAAGGAGTGAATGGAAAAGAAGGGAAAAAAAGAGTAAATGCAGACTACTCTTCTGAGAAGCTAGGCTATGAAGGAAAAGAGAAAATGAAATTTAGCTAAACAGAAATGCAGAATTCAGGAAGAGCACAATGATAATATCTAATAGCATATTCCATTGACTCAAAGATGCACATTTCTTCATGTTTTTAAAATTTCTGAAATTGGGACGCATCTTACAATTAATGGAATCTCACGTTTGCTGTCGGCTAGCAGCAGTTGTGATGTAGTTGTCATTGCCTGACACCTTCTGACACCTTCTGGTAAGATCAAAAAAGCACCAGCGTCAAAACTTGCATAATGGATGTCAGCAACTTAGAAGAAAACAATAGTAGGACACATTTTTCCCCCCAGGAAATCATCAGTGTTCTTAATGACAAAAAAATAATATTTTATGGAAAACTCAGAACATGTTGACTGAGTCAAACGGTAATTCGAAGTCAGATCTCCAAATGTAAAAATATTTTAGAAATACTTTAACCAGTTTTATTTATTTCCTTTCAATGTTCCTTGTCACATATGCAAGAGAGTGATATATGATAAAAATCCGTTTCTAAATAAGTCTTTTAAAAAAAAAGAGAGAGAGAGAGACAGGGTTTTGCCAGGTTGCCCAGGCTGGTCTCAAACTCCTGGGACCAAGCAATCCATTCGCCCCAACGTCCCAAAGTGCTGGGATTACAGGCATGAGCCACCGTGCTCAGCTCCTAAACAAGAATTAAACAGAACCTTCAATCATTATAAAATATAAATTCTAGATGCTAAAATTGTCTTGTGCTGTAATTTATTTATTTACTTAGAGACTGCATCTCTCTCTGTCACCCAGCCTGGAGGGCAGCTGGCATAATCATAGCTCACTGCAGCCTTGAACTGCTGGCCTCAAGAGAGTCTCCTGCCTCAGCCTCCCAAAGTGCTGGGAACACCATGCCCAGCCTTGTGTTATAATTTAGTTGGCAGTATTTTGTTCTTTATTAGCGGTGCTTAAAATATGGGTGCATCTTATAGTCAATGATTTTCAGATTAGATGAAATAAAATAATTCTACATCTTGAACAGTGTTTATCACAGTACCATATTAGTAGGTGCAAACGTGCTCATTTACTAGGCATTAACATATTTATTCAACAAATATTTATTGAGCATTTACTACATACCAGGTACTGGATACTGAACATAAAATGGTCAATAATACATAGTTCTATAGCTCTCATTCTCATGAGCTTAATCATTAGGTAGGACAGTGGCTCCCAAACTGGTCCCTCAGAATTAGTTCCTCAAGATACTTCAAGAAAAAATAGTTCTATGGTCAGATTAATCTGAGAAAAGTCACACACTAAATTCACTTCATCAGAATGTAATTATCACATTAAAGGCTTTTTAAAAATCCTGTGGTAAAGGAGGTTGCTTAATTTGGTTTCACCCTACATATTTCAAACTTATTAATGATGTAAACCCAGATTCAGAATTGTGATACATAATATAAAAAGAGCTCCCACAAATCTATTGGAAAAAGACAAATAATATGGGCAAAGGACATCAATAGGCAACCGATGGAAAAAAATTGGTTAATGACCAATATATCTGAAAAAAATACTCAACTTCACTCATAATTAAGAAATACAAATTAAAACAATGAGTGAGCCAATTTTTGGTCATCAGATTGGCAAAGATGGAAAAAGATTAATGATAATGTGTTGTGAAGATATAAGGAAGAAATTTCCATTTATTGCTGTTTTGAGTGTGTGAAGGGAATCAATGTTTCAAGAGAATGATTTGGCAATATCTACCAATTTTACTTCTATGAATTTATCTTATAGAAATACTTGCACAGGTGCCCAGAGATTTACGTACAAAGGATGTCCACTATAACATTGCTTGAATAGTGAAAAACTGGAAAGAACCCAAATGTCCATCACTTGGGCATTTAATAAACTATATTACATCCACACAAAGGTCTACTATAAAGCCGTTATAAAGATAAGAGAGTTCTAATTGAAGATATCTGATTAAAGATATGTGCTTATCTCCCTCCCTTTTGACATCCCATTAAAATGGTAATAAAAGAATAAGCCCTTAACAGTGAAGAAAATGGGCTTAACAAATTTCTGGAAGATTGGAAGTGTGTCAACTGATGAAACAGAATGGAACAAGCCAATGTGCCTGGCAGAATCCCAGAGAGATTCCTGTTTCAGAGCTAGGAAGTGCTCAAGGTCAAAATAAGAAGGGAGTCTGAAAATTAGGGGGTGAACTGAAAACCTATGAAAGAAGTGCCCCCATTGACTCCTTATGATCCCCCCAGCCATCATCCCCATATTTAGCATAGTTAACCCAATCTTTATCTCCTAGCCAAAAAAAGGAGGGGAGGGGAGGGGAGGGGAGGGGAGGGAAGGGAAGGGAAGGGAAGGGAAGGGAAGGGAAGGGAAGGGAAG